>NC_053487.1:15515239-15815239 GCF_015227805.2 Hirundo rustica | reverse complement strand
TTATCCCTTTGGTTTCCTGTGACCGGCCAGCAGACACAAGTCTAGGAAGGTCCAAATTGTTTTTTCCTTCCTTGGGGATTTTTTCTTCCTTTTGTCCAGCTTTCCGCTGCTTAGTTTTTTTCTCTCTTTGTTCAGGGAGATCCCAAACCTGGCAGGTGTAGTCCTCACATGAGGAGCACCATTTGTGATGGTTCTGGCTTCTTTTTCCCTGCCAGGATCAGGAATAATACACGGGAGTCGAAGTTTGTGTTTGGACTTGGATGTTTGTTAGTTCTTATCTATTTACAGACTCATGAGCCGTGAGCTCTAACTAGCAAGCTAGAGAAATGAGGTAAAATGGAGCACTTCTCTATCTCTACCAGGTCTTTTCAAGGACAATCTGTCCAATTATAAAATGCCACCTAAATTATTTTTACTTTAAACCCAATAACTAACTACTTGAATTCTGCAATGCAGACTCCATCAACCAATTACAGAAAACCACCCAAACCCATGAAGAAGGAAGAAGAAGGTGACGAAGGACTCAGACAACGCCCAAAGTCCTCCACCTTGACTCACATGTATTACTATATACTAAAATCTTAAATCTAAGTTTTTCACCCTGTGCGATCACACAATACTATTCAAACTACACACCCACAACCCCAGTGCTATCACTCAATCTTGGAAGCCTGTTCCAAGGCCTCAACTCAAATGTGGTGCTTGCTTGAGGGTCAGTGCCCTTTAGAACAGAAAGCCTGAAATTTTCAGCCTCCATGGTTCCAACACTGTATGAATATAGTTTCTTTTTTTTTTTTTTTCTACTATTAACAAGACTTTGAAATAGTAGTGTGATATATATATATTTCTTGGGCTATAGCATGATATGTAGAATGCTTTTTTTGTTCATGTAGCTAACAGAGAATGGTACAGATAATCAGGAAATTCCCCACATCCTTGAATTATCCTATCTGGATGAAGATAATGGTGACAGACCCCAGAACCTCAAAGGAAGAATTTATTGATCCTCTGTTATCAGGGAGTGGGATGACAGAATGGAGCCACAAGGAGAAATAAAAAATGTTGATTTGCAAGATGGAATGAGGTTGGGGGGGGGGGGGGGTGTTTAAACAAAAAGAATATCTAAACTCAAAGGAATGTTTGAATAATGCATGAGGTTCTATGAATATGCAACGTGATGATGCATTTAAATAAATGTTTTCTGAATTAGCCCCTTGTGCTCTTGGCTGAATGCCAAGCACCTGACCATATTTTGTTTTTCTGTCTCCTAACTGTCTTTTTATTAAACTTTTTAAAAATTTTACCAAGAAAGCGGACCTCATTTTTCACAAGGTGTTGTCATTGCTCATGTGCAGCTGGTACCTCCCTGGCCAAAGCTGCCAGCTCCCAGGAGGAAGTATCAATGAATTAGCTGTTACACTCCAAAGAGCACAGAATTTGAAGGAAAACTGAGCCAATGAATTGTTGCAATTGTGATGATAAAAATGGTATAGAGACTCAGTAATGGAGGGTGGGTGTGGGGTGTTCCCCCTTGCCTATTGGGGGAGGGTTGTCCTTTTTTTTTTACTAATTTCCCAATATTTTTATGGAGTAATAGACTATTCCCCTTCCTACAGCCCTGAAGCTTGGTACAAGTCCTGTGGACTCATTTTTCTCCCCACTCATCTCTAAAACAAATGAACTAAAATGAGAAGGGGGAGGCATAATTTATAAAGAAGAAAAACCCCAAACATCTACCAAAGGTGCAATTCAACCCAAATGCATCCATCAAAGAGATGAAAAAAACATCATACAAGGGGAGGAAAAAAGTACTAAAGGGCTGAAACAAAGGGCTAAAACATCTTGGAGAATTTCAAACACGTATTTCCAACTGAGACCCTAAATTTCCTGCTGCAGGAATTTTCTGTCACAGTTGAGGAGCATACCTTGTGCAGCTGGCCTTGCAGACAGTTCCAGCCCACAGGCTTTCAGCAGCTCATTGGCACCAGGACATTTCTCTGCCACATTTCAATCTCTGTGCATCCTGCTCTCTGCAGTTTGACACGTCCTGGTGGCCCCAACTGATTTGTATCCAGCAGGGTGTTATAAATGGGCAGGAGTCGATGTTATCTCCTTTTAATGCCTTTATTAGTGATTTCAGCAGAGGGACGGCTCGGGGTAGGGATGCCCTTGCCCACGCTGCACCAGCCGGACACCGCCGAGGAGGAGGTCTCGTCGGATCTGCGTCGCTGTCGTCGCAGAGCCGGAAGCCACGCCTCACGGGAGTCCCTAGGCTCGCTGATGGCTCGAATGTCTAGGGGGGGTGACTCTTAGCAGGGACTTCAGAGGTTATGGCGACCCCTCTTCGGTGTTTATAGATGATACTGGCAGCTACCTTGGCTCTTTCCCCACTCAGTGCTGCATTCCGTCTCTCCGGGTCTTGATCGGGCTCGCTGTTCTGAGCGGTTCTTTGGTTCTAAACTCACTTCCGGCTATACTCGATTTGCATAAAGGCGGTGACAGGCCCAGAGCAGGCGAGGAGTGGGCGAGGCCCCCAAGTTGATGGGCAGGCTGGTATGTGGGCGGTGTCTCGGAGAGCAGCAGGGCTTACAGACTAAGGTAGGGGTGCAGGGAAAGTACGGGACGGGATGAATGTAACATTCGAACTACAGAATCAGTGCATTTACGATTGGGTTTTAGGGTACAACAGTACATTAAACAGATAACTAACAGATAACATTGATACATAGAACAGAGGATACCCACAACTAACTACTAACTGCTAATAACTAATGGCCTGGACCCTTTGTTAAAATCTTTATCTTTCTCAATCCCCCCTCTTTTTCTTTGATCGAGTTTAACTCGCATCAATTCTTTTGAGTTCTTGGTATTGATTGTAAATTTCTTCTGCTGTACTTAGTTCCTTTATTTCTGATGTTAAACTCAACATATGTGGGAGCTTTTGTGTATTACCTTGGGATACTTGGAGGCTTGCTTGCACTGCTGATGTAATAATTCGGATTAGGCAGGGTAGTAAGCATGGGATGAGTATGAGGCTTACTAATGCACTCAGAGCTATAAAACTTACTTTCTTCCACCACACCCCCTTGGATGACCAAAATCTGTCCCACCAGTCAATGTTTAGTAATGGGGTCCACTCCTGGTTTCCCACGTAGGCGACTCTCCTGATTTCTTTCGAGATGTTTCTAATGACCTCACTCTTATCGTCAATCTCAAGGCAGCACTCAGAGGTATTAAACTTCCCGCATATGCCACCCTCATCGGCTAACAGGTAATCCACCGCTAGTCTTATTTGATATACCACTGTCCTAGTTTGGGATAACTGCTGGCTGATATGGTCTAATGCTAGGGCAGTGTTATTTGATATTACTTCTAAGACTGCCTGCAGCCTAATAATTCGGTTTAACATATAAACGGGAGTTCGATACCCCCACGACCCGTCTTGCGCCCAGGTTGCTGGTCCATATGTTTGTATAATTTTTTCAGGAGTCCAAACTTCTCCTTTCCAATCCTGGGAGCTGCCCATATTGATTACGGTTCGTTTTTGCCTCTTTAGGTTGTCATATAATGGTACTCCCAGGGTGTTTCCAGATTGGCGTGGCAACAGAAAGAAAGCTGGTTTTATAATTCCTATAGTGCAGCTCCCTGCCCAATCCCTGGGAAGATGTGTATACGCTTTGTCCCCACAAATCCAAAAGAGATGTTCGGGGGCGTTCCAGAACTTATTTTGGGTAATAAATGGAGATTCCCAGTATTTCGAGATTTCTTTAATTCCCCAAAAGGGGTTAATTCCCCGGTCAGTGCATTGGTACAAGTCATACACCTCATTATAGATACATCCTGTTTCCGTTTTCCTAGTTGCCCAGTAGGTGTACGGTTCTCTGGGAATCCACTTTTGGATGAAGTCCCTGATAATGAGGGTTCTTTTACAGGCCATTCTCCCCACTGGGGTCTTGTATCGTTTGCCTGTTCTTTTAATGCATTCTTCTCCGACTACTTTAGTTTTCAAATCCCATTGCTCTATTTCTCTTTCCCCTATGTATGGTGGTTCTGGATTCATCATTTTCCATTTTAGTATGTCTAATGGTGATAAACTGATCCCTTCCCAAGGCCATACGTCTGCTACTTGAGTACTCCCACATATCCAGCAGTTAGTTAAGTTCAATTCGTGGCTAATCCTCTCAATTAGATCAATGAATAAATTTTCGTTGGGGAGTTCACTTAATTCATCTTTTCTGATGGTTAAGGGTTTTTCTTTCACTAGGTCTGAGGCCCCTTCCTGATTGTCTATCTTTTCTAAGCAGAACCATTCTCTCATAGGGCATTCTCCAGTTAGACGCTGCCTATAATTGGCTATATTCTTGGCAACCCAATATTTCTTACCTTCCTCTTGGCAGGAGGTAAGTTGTCCGGCCTCAAAACAAGTGGGGTTTACATTCGTATGAACCCTTATCAACTGCTGTAAATCCTCCCCATCATAGATGGGTGAATAGCACTTTGTGCAAGCGGCCCCTTCTGTATGTTTATTCATCGCCAGGACTAGTATCAGTCCTATCAGCTTCCCCAAGAGTCCAGTATGAACCATGATTGTTTTGGTCTCACCTGGGCTTGCCTCTTGGGACTTAGGGGCTCTCCGTGTTCTGTCCTTAGGGTTCTGTAGTTATCTTTCCTTCCACTCAGAGGTTAATTTGGTTATTTCGCCCTTCTAAAGATTGCTCTAGGAGAGAAATTTGAATATATGTTCTAATTTACTTATCTATTTGCTTAACTGCTTTTAACATTAATTGAACTTTTATTACACAATGTCAACAATTTTCAAACCTAATACAACAGCAAGTGATTTATAATAACTTTTCTTCACTTGAATTAATTTCTTAATCACAGTTCTTTAACAGTCTCTGGGGCTCAACTGAGTTGCTCCAGTCTTCTACTGAGTTTTTGTTTTCCTTTTAAACGTCAGTTTTAGCGGGTCCAGTTGCGGGGTTACCGTCCAATCGGAGGAGTCAGCTGGTTGGCTTAGGTCTGGGGGTTCACTTGGGGGTGACACAGGTCCTTTTACTCTAGTGATGTGGGTCCAGCCTCTTTCTTTAGTGCGTACCGCGGTATGAGTGGTTAGGAGTACCTGGAAAGGACCTTCAAATTTTGGGGTCAATGGGGTAGTGCTCCAAGATTTAATTAAAACCCAATCCCCAGGAGTTATTTGATGTATGTTAGCGTCGAGAGGGGAAGTTTGAGGAATATACCCTTTTATTCTGAGGTTTTCTAGTGTTTTACTGATGGTCTGCAGATACTTTCGGGCGGCTGTATCACCTTCTATATATTCCCCGGTGCTGTGGGTTGTTAAAAGAAAGGGGAGCCCGAACATCATCTCATAGGGGGAAGCCCCTATATCCGATCTTGGCCTAGTTCTGATTCTCAGGAGAGCTAGGGGTAAACACTTTAACCAATTTAACTGTGTTTCTTCGATTAATTTTGTTAATACGTTTTTAAGGGTCTGGTTCATTCTTTCCACCCTCCCTGAGCTCTGGGGGTGCCAGGGGGTGTGCAATCTCCAATTTATGCCTAATTCTTTAACAATTTGGCGCAGAATTTTAGCAGTAAAATGAGTTCCCCTGTCCGAATCAATGTTATTTACTAACCCATACCGAGGGATTATGTGCTCTAGGAGTATTTTTACCACTACTTCCGCTGTTTCCTTTTTGGTCGGGAACGCCTCTATCCAATGAGTAAGGTGGTCGACCATGACCAATAGATGTTTGTACCCTTGGATTTGAGGCATCTCAGTGAAGTCAATCTGAATACTCTGGAATGGTCTCAGAGCTAGTTCCCTCCCTCCAGGTATGGCTTTCCTCGCTATCCGTTGGTTGACTTTTTGGCAGATCGTACACCCTTGCGTTATGGCTTTTGCTATGCTGTATATTCCTATGCAAAAGTTTTCTTTTAAGAAATGATCACATAATCCCTGGGTTCCCCAGTGGGTTAGTTCGTGAATTTCGGTTAAAATCCTTCTGGCTAGGGGTTTATTCAAAAACTTCCTGCCATCCGGAGTTAACCATTCCCCATGCTCTCCCTTCCTCATTCCTAGGTCCTTGATCGCTTTTAATTCTGTTCTATCATACTTCGGTTTCTCTTCCCCTCCCTCTTCCTCTGATGTTTCATTTAAGGCTAATATTCTAATTGATCCTTTGGGGTCTTGAGCTGCTCTTTTTGCTTCTTTGTCTGCTAGTTGGTTCCCTTTCCCTTCAAATGTGGTTTCTTTTTGATGTCCTTTTACATGTACCACAGCAATCTCAATGGGTTTTAACAAAGACGTTAAAACTGATCTTATCATTTCCTTATGCACTAGATCTTTCCCTTTTGAATTGAGATATCCCCGTTCCTCCCAGATCTTTCCGAAGGTATGGACTATCCCAAAAGCGTACTTCGAATCGGTGTAAATAGTTCCCCGGTCTCCTCCTAATAGGTCTAGTCCCCTTTTTACAGCATAAATTTCGCAGAGTTGGGCAGACCAACTCGAGGGTAACTTTCCCGTTTCTCGAACTTGAATGTCTTCTATGGTGGATCCTTCTACCACTGCATACCCTGAAACCCTTTTCCCCTCTAGAACTCGTGATGATCCATCAGTGAATAACCTTTTTCCATAAGGTAAGGGAGTACTTTCCAAATCTTCCCTTACCTTCGTCTGGAGACTCATAAGTTCCAGACAATCATGCTCCAAGTCTGGAGGTGGCTCCCCAGAGAGGAACTGTGCAGGGTTCAGGTTTTTGGAAACTGTTAACCTCAAGTTCTCCGAGTTTATTAAAGTGATCTCATATTTCAGGATCCGGGAATCGGTTACCCACCCCGGGGCTTTTCGGCTCAAAACTGTTTTGATATCATGAGGTGTATGAATTTGAATTTTTCCATTTAATGTGAGCTTTTGGGACTCCTCAACCAACACTGCGGTGGCGGCTACAGCTTGCAGACAGGCTGGCCACCCTCGGGCTACAGGATCTAATATTTTGGAAAGGAAAGCAATTGGCTTTTTGCACCCTCCCCACTCCTGAGCTAACACACCATAGGCCACTCCTCCTTCGGTGTTCACAAATAGATCGAATTCTTTCTTCAGATCGGGCAGGCTCAGGACAGGTGCGGTGGACAACTTGTTTTTTAGTTTTTCCAATTGTTTTTCATCCTCTTGTGTCCACTCTATGGGCTCTGGACTTACCAATTTATCATAAAGGAATCTCACATTTTGGGTGTACTCATCAATCCAATGTCTGCAATACCCGAAAAGGCCTAATAATTTTCTTATGTCTCTTTTGGTTTTTGGAGCAGGTATTGCTATTATTCCAGCAATCCTTTCAGGGCTTAATTTCTTGTATCCTTTGCCAATCAAATGCCCCAAATAGGTCACTTCTGGTTTCACGAATTGTAATTTCTTTTTTGATACTTTCAGCCCTCTTTCCCCCAGAAAATTCAGGAGTTTAATGCTGGTGGTTCTCACTTCAAGTTGGTTTTCTCCTGAAATCAGTAAATCATCCACATACTGGAGGATTTGCACCTGTCCTTCTGGGGTGAATTGCTCTAGCAGCCTTTCCAAAGCTTGCCCAAATAAATTTGGTGACTCAGTGAACCCTTGGGGTAGGCGTGTCCATCTTAGCTGCTGTCTCCTCTTTGTTTCAGGATGGTCCCATTCGAACGCAAACCAGTCTCTGCTCCCCTCTGCTAGTGGACATGCCCAAAATGCATCTTTCAAATCTATGATGGTGAACCAGGCATGCTCTTGGGGAATCTGGCTCAGGAGATTGTATGGATTAGGGACTACAGGGTGTTTGGTGATAGTCCTCTTATTAATCTCCCGTAAATCCTGAACCAATCGATATTTCCCTTCCGCTTTCTTCACAGCTAAGATGGGTGTGTTATGTGGGGACATGCATGGTTCCAGGATGCCTTCCTTTAACAGTTGTTCAATAATGGGGATCAACCCTTTCTTTCCTTCCAAAGACATTGGATACTGTTTTATCCTGATGGGAGGAGTTCCTGGTTGCATTTTAACTTCTATAGGTGGTATATTCAGGAGGCCGCTCTTCCCTCCTTCCGCCCATACCTCTGGGTTTATTTCCTCTATGTCTCCGGCAGTTAATTTCATAATCTTTACTTTCATTTGGCCGCCTTCGGGGATAACTCCTATTCCTAATAGTACTTGCAAATCGCGTCCCAATAGGTTGCTCTCTAGGTCCGGTAAATAAATAAAATCCGCTCTTATTTGTTTGGAATTCCCTTTGACCTCTATTCCTTCTATAATTGAGGCTGTGAATGGTTTCCCCTCCGCCCCTACGACCTCACATGTTCTAGTTCCGACCTTAACTCCCACTGGAAGCTTCCTAATACTGGATCGGTCTGCTCCAGTGTCTACTAAAAATTCATATTCCTCGTGTTGGGGACCCACTTCAAAATTTACTATGGGCTCACCTCGGTGGTACATCGGGTCCCCTAGTGCATAGAGCCCATGACACCCCTAATCCTCGTTGTTTTCGCCCTTTAATAGCTTCTCTAAGGCATCCTGTTCTTTTGTGATGGCTTCATCAAAGGATAATTTCTGACACTCTCTTCTTATGTGTCCAACCTCCCCACAATAGAAGCATTTTCTGTCCTCTCCTGGCCTCCCAGGAGTCTTCCAAGGTGGTAAGGCCCTTCCTCCCCCTGACTTGATACTTCTCCGATTGGGAGGGTTTTGATCTTGTATCGCTTCTCTTGCTACAGCCACCATTATCTTTGCTTTCGTCTTGGTTTTCTCCTCCTCCCTTCTTAGATAGACCTTTAAAGCCTCTCTTAACAACTCATTTACGTCTTTTTCTTGCCAGTCTTCTATTTTTTCTAATTTCCTCCTAATATCGGGCCAGGACTTGGTGACGAACTGTGTCTTTAACAACACCTGACCCTCGGGACTATCGGGGTCTATACTTGAATAAAGTTGAAAATTCCTCTTTAACCTGTTTAACCAGGTTGCGGGAGTCTCGTCTTTCCCCTGCATATTATCAAATGCTAATCTGGTATCATTGCTTCGGGGTACTGATTCCTTTATACCTTTAACTATTAGACTCCGATAGTCGTCCATACTTCTCCGGTCTTCCTCCCTGTTCGGATCCCACCTCGGATCTACGACTGGTAATTTGTAATCCCCTGGCGGACCCGTTCTGTTTTCTTTCTCCCAAGTTTTCATCCCGGCGGTCCTAATCATTCTAATCTCTTCTGGGCTAAATAAAATCTTCAGAATCGAATTCATCTCTCCCCACGTGTAAGTATTGGGGCCCAGAAATTGATCAACTTGATTTGATATTCCTACAGGGTCCTCTACTAGGTTTCCCAGTTCTTTCTTGAAATTCCTCACCTCTGAAGCTGTTAGTGGAGCATTTACAAAACCGACCCCTCCTGCAACTCCACCCATCGGGACTTCCCTTAAGGGGAAAAGTTTAGTTCTGGACCGGGTGTTATAGTTATGTCCCTCTGGGACTTCAGTTGCCCCTATGAGGTTGGTACTGTGAGAGGGGTCCGTATTCGGGGTGTTAAGGTCTAGCTCCCAGCTACGAGGTGGAACAGGAAGTTTAGATGGCGATGGAGAATGTATGGAGTTTGGAGAGACTGGCTGCGAGACTGAAGGAGGAGTAGGAGAAGCTACAAAGCTATAAAAGGGGTTTTTACTAAAGCTATGAGATGTTACTGTTAGGGGTGTATTCCCAGAAAAATTCACAGCACCTACTAGAGGGGCATTCATAGAAAAATTAGTCCCCATCGGGGACGTATCTACCGAAAAATTAGGGGAAGGGGAATTAGGTACAGGGGAGGAAACTGGTGAGGAAGGGGTCTGAGGGCTGACTTGGGGTAGATCAGGGTAAATAGGAGGAGGGGGTAAGTGCTCAAGGGGGTCCCATACAGGACCCTTCTCTTCTTTCTTATCTTTATTTTTCCCTTCCTTTTCCTGCATCTTGCAAATTTTTACTGTCTCGGTACCTGATCTTACATGCATCCAGCAAGCAGCATACCTTAGCTGCTCTGTGTCTACTTCCTCTTGGGCTCTCAAATATTGGTTTAACTGTGAGCTCATCCAAGAGTCGGTGGTACCGTACCATGGCCATTCCCCGGGTAGATTAAGGGTTGGCCATACTTCCACGCAATAGTGAATCATTTTCACTTTGTTTAAATTCTTAGTTTTCTCATTGTTCTCCCACTGGTCTAACATTCTCCCTAGTGGGCTATCAGAAGGGATGTTAGCTACCTTCCCTTTTCCCGCTTTTCTCTCCTTCCTGATCTTACTTCCACACACACCCATTCTTACTTGGTCAAATGAAAATACTCTACTGTGTCCTTACCCAAAGGAAATCTTACGACAGGACAACGCAAACTAGAAAAGCGACCTTTCTTGAACTAAAATCTTATAAGGTGCCCCTACTCAAACGGAAATTTTAAAGACGGGCAACTAAAATCTAAAATTTCATTCACTCTGGATAGCTTACTGGCACGCCCTTAGGTCCTGGCCACTATCCCTCTTTCACTCTCTCAGACAGCCTGTTGGCCCGCCCTCAGGGCCCAGCCACTGTCCCTCTCTTACTCACGACGCCACACTAAACTAATCCCCGCAGACGGCCGGTGGACCGGGGCCCAAGGTATCAGGCACCGCCTGCAGCCAGGATTAGTGCGTCGCGGTGCGACACTCACTCTGTCCCTAGCTTTGAACTACTCGCACCTCAGTAATTCCCTAACCACACACACCCCCACCCGGGACAGCGTCCTGTCCGCCCGCCGGTGGGCTGCCCCCGGATAGCGTAGACGCCTCCGCCCAACGGTCCCAACGTGTCCGGTAGCGTACCCTAGTGGTACCCCCGCCCAACACTCCCGTCCGGTTTGCACGTCTACCCCCGCCAGGGCAGGTCCCTTACACCCGGTAGCATAACTCCCCTTTGAGCTACCCCCGCCCAGTGTAAGGCTCGCACTCTTGGTCCCACCGTACTACGCCAAATCAGCGGCGCACCCCCTCGTTGCCGGCCCGTAGGTCCGCCCTTAGGACCCCAGCCGCCGCGCTACGGGCTTCCTACCGCCCTTGCTCGCTGGGTAGCCTGCCGACCCGCCCTCAGGGCCTCAGCCACTACCCCGGGTAGCCTGTTGACCCGCCCTCAGGGCCCAGCCACTACCCTTGTGGGGGGGGATCCCTAGTGGGGCCTCCTACCAGTTGCCTATCAACCTCACACGGGCCACTCACACCCTAGGTTTCCTCCGCCCGTTCGGAGGGGGGCCCACTATGCCCCTGGAGGCGCCTCACTCGCTCAAGCTCCACTCGCTTCCCCCTGTTCCCGGCCGGCCCCCTCGCGGGAGTCCCGGAACCGCGGTACTAAGGGGTCCACACTCGCTTCGGAGGTCCGAGCTGCCGGCCCCCGTCTCATTCACACCACACTCGCTCGCCTCCACTCCCGCCACCGGCTATACTTACCAGCCGGCGCTCCTCGGCGCTGTCTTCCTCGATGCTGCGTCCCTTGTTGCTGGGGTCCGATGTTCGCCAGCTGTCCCAGGAGTTCGAAGATGGGCGGCGCCTTCCCTTCTTCGTCCTCTTCTGGGCGTGGCGATCCCGGACGAGCCCCCAAAATTGTTATAAATGGGCAGGAGTCGATGTTATCTCCTTTTAATGCCTTTATTAGTGATTTCAGCAGAGGGACGGCTCGGGGTAGGGATGCCCTTGCCCACGCTGCACCAGCCGGACACCGCCGAGGAGGAGGTCTCGTCGGATCTGCGTCGCTGTCGTCGCAGAGCCGGAAGCCACGCCTCACGGGAGTCCCTAGGCTCGCTGATGGCTCGAATGTCTAGGGGGGGTGACTCTTAGCAGGGACTTCAGAGGTTATGGCGACCCCTCTTCGGTGTTTATAGATGATACTGGCAGCTACCTTGGCTCTTTCCCCACTCAGTGCTGCATTCCGTCTCTCCGGGTCTTGATCGGGCTCGCTGTTCTGAGCGGTTCTTTGGTTCTAAACTCACTTCCGGCTATACTCGATTTGCATAAAGGCGGGTGACAGGCCCAGAGCAGGCGAGGAGTGGGCGAGGCCCCCAAGTTGATGGGCAGGCTGGTATGTGGGCGGTGTCTCGGAGAGCAGCAGGGCTTACAGACTAAGGTAGGGGTGCAGGGAAAGTACGGGACGGGATGAATGTAACATTCGAACTACAGAATCAGTGCATTTACGATTGGGTTTTAGGGTACAACAGTACATTAAACAGATAACTAACAGATAACATTGATACATAGAACAGAGGATACCCACAACTAACTACTAACTGCTAATAACTAATGGCCTGGACCCTTTGTTAAAATCTTTATCTTTCTCAAGGGCTATAAGGTGGATTATGGAATATCTCTAAACTCTCATGAACTGCCTCCAAAAACACTCCTCAGTCAGCTCAGCCATGTTTTCCATGTTGAGCAAGAGTAATGTGAACCTAAAAAAAAATCAGTACTCTCAGGTAACATCCAGACATAACATCAACCAAGCCTTTACAAACATTTATCTTTTTTTTTCAAGCATCTCACTGCTGAAACTGAGCCATTTTCTCTTTCATGCTGTGAAAAGTTTAAGGTGTCATCAATGCAGCACCCTCACCTAAAAACAAAAAAATACCAACTAGCCTACTAATTTTGGCCAAAAAAAACCACCAAAAAACCCAAATACCCTCGATGTACTCTCATTTTGATTTCTGTTTTCAAATACTTAATTGCTTGCTCTTTGTACTGAGAATACTCGGTGTTAGCATCACTAGTGGACATGAAGTGGCTTGAAATATTTGTGTATTTTTCCCAAAACAAACAGAGGCCAGTCACTTTAACATTAAGCTGTTTTGTGATGCAGGTAAGTGTTTTAATTTGCCCTATGTAAGACAATGCAATAACAAACCGCTTTGCTCTCCCTCCTAAGCACAGGATGATTTTGTTTGTTTGTTTGTTTTTTTTTAAAAAAAAGGAAAATCAAGGAAAAAAAACCCCAAAACAAACACTGGAAAGAAAAACCAGGGAAAAAAAAAAAAAGGAAAAAAAAAAAAAGGGTGAAAAAAAAGGGAAAAAAAACCCCAAAAAAACGGGGAGAAAAAAAAACGGGAAAAAAAAACACTAGGGTGGGAAAAAAAAAACAGGGAAAAAATCCTTTGCTCATTTCACAATAAAATTTCCTTTCTGTGTGGCTGGTGGAAGGAAGCATCACATTCCCAAATGTGCCGTGCCACAGGATGGTGCTGCTGGAATGCACCAGCAGAGTCTGAGCGTTCCATGGTTAAACTCCAATAACTTCCCCCAGAATGCTCCCTAAAGCTCCAAGTGCCTAGCACAGGGCAACAGAGATGCTGCAAATGCCAAATGGAGATGATGGAAATACCAAAGTAAGCCACAGTTTTGTCACCAGATGACGTCTGAAGTACAGCACAGGAGAAAGGATCCACATCAGGCAACATCCGTGAGGGGCAGTTTGATTTTGGTATGAACATACTATTCACACCCAGAGTTTGGTTGGTGTTCTTTCATGTTTTTCCTTTAGATGTTATAAAAGATCACAGTGGTAATGTCCTAGGGTGACTTTATGATGCGTGTATCCCCAGTCATCTGTTCTGTGTGTGCTGTATATTGAGTTCTGTGCCTTTAAGACTGGTTCGAAGAGCAAGGAGAAGCGCAGTTAGTTTTGAGAAAACTGCCTGACTCCTCCACATTCTTCTCCGGACTGGGTGTTCAGCGGAGGCTTGGAGAGACTGCAGGACAGAGATCTTTTTGTTTTAAGTTAGTTTTAGCTAGCTAGGGCAGAGAAGTTCCCTGGACTAGTTTTTTTTTTTTTTTTTTTTTTTTTATTGGGACTGTTTAAACCTGCTCTGGACTGAAAAACCCCAGGGGAGCACTGGGGGCTTGCACCTGTGGCCCACCAGGGCCTGGACCATGGCATTTTCCAGCAGTACTGGAGGGACTGGGACTGATAAAAGACTGAGAGAGAGCTGAGCTCCATTCACGGCAAGGACTTTCTCAATTTGCCATCTCACTTCAGAAGGAGAGGTTTTATTGTTTCATACTATTCATTCTTTATACTTGTATGCACTTCATTTGTTTAGTAAAATAGTTTTTTCCACTTTTCTCCAAAGAGGGTTTTAGTTTTTTTTTCCGGACCGGTTAGAGGGAGGGGCCACGTGGGTTTGCTTCCTTAGAGGGATCCTATACAGGGGTTTTCTCCCAAATTTGTCCCAAACCAGGACACTGAGGAAGTTCTTTCCCGGACCGGTTGGGGGGAGGGGCCGCTTGGGTTTGCTCCCCAGAGGGTCCCCATTCAGGGGTTTTCTCCCAAATTTGCCCTAAACCAGGACAAAGCCTTTTTATTGGCGCCCAGCACGGGGCTCGAGAGAGTGGAAAAAACTTGTATTGATTATTGATTGCATTTTGGTTGTGCTTTGTGTGGGGGATAAAACAGTCAGTAGCCATGTTGCTCCTTGAATTCCTAATGTCCCTTGGAATGGAGTCTTTTCTGTGTTTCTGTTCCCTAGGCTTTTCTGAGGTTTTAATACCTCTCTGGTCCCTAGGTTTGTTTTCTTATCCAGAAATAGCTCCAATGTTGTCCCTAACACATAGCTTTTACACTAGGGATGCACGAATTAGAAAAGCTATTTTGTTGGGCTCAGTGAATATGATTTATAGAAAGTTTATAAAGGTACTGGAGTTTGTGCCAGCTATGTTTGGTTTATGGTTTCTTCATCCTACCCTGTGTCCTAGTTCCAGCAGCATGTTTTGGGGATTTATCAATACTTGCACCCAGTTTGTTAGAGGAGGAGTAGGGGTTGAGGCTTTTCAACCTCTCCTTTCCTTCTTCTCTTGTGAGTCAGTTACATCACTTTTGGAGACTGTTCAGTGTTCCCTGAATGTTAAAGATACCATCTTCGTGGTATTTCAGCTGGTGAGCTTCCTCAAGTAGTTAGAAGCATTTGATGAAGCAAATCCCTAACTATTCCATACTTCCCTGTTTTCATCTTAATTTTATTCCAAGTTGAAGGTATATAAATTGCTTTAAAATTAATTTAAGCAGGGAATTATGCTTAGAAACCACATGAAGATAAGAACTATTAGAATATGCCCTTAACAAAACACTTGTTTTCTAAAACAAAAAGCATGTCCAGGGAAGTTGTCTCACTACGTAATTTAAGCCATTTACCTGAACAGGGCAGGACCCTGAGAAGTACTGGGAAGTATTAGAAAGCTATAGTTACATGCTCATGGATGTTTTCATACAATGCCTGGTTTCCTGTCCCATCATCACTTCCTATCTGACAAAGCTCCAGAGGGCATAAAAATGCAATCCAGGAATCAGTGGTAGCACCAATGTTCTGTCTGCAGACTCAGGAAACAGTGAGGTGGTTTGATGTTCCTTATAGCCATAATAGAACACCAAGACTTGCAGAAATGTAGGAATTATCCATCTGGGAATAAACACAAATTATCTCATTTGTTACAGAATTTTATATTCCTGGGAAGTTTAGACACTTCCATCATCTGGATTCTAAAACTGTAGAAAACTCAGTGTGGGACATGAAATTATGCTAAAATACATAATTTTATGCAAAGTTCCCAATTCATGCTGCGCTTTCTTTCTCTGTGCAGATCTGTGCTACAGAGGGCTCAGCTGCCTTGCAGGAACACTGATTTCTCTTACACAAGTGAGTCTGGTTTTAAGGTAAAGTTCATTCAACTTTGAGTTTTACCATGGTCATGACACATCCCAGTGTCAGGACCAGAGTATTTTCCTATCTAGGATTCACTATTACCCCAATAACCAGCATTTGTGGGATTTCACATTAAGTCACCTCTGCTTTCTAGGACTCTGATGCACTCAAGTTTCAGAAGAGACTCTCTAAGCACAGATCTGAGAGCTTTCTTCTCACACACAAAGTCCTGTACCAGGGTCAAAAGATGAACGGAACTTGCAGCTTAAGTCGTTAAAGATGTTTATTAAGTTTCTTATCTCAAGGTCCGCACACCGCCAACACCTGGCTTAACGCACTGGAAAACACAGCTGGCAAGAATGACAGACAGAGAATTCCAAGGTCTTTTAAAGGTTTCTAGTCCAATTAACTCTTAAAAGGTACTATATTTACAGTTTTGTGGCAATAATCACTACCTATTCTAAACACACAATTTCTGCATCAAACCCATTCTACCAATGTCTCTGTGCCACTGTCACAGCAGAAAATGGAGGAGAAGAAGAAGAAGAAGAAGAGGCACCGCCCAAAATCCTCCATCTTGCTCTCATCTATCTCCATACTAAAAACCCAAAACTACAAATTTTCACCCTGTGACAAACTAAACTACTATTTATTTCAAATCTTCGTAGCTTTTAATTCATCTCTAAGTGTTGGAAGTTTTCTCCATGGACTAAGGTCAAGGCAATGCTTTCCTGGGGTCCCTGCGAGGGTCTTGGACCCCCCAGGGCAGGTTAAGGGATTTTCCACATGCCCTGGACTCCATCTCCCCCTCCTGTTTGAACCAAAAACACTTCTTTGACAGCTTTGTCCATGGATTGTTGAATGCACCGAAGTAGACACGGCAGAAGTATCAAAAGAACTACAATACCAATTAATACATATATAGCTGTTCTTAAAATTCCCTTCCACATTGGTGAAAGGTCAAATAAATTGAACACACCATCCATCCAAGATCCAGTTTCTTCCCCAAGCTTGTTCATTCCATCCTCCAATTGCCTTATGCTCTCATGAATAGATTTTGAATGATCTGATAAATTCATGTAACACATTCCCTCAAATTCTTCACATCCATGTCCATGCACTAATAACAGAGAGTCAATTGCGGCTCTGTTTTGAAGAGTCGCTCGTCTCACACCGTTAACAAATCACTCAGTGCGAAGAGGTAGCACAGGCATGCTTACTCAACCAACAGTCCATTTGATCCAATTGTTTTGAGGCCACTCCTGCTGCTGCCTGCAGCAAAAGCAGAGCTGTTATAAATCTCTGGCCTTTTTTTTTCCATGTACTAACATTATCATCACAATTGGGATCACATTGAGTAACAGATCTTTTTCCTCTATGTTTTTGTTCTTTTATCAATGTCATGTTGGACGTTAGCAAAGAAAGTCTCCTGATACTGCATGGACTGCCTTTGACATTTGCAGGGATGGCAGGCCAAAGTCTGTCCCCACAAATGAAAAAGATCCCTCGTGGCAATTGCAATGGAACCTGGTTGGATGGTACGACCATCATCTTTGTGTAATTACACCAAGATGTTGCATTTTTATAAATAATATGATTTGGAGTAACATCTATCATTTTGTTCTCACTCTGTTCCAACCCAGAAAAACCATATATTATACAAAAATCCCTTTCCACTGAACCAAGGATTTCCAGTTCCAGAGGTTCGTAAGGAGCCTCAGGGAAAAATTTGGTCCAGACACCCCATTTATCCACTGGGTTCAAAATGAACTGCAAAAGTTTTGGAGGGATGTTGTCTGGAATTGGCCATTTATCCACTGGCAAACCTACTAAACATGTTGAGAATGGCTTCTTTGGCCTTGAATGAGTCAAACAGATGGTGTCCAAGCCTGACGCATTGGCCAGAGTTTCCCAAACATTTTCCCTTGGTTGACTCACGGGCAAAACAGCTGCATTGCTTAAGGCAATTGGTAAGATAACAAGGCACAAGTACAATACTTGATCAAACTTCATGTTCAATGGCCTTATTTCCCATTGGAATCTCTGAAATGCAACACTACACCACATTTTCTTGCAGAAAAGAAAAAGAAACCCAAGCCCCAGAGTCTTTGCAGGTAGCATGAAGAGATGGCTGCAGTCTTGACACTGGTTCACGTCTGCATGCTCACTTCTCTGTTTCTGGGGTCAGCGTCTGCTTGACTCTGGACGCAATAGGGCTTCACGTGTCTTGCCGAAACCCACTTTGGTCCTCTTCCTGTGGAGACACAAATATAACCCTTGCCCCAAGTTATTAATTGGAATGGTCCTTCAATCTGCCCTGTCTCTGGTTTTCTGATCAAAACTAAAGGAGTTTCCTTCAATGTTGCCTGTGTGCTGTTCGAGAAATGCCTGATGACTGGTGGAGTAGGTTCTACAAAAGAGCCATTCAAAAAATTTAAAACATATAAAGCTTTGTTCAACCGCATCTGAAGCATTGCCTCTGCCTCCCCCCTTTTCTGTCTGTTCAAAAGGGATTTCAGAGTTTGGTGTGTCCTCTCAATGATTGCTTGACCTGTGGGAGAATGGGGAATACCATAGGTATGATTAACACCCCACTTTTTCAAAAATTTATCAAGTATTTTTCCCCTATAAGTTGGACCATTGTCTGTTTTTATTTCTTGAGGAACACCCAATGATGCAAATGCTTGTAAAAAATGTCAACAAGCGTGTTGTGCTGTTTCACCTGTGTGCAGAGAGGCAAAAACTGCATCTGAAAAAGTGTCCATTGACATGGACATTTTTGAGTCTCCCGAAAGATGGGTATTTTGTGACATCAGCCTGCCATAATTGCAGACTCTGCAATCCTCTTGGATTGACTGTCCCTGTGGAAGCAGGAGGTTGCACGAGCTGACAGTCTGGACAAGCATTTATGATTTCCTTTGCTTGACTCTTAGAGATGTGAAAAGTTTCCATCAGTGCTTGTGCATTCTGATGAAAGAATGCCTGACTCAACCTTGCCTGTTCAAAGATGTTTGGCAGAGTGTTTGAAATTGGCATGGTCAATTCATCTGTGCACGCATTACCTTCTGCTAAAAATCCTGGAAGAGAGGAGTGCACTCTAATGTGAGATATAAAGTATTCATGTTCTCTTAGCTGCAATAATGTTTGCATACAAACAAGATATGAATATAAATCCTCATTATCAACTTCTCTCAACAGTGACCCTTCTATTCTTTTAACCACATTTGCCACATAAGCTGAATCTGTGATTAGATTAAAAGGCTGTTGAAACAATTCAAATGTTCTGACCACTGCTGCTAATTCCACAATCTGGGGTGAACCTCACACTATTTTTATGTCTGAGTCCCATTCTTTTGTGGTTGCATTTTGCCAAGTGATTACTGATTTATGTGTTTTTCCCAAACCGTCAGTAAATACTGTTATTGCATCCAACAGTTTTTCACTTATTTTTGGCTTCTCTCAAAAACTTAATTGTGCTTGAAACAATCTGTGACTTGGAAAATTAATTGTACAAACACCTGGATAATCTAACAATGCAATTCGCAAATCACCTGATTTTTGCAATGCCCAATCGAAATATTCTTTTTTCAAGGGCAGGTAAATTGTTGCAAAATCTTTGCCTGCCATTGTCAACAATCTTGTCCTAGCTTTGATTATAATCTGAGTTGACATTTCCAAGTCTGTGAAAATTGTTTTTGAGGCTCTATAAGGTAAAAAGATCCATTCTATGATCAACAAAGGGTCTCTGTGACGAGTCCCGTTGAAAAATGAGATTATACAATTGTATATTTTCTCCCAGCACCACAAGAAAGAAAGGCAATGTCATCACAAAATGATGTTTTTGTCTCTGTTGAAGAACTTCAGCAATTTTCTCAAGGGCTTCTTGAGCTTCAGGTCTGAGGGTTCTGGGAGATTTGATGTTGCAGTCCCCTCTCAAGAGGTTGAACAGCGATGCAAGTTCATAATTTGTGATTCCCAGAATTGGCCTCATCCATTTGATCTCTCCCAAAAGCTGTTGCGGATCTTGTAAATTGCTGATCTCTGTCCTGACCTGAATCTTCTGTGGTCTTATTGTTTGTTCTGTGATCTTCCATCCCAAATATTTCCATGGTGCAATCTCCTGAATTTTTGAGGTGGAGATTTCCAGTCCTGCATTTTGAACTTCTGCAATCACGCTGTCATAGGCTTCTTGCAACTCTTGTTGCATCTGTGCTGCGATGAGCAAATAATCCATATAATGAATGATCCTTGCCTTTGGATATTTTTTCTGTGCTGGAGACAAGGCTCGTGCCACAAGCCACTGGCAGATAGTTGGAGAATTGAGACCTTGTGGAAGAACCACCCAATGGTATCTTTGCAGAGGTTCTTGTCTGTTGATACTTGGGATAGAAAATGCAAATCGAGGAGCATCTTCTGGATGAAGCAGAATGTTGAAGAAACAGTCCTTGAGATCAATGATCACAAGTGGCCAATCTCTCAGAATCATTGAGAGATGGAAGCCCAAGCTGAAGTGGTCCCATTTCCTCAATGACCTCATTAATTTTCCTGAGGTCCTGAAGCAATCTCCATTAACCAGAGGCTTTCTTGCAGATCACGAACACTGGAGAATTCCAGGGACTATTTGTTGGTTTGATGTGTCCTTTCTGTAGTAGCTCTTTGACCAAATTTTTGAGGGCACCTGTTTCTTTTGCTCCAGGGGCCACTGATCGACCCAGACAGGATTGTCTGTTTTCCAGGTCAGTTTGAGAGTGGTGAGTACCGCAGTGACCCCTATTAAAAATCCACTTCTAGTTTCATACCCCATTGTGACAAAATGTCTCTTTCCCATACTGTGATGGGCTTCTGCACAATGAAGGGACGAATGGCTGCTGTCTTTCCTCCTGGCCCTGAGGCAATAATCCCTGAGGGATTTTCCATGTGCCCTGAAGTCCAACACAGACCAAGACCTTTATTTTATCCCTAGGCACTGCAAAACAAAGAATGAAGGGGAATTACGGAATATCACAACTGGGGGAGGACTAAAGATGAGAAAGACTCAACAGATCCACTTCTGGTTTTAAGTTAGGTCTGAACAGCTTTGCTTCTACTCCCTGCCTAAATTATAAATTCAAATACAACAGCACTACATCATGGCAGAATTTCTCAAGGACTTTAAATGCAAAGAAAGAGGAACAGTATGAAAGGAAATTCAGCTAGTGACTGGAAAACTGTCTTCCCCTGTCACTTGAAAAAGCTGTCTCCACATGGTCTGTGCTTCCAGCTGATTTCAGCACTGCAGAAACATTCTTGTTACTCATGGGCCTCTTTCCAAAACTTGCAACTTAGGAAGGTGCAGAAACTGGGCTATTGTTTTGTACTGGTAAAGGTAAAAACCTGAATTTCTTCAACAGCAATCAATGTTCTCTGTGTAGAAGATAAATCCATGTGAGTAAATCATGAACATATACTGCTCTTCAAAACAAAGATGCTCTGGTCACCCACAGGTACCTCCCCTGACACAGTTGCCAGAGAAATCCCCCGAGCTAGCCCTCACTACCTGCTCTGCACCAGGAGTGGCTGCCCCCAGGTCTGACTTAGACCTGAGTAGTGGTACAGAGCAGGGCTGCTTCTGCTCTCAATGGCAGCCGGTGGTATAGTGTCTAGGATCAGGGCAAAGGACAGAGAGAAGCCTTTCATCTGCTTCTCAAAGGAATTTATTTCCCAAGGGGGGGCAGGCAAAAAACAGCATTCTGCACAGTCATTTAAATGGGGGAGGTACACAGGGAGGGTACAATTCTTCAACCAATCAGGGATACAACAGGGAGGAGATTAAGGAGGGGCTCACAATATGACAACCAACAGGAAAGACAATGGGTGTGGAAAGGGTCACATGGACCAATGGGGCCTCATGGAATAGGGAAAATTCCTGGAAGGAGTTTAGGCAAGGAGTTGGGACAACAATGACTGACAAGGAACTTTCTAGAACAAAAGGCAGGGATTAAGTAGGATTGACATTTATGTAGATGGGGTAAAAGGCAGGTCTATGGAGTGAATGACAACCAGGCGAGGGAGGAGAAAACTTTGGGTAAAACCATCCACCTGAGGGGAGAAGTAGGAACAAACCTTTCAAAAGGGTTTTCAAAAACATTTGTAAAGGAAAACACCACTGTTGTGTTCCTCTGAGGAATAGTTTTTCCCCTCAGAATCCCCCTGAAGCCTGTGCTATGTAGTTTAACCCTTCTTCCCTGTGATATATGTTCTAAAGTTAATTCGTGTTAATAGTATATAAAATGTAATACAAGCCATATAAATATAAGTTTTGTATAAACTAGCATGTTATAAGTTAAGTTTTGTTCAAACTAGCACATTGTGAATTAACTCAGGGGAAGGTGGTTCAACAAAATAAAGGAATTTCTCTAGCCCGAAAAGGCATGGGAGGGACACGAGGAAAACATGATCGGAATTACCAGAAAAGGTGACAAGAAAATGCCACTGCCGAGAATCCTTGAAAAGGAACAAAAAGCGACAGAAAATGGAGATGATAGTCCGGAGAACCAGATGATTACCTAAGATCAATATCTAGATCGTCCCCGTCAGGAATTAACATCTCCACACCACACCTAGACCCAACCATTAACAGTATTGTCTTCCTCTGCCGACCTATTCAGACTCTCAGAACTGAGACCTGCATGATTAATGAAGATGCCCCGGAGGAAGAACCGTCAGAATCCCGAGCCTCTCTCCGCGATCCAGTGTATAAAAAGAGACTGCTGCAAACCAAAAATGTGAACTTGGGGATAACAGACTGGCAGAGTGTGTTATCATTGTTCACCCGGCGCCGACCCCAGGCTCGACGCTGTACTTTTAATTGTGGCTGTCCGAGACTGTTATTTTGTCTCTCAATAAAATTCCAAATTTTGATTTATCGAATTTGGTCCATCTCATTTATAACATTCCCTATCATACCTTCTCCTGACCGTATTGGCTCAGGGCCAATATCTTTCCTTGGCCCAAAAACTAGATAAACCCCCGTCTCCTCCTGTTCGCTCTCTCTCTTCTCAGGCTCCTGGAACATCACATCGAGAATAAAGCTTGGACGGAAGCTGGGGGTGAGAGCCACTCTTTTGAAATCTTTATTCTGTCTCTCTGAAATATATTTCCTTAAAACCCCTAAATAACTGAGCTAGCGAGAGCCGGGGGGTGGCTAGAGGGAGTATATTTCACACCACCACACTCCCCCATCAGAGATCCACAGCCTCTCCAAAATTCTATGTCCTGTCTACAGGCTAATGATGGATTTTAACTGCAATGACTTGGTGCTCTCCAAGTGTCAGAGGTCATTTCTAGAAAGTTTTTATTGCAGTCTCAGCTCCATCTTCAGTTACCTTGTTGACTTTTCAAATACCTAAAGATGCAATACTGTCCTGTATCATTAATTTGTGTCTTGTTTCTATTATGGTTTCAGGAAAAAGAACAAATGACTTCATCACTTAATTACACTATGCCACTATTAGTGAAAGCATTTGGTCCTTTTCAGCATCACTATTGTTATGGACAAAATCAGTAGCCAAATTAATATAAAGTAATATTATTTTGTCATTTTAAAAATAATAACAGTCTGAAATAGCCACAATAAAAGAGACAACCTCGATCCTGGGTTATCGAAGTTGGGTGAATGTAGAGACGGTCACAAATGAACCAGTTCTCCCCCGTTCACGATTGCCTAGATCCAGTGGTCAGGTTTTATACAGTTTTTCTCTCCTGAGGCAGTTTTATTGTTAGTTCGTATTTGAAATACATATTCATGTGTTTTCTTTCTCTGGCCGCTTGGTCCGGAATGCTCCTTCCCGGTAGAGTTGGACGCCTGAATGAGGTTCCGAGAAGTCGGCATTGGGATGCTGAGAGCTACATTTCTGAGTCTTCCTCTTCTAGATTGGTATCGTGCGTTAATCACCGGAGGAGGCAAGTGGCTCTTCCTTGATGGATGGGACATCTCCTGCTTGGCCATTCCTTTTGGTTGCTTATCTGGGCTTCGCCCTGCTATTGTCTGGAGTCTCTACAATTGCAAATCAGTCTTGGCAAACAGGAGGGTTTTCACATCTTGGTAGAAACCCTCTGCTTGTAATACAGTTTATAGTTTATAACATATAGAACATGAATTTATCACAAAATATCTATCACACTGAAAAGGCAAGTTAATTTGAAATTGTGTTTCACAGAACTACCAGTGTACAGTGGTGGCGACCCGTTTCCCTTTAATGATTATTTCCAGAGCAACAAGCAACAACATTAAATACAACTAAAAAGTCTGGCATGCAACAAAGCTGAGTGGAAATAATTAGCAAAGACTTAGTTATGAATTGGTTTTATTCTGGGTAAAATTAAAATAATAGCGCTGTAGCCTCTAACTTGTGAAATCTCCAGGTAACAACAGGTATCTTTAGAGACAGCAGAGCAAGCTGAGGTGGTGGAAAGCTTTGGTTTGCTTTTCAGGAGCCTATTTTAAAACGTTAAATATAAGAGATAACCAGAGAAAACAGAGTTCTTGGTTTACTGAGAGAAAAATAATTGTATGTAGAAAATCTGCATCAGAGAGCAGCAGGGAGAACAATGAAGATCAAATCACCTTCATCACTCAGTGTGACATGTTCCCACTGCTTATGTGGGACTGTTCCACAAGTCACTTGGCAGGGAAAACAAAGTTGTCTTTAATTATTTAGAGAGCACCAATATAAGCAGATGACAGAGGACAGTTAAAGCCTTCCCCAGTTCATGTTACAAATGTTGTGCTGATTCTGCTAGTAACCTGGAGGCTTTCTTCACCAAGTTTCCGAAGTACCTGTTATACAGACTTTATCTCTTTTTTTTTTTTTCCATCCTTATTTTAACCAAATTGCCCTCAGAGATCTCAAAAGACAGCTTTAAAACCTCTTTGAAGACAGGTGGCAATGTAGAGGAGAGATCCATGATTCGTTCTGTATTGAAACTGCAGAAATTTATTCATTACACACCAGAGAAGCTGTGTGGGAAAGAGGCAAGCACCTCATCTGTTGGAATGATTTCAGAGCTTGCAGCTTAAATATGACAACTTGAGCAAAACACTTTGAGAATTCAGGCTTAATGAATTCCTCTGTTCATCATATTAATTATCCCTTTACAGCCTCAGTTCTGTTTTTATTTTTATAAACTTTCATAACTCCAAAAGCATGAACTACTTGAATCTCCACTTACTTATATTTGAATATCTGTAATCCCAACTTGGAGAAATCAAGGCAAATTTTGCAATACTTTCTAAGCATCATTAACAACCACCTGCAACGTTACAAATCCAAATAAGAACTTAAAGAGTGTGCAGACTGGATCGCTAAAACACAACTTGATTTTCACAAACACATTTGGTTGGAAGCTTTCTGCCTACTCATATTCCATTCAGGCTTAAACACTTTATAAGAGGGTTCTTTTTTTTAGAAAAGGCTAAAATCTGCTCAGATATACGGAATGGAAGACACATGACACAAAACAGGAAACAAAACCCCCTATCTAGTGACCCAGATCTACTCTGTTAACAGGTGGGATATCCCATTTCTATCATGAACATCTGAGTTATTTACTTGATGCACTTATTTGTAATAGAAATAATCCTGTGCAGTTAAGCACTCAGCTTCACAGTATCTCAATGTCATTGTATTTACACAGAGTAAGTATCCATTACCACTTGGAACACTCATTTAGCTGCTCAACTGACTGCTTAATGAGGTCTGGAAAGTAAAAGCCTTATCTGCAAAAAGCCAGTGTAGAAAGAAGCATGTATGTGTGCTGGCTTGAAAGCAAAACCAGCAAGAGACTCCAAGTCAGAAAAAACAATTTAATAGGAGAGAAAAAAAAGTAAGATAAAATAAAATTAAACACATGCAATAGTACAAAAGATCACTGACAGAGTCAGAATACAACCCGACACCATGGCGGTAGCAGTCCAGATGAAGTAGTCTTGTTGAAGCAGTGTTCCTACAGAAAGGTCTGGTAGCTCTTGTCCTCTGGGAATCCAGTGGGTTAAGCTGCCTGTGCTGTCCCAAATCCCAGATTATATCCAGGTGGGAATGCTTGGCTCCTCCCCCTGGGTGGAGCATCTCACAATGGGCTCATATCATTCTATGAGTCTTGCAATGGGTCCTTGATTGCCCATTAAACAGAGATAGCTCCTGGAGGGAGTTATCTATGAGTCGTGCAGCAGGGCATTGATGGGCCATTAACAGAAGATAGTCTGGAGGCAGGGGGCAAGAGAAACACTGCCCAACCTAGTTTCAACAGCTCATGTAGATGGTGATAGAATACATACTTTGGGCACACCTTACATTGTAACCTAGGACAGTTTACATACTAAATAACTGCATCATATCACCCATTTATCCCCCTTGAAAGAAGCTGTTTAAATAATCCCGCTGTTAGCTCCTGTAAAAGGACACACTTGTAAAATGTGTCCCTTTATTCTCCCCAAAAATGGACTTTAGTGGATTTAGCACAGCCATGGAAAAACCTTTGGTACAGATGTGGTAATGGAAGTCCCTCCATACAACACCAACAAATAATATGTGCTACTCACAAGGGCAGAACAGCTAAATACAAAATAAATATCCATCTCTTTCTAGTAAATGAAACTGTCATTAATATGCTGAACAGGCAATGACTGTGGGTGAACATTCCACAAGTTTTTATCTTATTCTTCCATTGAACAACTTGAACAAAGATTTCTTAATGTGATCTTTAGCTTTAATCAGGCCTATTTTTGTCCATCTGCCTGGAAGCTTTTCATTAGCAATACTAATGCCTTTACCATGTGCATTATTTCCATCAAAAGGAACTTTATTTCCACACAGAAATCTGCTTGTTGAGGTATGGGCTATGGAGAGAGACATTTCGAGCTACTCCACTGATAATTATTCATTTCCTGCACTGTAGAATTCTTATTTGTTAGGACTTTGCATCATGTACAGAAATTATAAACACTGTGATAGACCTTTATTTGTAGACAAAATAAACAAAGGAGGAAAGTTCCCAGCCTGACAATTAAATGCCCAGTTTGGTTCTGATGTGCTCTGAGCAGCCCTGGGCAGCTATAGAAATGTGGTTTATTAAGAGAACGGCTGTGGTATTTAGCTTTTGTGAAAAGCTGTGAAGATGTACAAAAGCAGGATAAATAGAAAGGTCTCTAGTGCTGAATGTGGTCAAGGGAAGCCTTGTAGTAAATAAAAGGAGTTTATTTTGAACTGTTCAGTCATTTTTGAGAAGCAAATTGTGCTGTGAGACATGAACATCAAAAGATATTTTCTAAACAATATGGGGAAGATCCCACAGCAAGATAAGCTGCCAGCTCAGCCATGGGGCTGTGGGGAGATGTGCAGAACAGAGAGAAAAAGCCTCCAGGAGCCTTCAAGGGGGAAAAAAAATGTCCTAGTGTGAAGAAACATCTTTTCAGTTTCCTTCTGCAGAACTGCAGGCAATGACAGAATTGCATTGTCAGAGACAGACAAACCAGAGGTGCTGGGAGCCCTAAAACACCAAAGATGACAGACAAAAGAGTAAAAAATGAGTAGCTTTTACTGAGACCTTGAATATTATATTTAAATCCACAGTTACTGTTGGTATTTGACTCTAAATCAAAAATATGTACTGTATTGTTTAAAACTGTAAGGGAGGATAGCACATATGAGTAATAATAATTTTTGTTTATGTTTAAAAACTGGGATCTAGTGTTTAGTGGCAATTTTAACATTTGTTTTCCCGACTGCACAGATAATCTCCAGTTCTTTCAGGCTTGGAAGAAAACTCATAAAGTATTATGAGACATAAATGTGTTTAATTCACACTGAGCAGTTGTGTCCTGGAATATAAAATGTTAGGAAAAAAAATAGAAGTACTAATGCAAAAAGTTCTGATTTTTCTATGGAATAGGATGCTTAAAAGGTAAAGGGAAGAAAAGAATCAATTAGTAACTAACTACCATTACCTCATATATCAGCAGATTCCTTGGTTTTTCTTCTGGGAAAAGTCCAAAATCAAGCAAAATAATTTCTTATATTTTTTTACATTGTCCTCTGAAATAATCCTGTGCCATTTTTTATACATTCCTTGTTTTTAAAAAGCATGAATGGAGCAAGAACTATGTTTTCTTACTGTTCTGATAAAACCTGAAAGCAGAAAATCTTTTGGAGAAGATAAAACTCGTTGGGATCTAGAATTATAGACTGAGTGGTCAAAATGGAGAAAAGAGTGACAACACAATTCACCTAAATCAGTTCACTGCATCAAGGAGGGGAAATGCTTGTAACAGAGAAGCAGCACTTTGGAAAATATAAACTAAAAAACTGTATTGGTGTTTTGTTTCCTAACTATTAGGGGAGCCTGGCCTGGAGTAAAGTAAAACCTCTAATGATTTTTTTTTTTTTTTTTTTTTTTTTTTCAGATTAAAATAATTATTCAGTCTATTGAAAAAAAGTGCCTTGACACAAGTAAGCTTCATATTTTTACTGTATCATTTAATAATGGTATAGCTCATACAGCTTTAGATTTTAAATCAGAGCTGGATTCAGTCAGCCAGGTTGAACTACAGGAGGTTTGCTGTAAGCACAATTACCTCCCCAGTGTATTCAACATGAAATCTTTCCTAAACAATAGGTGGGAAACTCAACACCCTCTTCCTGCAAGGCAAAAATGTCTAGGTCATCCTAGAACTGAAAAGTTTAAAGCCCAACAAATGAGCTGTGGTGCAGACATCTCACAGCTGATTAAAAACAAACTTCACCAGTGGAGAATTAACCTTGCTGAAGTGTCATCCTGAGCCATTTAAAGGAATGTTCAGAATCAGCTGTGGTTTTAATTAGCATTTGTGATGCTGTGCATGATTGTAACATGAAATGTCACTGTTGAAAGTGTTATAGACAAAACAATAGCCAATTTAAAACAAAGTAATTTTATTTTGCTATTTTAAAAATAATAACAATCTGAAATAGCCACAATAAAAGAGACAACCTCGATCCCGGGTTATCGAAGTTGGGTGAACATAGAGACGGTCCCGAATGAATTAGCTCTCCCCCGTTCAAGATTCCCTAGATCCAGTGGTCAGGTTTTATACAGATTTTCTCTCCTGAGGCAGTTTTATTGTTAGTTCGTATTTGAAATACACTGGGGCCCTGAACAGCAACGAGCCTTTGCCCAGATCAAGCAGGAGATCGCTCATGCGGTAGCCCTTGGCCCAGTCAGGATGGGACCAGAGGTGAAGAACGTACTCTACTCAGCAGCCGGGAACAATAGCCTGTCCTGGAGCCTTTGGCAGAAGGTGCCTGGGGAGACTCGGGGCCGACCACTGGGATTCTGGAGCCGAAGCTACAGAGGATCCGAAGCCAACTGCACTCCCACAGAGAAGGAAATCTTAGCCGCCTATGAAGGAGTTCAAGCTGCCTCAGAAGTAATTGGCACTGAAACGCAGCTGCTTTTAGCACCCCGACTACCAGTGCTGGGGTAGATGTTCAAGGGAAAAGTTCCTTCCACGCATCATGCCACTGACACCACATGAAGCAAATGGATTGCCCTCATCACACAGCACGCCCGTATTAGAAACCCGAATCGCCCTGGGATTCTGGAAATTATAACTAACTGGCCTGAAGGTGAGACTTTTGGATTATCTTCTGAAGAAGAAGAACAAGTGACACGTGCCGAGGAAGCCCCACCGTATAACGAGCTACCGGAGACTGAAAGACAATATGCCCTCTTCACTGATGGTTCCTGCCGAATTGTAGGCGCTAACCGGAAATGGAAAGCTGCAGTATGGAGCCCCACACGACGAGTTGCACAAGCTACCAAAAGACAAGGTGGATCAAGTCAGGTTGCAGAACTTAAAGCCATCCAGCTGGCTTTAGATATTGCCAAACGAGAGAAGTAGCCAAGACTCTATCTCTACACCGACTTGTAGATAGTAGCTAATGCGCTGTGGGGTTGGCTGAATTGCTGGAAAAAGGCCAATTGGCAGCACAGAGGGAAACCCATCTGGGCTGCTGAGATTTGGCAAGACATCGCCGCCCGAGTAGAGAAGCTGACCATGAAGGTTCGACACGTGGACACACATGTGTCCAAGAGTCGAGCTAATGAAGAGCATCACAACAACGAGCAGGTGGACAAAGCCACCAAAGTGAAAGTATCACAGGTGGATCTAGACTGGCAGCACAAGGGAGAAGTATTCCTAGCCCGTTGGGCCCATGATGCATCTGGTCATCAGGGGAGAGATGCAACATACCGATGGGCCCGTGACCGAGGGGTGGACCTTACTATGGACAACATCTCACAGGTCATCCACAACTGTGAGACCTGCGCTGCAATCAAACAGGCCAAGCGGGTAAAGCCTCTGTGGTACGGTGGACGATGGTTGAAGTACAGGTATGGGGAGGCCTGGCAGATTGACTACATCACCCTTCCCCAAACCTGCCAAGGCAAGCATTATGTGCTGACTATGGTGGAAGCCACCACTGGATGGTTGGAGACCTACCCTGTGCCTCATGCTACTGCTCGGAATACTATCTTAGGCCTTGAAAACCAGGTCCTGTGGAGACATGGCACCCCTGAGAGAATCGAGTCAGACAATGGGACCCATTTCAAGAACGGCCTTATAAACACCTGGGTTAGAGAACATGGCCTTGAATGGATATATCACATCCCTTATCATGCACCAGCTGCCGGGAAAGTTGAACGGTGCAATGGGTTACTTAAGACTACCCTGAAGGCGCTTGGTGGGGGGACTTTCAAAAATTGGGAACTGAACTTAGCAAAGGCCACCTGGATGGTCAACACTCGAGGGTCAATCAATCGAGCTGGTCCTGCCCAGTCTGAACCCTTGCACACAGTGGATGGAGATAAAGTCCCTGTGGTACACATGAAAGGCATTTTAGGAAAAACTGTTTGGATTAATCCCACCTCAGGCAAAGGCAGACCCATCCGTGGGATTGTTTTTGCTCAAGGACCTGGTTCCACTTGGTGGGTGTCCTAGGGTAACTTTATGATGCTTGTATCCGCAACATCTGTTCTGTTTATGCTGTATATTGAGTCCTGTGCCTTTAAGACTGGTTCTAAGAGCAAGGAGAAGCGCGGAGTTTGTTTTGAGAAAACTGCCTGACTCCTCCACATTCTTCTGCTCCGGACGGGGTGTTCGTCGGAGGCTTGGAGAGACTGCAGGACAGAGATTTTTTTTTGCTTTTAGTTAGTTTCAGCTAGCTAGGGCAGAGAAGTTCCCTGGACTGGTTTTTTTCCTTTTTCTTGGGACTGTTTAAACCTGCTCTGGACTGAAAACCCAGGGGAGCACTGGGGGCTGCACCTGCGGCCCACCGGGGCCTGGACCTTGGCATTTTCCAGCAGCGCCGGAGAGACTGGGATTGATGAGAGACTGAGAGAGAGCCGAGCTACACCCACGGCAAGGACTTTCTCAATTTGCCATCTCACTTCAGAAGGAGAGGTTTTATTGTTTCATATTATTCATTCTTTATGCTTGTATGCACTTCATTTGTTTTGTAAAATTGTTTTTTCCACTTTTCTCCAAAGAGGTTTTTTTACCGGACCGGTTGGAGGGAGGGGCCACTTGGGTTTGCTTCCTTAGAGGGATCCTATACAGGGGTTTTCTCCCAAATTTGTCCCCAAACGAGGACAGTGGGTAATGCAGAAAGATGGGGAAACCCGTTGTGTACCACAGGGAGACCTAATTTTAAGTGAGAACTGGGTGTAGGGTTTCATTCTGTATATGTGTATATTTATCTATCTAGCTGTAAGAATGCATTAATTTAGGTATGATGTAGATGGTCATAGAATAAGGGGTGGATTACGGCCTGGGTTACAATGTAAGATGTGCCCAAAGTATGTATTCTATCACCATCTACATGAAATGTTGAAACTAAGTTTGCACTGTTTCCCTTGCCACCTGCCTCCAGACTATCTTCTGTTAATGGCCCATCAATGCCTTCCTGCGTGACTCATAGATAACTCCCTCCAGGAGCTATCTCTGTTTAATGGGCAATCAAGGACCCATTACAAGACTGATAAAATGATATCAGCCCATTGTGAGATGCTCCACCCAGGGGGAGGAGCCAAGCATTCCCACCTGGATATAATCTGGGATTTGGGACAGCACAGGCAGCCTTACCCACTGCATTCCCAGAGGACAAGAGCTACCAGACCTTACTGTAGGAACACTGCTTCAACAAAACCACTTCATCTGGACTGCTACCACCACGGTTTCGGGTTGTATTCTGACTCTGTCAGTGATCTTTTGTACCACTGCATGTGTTTTATTTTATTTTGTTTTACCTTTTTTTTCTCTCCTATTAAATTGTTTTTTTCCTGACTTGGAGTCTCTCGCTGGTTTTGCCTTCAAGCCATCACAGCCAGCCACAGCTAAAAGTGTGCCCGAGCAAAGAGGCCTCAGTTCTTGTTACAATACATTATATCTCCTTCTGTGTTGAATATTCTAGTTTACACTAACCAACCAGTACAAGACACAAATGCTACAGAATTTACATACAGCCTATAGGAACTACTTCATTACCATACTGTGCCACGTTCCAAACCCTAAAAGCTAGTTTCTAGACTCCTTTTCCCTGCCACCTTGGCAGGGCCTCTCCCCCTTGGACCTTTGGCATTCTTTTGTCTGTTAGCGGTACTGCTCAATCAACAGGGATCTTGCCTTAAGCTAACTCAATCACTGTCTTCCTGCTTGGTGTCTGTGAAAAACGCCAATCACTTGTTTTAAAATTTTAAAAGTTTAATAGTAAATAAGATGGTTATAAAAATAGAATTAGAGTAAAAAAATTGAACAATTAGGGTTAGGAAAATACGAGACAATAAAAACAAAGTTACAGACATCTGGGTGCCTCCCCGAGCAAAAAAGCTCCAGAGAAGGACCCCTGTTAACAAAGGATTATCTCTTAAAAGCAATAGCCGGTTGAATATTCATACATTTCATACATGATGCATAAATTCCATTCAAACAAAGAATTGTCTCTGGTTAGTATCACTTTTTTCCTTTAATCTCTATGGCGTCTTCAGGGCTGAGCAAGGCAGGAGAAGTTGGTCTCTTCTGATAAGGAAGTAGTAAATTCTTTTTTCTCTGAAAGATTTACGTGTTCCTGTGGTTGGTACATCAAAACTACATTTTAACTACAAAACTACATTTACCATACTATCAAAATATTAATACAACATTAACAATCAATACAACATAATACATATAGTAAATATCTTGCGTAGAGCCATATAATATGCACTTTTCACAGCGTCCTACATCTCAAAGCTTGCTTTCATTTCTATTTCACTCATAGGTTTCATGCTGTTAGAATCTTTTGCCAAGCAATCATATTTGTATGGTTTTCCTGTTTCATCGTCTCCAACAAATGATCTTCATTTATTTTCATTCTTAGCAGTTAATACTGCTAATCATATTTTCCTACCTGTTTAGATAAGCTATTCAACCCCATGCTTTTCTTGTCATTTACCACATTCTCATGCACTGTAAACAAGCTTAGACTGATTTCCTTCTGAAGATAAAGTCAGTAATTTTTTAGAATTCCTAAATGTAAATTGATTCCAACTAAAAGTGCAGAAAGGAGGAAGAGACAGGAGAGTAGAAACTGACTGCTGTCTTTTCTCTTCTGGTAGCATACAGAGTAATTACTTTTTTCTCTCTCTCTCTTTTTTTTTTTTTTTTTTTTTTTCCCCTCCAGTGCAGTTAGGACAGACTACAACACTGTTAACTTTCTTCTTCAGTTCTAGAAATGTGGAGAACAGAACATTTCCCAGGGACTGAAAACTGAATCGCTGTCCTGGTGATCTGTCAACTGCACTTTTCAAGAAGAAGCCTATGCTTTCTCTGGCAAATGGAAATTCTACCACTGAATTATGAATTCTCATAAATCCAGAATCATTTTCTGATGCAGATTGCCGGAGAAATTCCCCGAGCCAGCTCTCACTACCCGGTCTGAGCCAGGAGTGGCCACCCCCAGGTCCGGCTTTGACCTGAGTAGTGGTACAGAGCAGGACTGCGTCTACTCTCAACAGCAGCCGGTGGTACAGCGTCTAGGATCAGGGCGAAGAACAAGGAGGAGCCTTTTGTGTGCTTTTCAAAGGAATTTGTAAACTTCCTTGAGACTCAACTTGGGGATTTTTAACTGGGACAAAGGGAACGGATTGAGGGTTTAGGGAAGGATCCCTGGCGGCAGGCACCTTGCCACCAGGGCAGAGGTACCGAGGAGGTTGTGAGGAGCCAGGGAGTCGATAACAACACTGCACTTTTGTATTTCTGCGGGTTGTGCCCTCCAATCCACCCGGTGTAGGGGATGAGGGGTTAGGACAAGGGACTGGGAAAGAAGGGCTTTGGGGAGAACTGGGGAAAACTGGGATGGTTGTTTTTCTACTTTCCCTCTCTCTTTTTCAGTTTCTTGATATTTTATAACAGACAGGATCCTAACAAACAAAGGATAAAACTTGTCCCCTGAGAGATCTTCCCCTTTTGTGAGATTTGTCAATTTTGCACCGACTAAATTCCAAAGTAAAACAGCCTTAACATCTCTTGGGGATATTTGTGAAAAATGGAGAAACAACCATCTAACAAAACGTTTTAACAAACCTAGAGAAAGCATTATTCCCCCCCCCCCCCAGGGCACCCACAACTTGGTCAAATACCTCCCTCTGCTGCACTGACCACCGCGCACCCATCCTGTCACTGCAGCAACCACTCTGACCTCCCTTGCAGTGAAAAAGAGAACTAAAGACAAAAAGGGTCCAGGGACCACCCGGAGTGTCGGGGCACTCTGCGCAGCCGACTAATGCAACCTGTTACCTGTCAGTCCCCCCTCCTGGGGACAATGTGTCTGCTCCCCTGGGGAGCTCAGTCCCCCTCTCACCAAAACCTGGCGGCCCTGGAAGGGAAAAATGCAAGGAAGGTCCCTGATCCTGAAGAGATCCTCTCGTGCGCTGGAGGGGTGCCTCTTCGTCTCTGGGAGCACCACTGACCAAAAAGCAGCGTGCTCACACAGGGACTGCTGACGTACCAGGACTGTAATCCACAGATATAAATCCAAAGGCACAGCCTTCACCGCAGGGGTCCTTCAAGAAGCCCCTCACATTGGGCATCAGCTGATGTGGCTTGCTGGAGAAATCCCCTGAGCTAGCTTTCACTACCTGCTCTGCACCAGGAGTGACCGCCCCCAGGTCCGGCTTTGACCTGAGTAGTGGTACAGAGCAGGGATGTCTCTACTCTCAATGGCAGCCGGTGGTACAGTGTCTAGGATCAGGGTGAAGAACAGGGAGGAGCCTTTTGTATGCTTCTCAAAGAAATTTATTCCACAAAGGGGGCAGTGACGAAAAGCTGAAAATCAGCATTCTGCACAGTCTTTTAAATGGGGAAGGTACACAGGGAGGGTACAATTCTTCAACCAATCAGGGATACAACAGGGAGGATATTAAGGAGGGGCTCACAATATGACAACCAACAGGAAAGACAATGGGAGTGGAAAGGGTCACATGGACCAATGAGGCTTCGTGGAATAGGGGAATTCCTGGGAGGAGTTTAGGCAAGGGGTTGGGACAACAAGGACTGACAAGGAACTTTCTAGAACCAAGGGCAGGGATTAGGGAGGATTGACATTTATGTAAATGGAGTAAAAGGCAAGTCTAGGGAGTGATGGACAACTGGGTGAGGAAGGAGATAATCTGGACGATATCAAGCATAGGGGGGAAACAGGGATGATCTATTGGGAAAATAACTTCAAAACAACTTAACAAAAACACACCACCACAATTTTCCTTTTCAGATATACTTGTAGTGAGTGCCTTCTGCAACCTTGCACGATTGAACTTTTGATCTGTTTAGAGGGAGAATGTTAAGAGCTGTAAGGTCTCATATTGCTGGGTTAGACATCCTCAAAGGCCTGTTCAGATATAAAATAATGCACGTTTTGGGGATGCTCAGAATATCTCATGCTTTTCAGTGTCTGATTATTTTGATGTAAGTTAATTTTGTGATCTCTGTGAGCTGCTATGGTTGTGTGACTGAATGGGACTGAGATTACATGTGAAACCATAAGGAGAAATAACAGCACCTACAGAGCAGTGGCTTTTTGGAGTTGCATGTTTGCAGTGTTGTGAAACGATATTTGTAATAAATAGTTCTGAAATCCCTTTGCTTCAGAGATTAAGCCAAGTTAAGAACAGTTTGTACAACTACTCATTTCCACCCTCAGGCCACACTGTTGCTCTTGGAGTTGAGCCAAAATACTGCATTGCAATGTCTGCCAAAATGAGGTTTGTCTGCTTGCTTTAAGCAGAGTTGTGGTTTTCTGGAGAGTTTTTTGTTTTGTTTCGTTTTGGTGTTGAGGGGTTTTTCCATCTAAATTTTTCCTATTTGGGATAGCTACATTATTTCTCTTCACTCCTTTTGCTTGGAATTACCTGCAGAGTTTATATGGTCATAAAGGTCCTTAGTTCATACATGGAATATTTGCTTCTCAGTCCTGGAAACTAAAGTGGGGTGGGGGAAGGACACTAAAATGAAGCAGTATGACTAAAACCATTTTCAAAAAGAAAACAGGAGGCTTTAACTTCTGCTGAGGAGGCTGTGAAATGGATCTAATGACACTTGATCTATAGCAAGCTTTTCAAAAGCAGGTGTCCAGGAAATCCTGCAGCAGTTTTGTACAACACAAACAACAATTTTAAGCCACAGATGAAAACTCCAAATGGAGACGTGCAAAGCATTTGTAAATCAGAGTTTAAAAAATGACATAACTCTGCTAAGCAAGCAGCCATCTGTCCCAGGAGAGCAGGCAAACCCAGGAAGGGGAACTAAGAACTGCTGTGGGATGACTTTTCATCCCATGATGCAGCTGCAGCCTGATCGTTGCATATCTTTTCTCCATCACTCAGACAAGGGTACAGTAATTACAATGTACCAGTGTCACCCTGGTTTTTCTGAGTTTTTTAAAGCCTTTTGATTGTTCATAAAATGGAGACAGACTTTTAGCTACTGTACAATATTAGGAGCAGTTTCTGCTCTTTCTCACACATGTAATATAAACAAATCCTTTGTTTTTCATTCTCTGTCCTTTGTTTGCATATTTCTAACCTGAAAACAATTGTAACTGACAGTTGGTCTGGCCATTTGGCTGGAAGGTGATAACTCCAGAAGCCAATCCACAGCCAGACCCACAAATGTATAAAAAGTAAGAAATAAACAAGCAAAGAGGCCCTGGGCTTAGCTCAGCCTTGGGGCTCTCTCGGAGGAACACTCTGCCCTGCGAAATTTCTCATCTCCGTGTGATTGCTTTGCGTATCCCGATCACATACCAGCACTAAAACAGCAAATCTCCTGTGTTTTCAGTGATGTGTGATGTCCCCACACCTGACTTCAGTGATTTTTTAATGTTCTGCTAAAATCAGGAATGTGATCTGAGTTTTACTCCATCAAAACTAAATTAACTCAAGGCCTGACTATACATTTGCTCAATTTTCTTGATTTCTCACATGTGCACTTGCTTTCACTTGCACTATTAATTTTTTTTTTGGCATGTTGTGCCAGTGGCTCCTGAATCTTAGAGGTCAGTTCAATGTGAAGGTTTTACTGAAGAATGCTTGGCTAATGCAGTATGAGCAGCATTGTGCCAAATGTAGAAAATTTGGGGACAAAAAGCTCTTGAGCACTTAAGTTATGCTGAATAAATAGTGCTACAGAATTTGGTTTAAAAACTCTTAAATTTCTGCATAGAGGTATGCCAGGCTGTTGGAAATTATTCTCTGTTTTCTCTGATTTTGGACTGACTGAACTTTGTGCTCCAGATATGGGCACTGCTTAATACAGAAAAATAGACAGCAAAAAAACCCCCAAAATGGTCATTAGAGCTAATTGAAAAGAAGAAAAAAACATATTTGAGCATTTCTTTTTAACTAACCATTGTTAAACTGTTGCTGTAAAATGATATCCTATAAACTATAAATGGATGTAGTTGGAAATAACATTACATTGCTTGACATTGCAAACAAGTGATTAAATTCATGATTACTTGATTAATTTCATCATTCCAACTTAGGTATGGTTAAGATGGTATCATAAACTATGTCCAAATAATTATTAAAATCAACAGAATGAAAAAAAGGAAGATTTATACAAGAAGGAAGAGATGAATCTCAAAGGAAATTTTAAAACAGAGCAGCCAGACAGAGCTGGCCTATTTTATAACCTCCTAACTTCTGCTGCCAAGATTCTACTTTGATTTTAAGACCCCTGCCAGTTTTAGAGCTGTCATTTTATTTGAAAGCTGGTATTGTCGGATTTTATTAACAGGTTTTCATTGCTGGATTTAAAAGAAATATTTCCCCCAGTACTCAGGTAAGCCTCAGAGTCACAAGAAATGCAGAGAGCTCCCTGAATCTCAGGCTTTGTATCAGTGTATGTATTAGATGGAGATCAGAAATTCACTATTCTGTCCTGCTTGCCTTTTCAAAAGTACAAACTCCCCTGTGGAAGCAGTGCTGAGTTGGGACCCTCTCCTAGAGGGCAATAAACTGATATATTTTTATCTGCATGTGAACTCCAAAGGATTGCCCTTGTCCCACCAAAACAACAGATCGTGATGGTGTTCATGACTGCTTCCTCAACATACTTTAGCAAGTATAGATTCAGCTACACCCACACAAAATATGTATTTTTCTTTTAAAAAGAGACGACATTGATATGAAGACATCTGTCAACATGACACCTTTAATAACCAGACATGTGACCCATGATTTTTCCGCTGTCCATGATACAGAGCATCCTGAGAGACCTGCAGTTTACACAGTGAGGCTTGGCCAAAGGGATTCTGGAATCCACAGAAACGGTTTAAACAATTTCTCATTGTTGTAAGCCATGGGCACGGGTAGATGACTCAGATATTGCTCAGCCTGGAGAAGAGAGAACCAGCTTTGGGGTGCACTAAGTGGCCTTCCAGAACCTGCTGGGAACTTTCCCGAAAGATAGGGCAAGACTATTTACAAGAGCACGTAGTGACAAGACACGGGGGAGTGAGTTCAAACTGAAAGAGCACAGGTTTAGAATAGATATTAGGAAGAAATCCTTCCCTGTGAGGATGGGGCCTTAGCACAGGTTGCCCAGAACAACTGTGGATAGGCGTGCCCAAGGGCAGGTGAGACGGGTATTGCAGACACCTGGCACAGCCGAAGGTGACCCCGCCCATGGCAGGGGCTGGAAGGACACGCTCTGCAAGGCTCCGCCCAGCGCACTGTGCCATAAAGCCCGGCCGGAGCGGACCTAGGCTCTCCCTAGCTGTCGGTGCTGCTGGGGGGCGTTCCGTGCGCGCAGAGGGGTTCCGCCATTTCCTGCCGCTCGTGCAGGGCTCAGGCGCGGTGGCTTGGGCGGGCCGTGCGCGTGCGCAGCGGAGCCGCCCTGGGCGGAGCGGACGAGGGGGGCTCATGGGTCCGGTGCGACCGTGAGCGCTCGGCTCGATTCGGCTTGGCGCAGGGTCAGCCCCGTAGAGCCATGGACGGACACGCGGCTCCGGGCGCGGGCGGCGAGGAGCCGCTGAGCTCTGGCAGGATGAACGCGAAGCGTGGCGGGCGCGCCGCGGAAGAGGAGAGCCGTAACAAGCTCAAGCTGGTGAGCGCGCTGGGAGGCGGGCGGGGAACGGCCTGGGCTCGAGGAGGATGAAGGGGCGAGGGGTGTGGGAGCCTTTCCGGGGATTAAAGGCGTTTAAACCCGTGGGGGTTTTGGGGGGCTGCTCGGAGAGGCAGCCGGCAGCGCCCAGAAGGGCCGGGCCGCTTCGCTGCCCGTGGGAATTCCCGAGCGGTGCCGCGCCGGAATGGGTGCTGGACTGCGGGCGGTGGGAGTTCCCACGCTTGGGCAGGGACAGCGATGGACGGCGACAGCGCTGCTCCGCAACCTCTGCCCCGCTCTGGTGACAGAGCGCGGGGTGCGGCTGGCTCTGTCTGAACAATCCAGAACGCTGGTGGTCATGATGCACACCACGTGCTTACCAATGGAACTTAATGGGAAAATAATCTAAAACACTTTTTTTTTTTTTTTTTTTTTTTTTTTTTTTTTTTTAACATAAGTTCTCTTTAGGGCTGCAGTTTGTTTATTATGGCTGTGCCCTTTTGATTTTTTTTTTTTTCCTGACAGACCTGATAAGTTGAAATACAGGTGGAGTTCAAGGCAGCATCACTGGGTAGCAAAACCAGCTAATGTGACAGTGTTTACCTTTGATTGGTTACATTTGTTAAATACACGTGTTGAGTCTACCCTTTTTAACTCAGTTCTTGGTTGTATTTCCAGGAACAGCAGTGTAGCAGACACTTAAAAAACTTCCTGAGTCTTCTTGGAGAGAGTACTAGTTACAAACTTTAACCTGTTGCAGGGCTTTTCCCTGATACTGGTAAAACTAAGTCAGTATTGAAGTTTTTCCATTATGTGCTCCTTTCAGTGAATTATAGAGCTTTTAGATAATCAGTCTGACAAATGCAGTTGGGGTTTTCATTGTTTGGGGCTTTTTCTTGTTTTGTTTGGTTTTTGGTCACAGAAGATGAAGCTAGCATATGGGGAAGTTGGTAAATATATAACATTAAGGCATAGAAAAATTTCTGAAAGTTTCAGAGGATGACAGTCAGAAGCCCGAATGACTTGAACTGCACTTGTACTAGAAGTGACAATGTGTATCTTGGCAAAAGATAAGCAGATATGGTATCTTGTTTTGTTTCATGGTGTTATTGGAAACAATCTTGTGTTTACTTGCATAGGATAAACTTTGTATAAACAACATGTTTGGGTGTGTTTATGCTACCTTTACTATTTGCTGCTAAAGTAGCTAAGAAGGCTGCCTGAAGCTTCTTGCAGGGAGTTGATTCAAAAATCACCCGGGGAAGTGCTTCTATTGGAAGCTGTGAACATAAATTTGAATTTTGCTCTAGCAGAAGAGAGCTCTGTTCTGATAGAAACACATAAATTGAAAAATCAAAGTGAAATGAGCTCAAAATTGGATTGAACAGGATGACTATTTCCATTGCATGGTCTATTCAGTTATCCTAGAATGACTAGAATAAACTTTCATTGTTCCATTGAGTGGAAAAAAATAACATTCTGTTAGTGACTTCATTCACAGCAATATGCTTTTGTTTCTTGAGGGGGTGGATGATTACAGTCCAGCAGCACCATGGATCAGAGCAGGGATATGTTGCTCAAATCAGAGCCTTCTGAAAGATAGCTTTGCCCTGGGATAAGTGATTGGCCTTTGATGTAATTGAATGAGTAGGTTGAATAGGAAAGCAGTTTTTTTTCACTCTGGACGTGATGTACACGAATGGTGTATAAACCTGTCATGAACAGAGATTTACTTTTGAGGGGAGAGAAAGGGATGGGACTCAGGTGTGCTTTAAATTGGGTTAGGGTTACTGGGCAGCCAGATTTATCTGTAATTACCATGGGGTTGTAAGGGAAGAGCAAGCCTGTAATCAGGGAAAGGCTTAATCCATTATACAGGACAGTAATCTTATAAAGTTTTGCTGGCTTTATTTTTGAGGGAGGAATTGGTTCTGCTGAGGCTGGTAATGTCTTCAGGCACTGGGAGAGCACTCTTACTTGCACCTTATCCCTGTTCTCTTCATTGTGCAAGTAAGATAAAGCTATATTTGGGACTTGTGGCAAAGGACCCACACTGTGCCTGTTCTCAGTTATATACAAAGTTCCTTATGGTTGGGTGTGAAGATTTTCTTGGTTCATCTTTGTAACCTACAATTCATCAAGTTTCAGTGGAGTTACAGAGATGAATCAACCTGTGCTCTGTCATGTGCTGGGTGGAATTCAAGGAGCTCTCAGTGTGCTGACAGGAGTATGCTTCTTCCCCAGAACTTATTTCACACATCTAGGGGAGTGCTGAGCAAGGGCTTGGTGGGAAAGGGTGTGCAGCTACATGGAGAGGAGAAAGTATTTTTGGTTCCTGGCACAGGAGCTGAAATTAGGCAAATCCTTGGGAAGAAGTCCTGAGGAATCATTTTTATATGATAAAAATGGCTCTAGGTGACAGAGGGCTAGGAACTGAAGTCATTATCCTAAGGGAAGGGAACCTAGAATAGAAAGGTGGAAGGTTTTTATTTCCCTGTTCTCTTAATCTGAAACTAAAAGGAGTGCAGTGGTGCTTGGCCTGCAGAAGTGTAGTGCTTTGTTTGGTGGGGTTTTTTAAGGGCTGCAGGCTAATCAATGGCACTTTTTCCTGATTGACAGAAAATAGGACTGGGCTGTTGAGAGAGAATTTGTGCTGGGAAAGAAAAAAAATGCTTTAAAGTATTTCTCTGTAAGACAATTGATGACTATGTACACACACAAGTAATTAGAGGTGAGCTGTATCAGAACTACTAATTCTTTTATTTTCCACTTTCGGTAGTTGGGAGAGTGTGATCGGGCACGCAAAGCAATCACACGGAGACAAGAGATTTTACAGGGCAGAGAGTTCCTCCGAGAGAGCCCAAGGCTGAGCCAAGGCCGAGAGCCCCTCTGCCTGTTTATTTCTTACTTTTTATACATTTGTGGGTCTGGCTGTGGATTGGCTTCTGGAGTTTTCACCTTCCAGCCAAATGGCCAGACCAACTGTCAGTTACAATTGTTTTCAGGTTAGAAATATGCAAACAAAGGACAGAGAATGAAAAACAAAGGATTTGTTTATGTTACATGTGTGAGAAAAGGCAGAAACTGCTCCTAATATTGTACAGAAGCTAAAAAGTCTGACTCCATCTTATGAACAATCAAAAGGCTTTAAAAAACTCAGAAAAACCAGGGTGACAGGAGAGGTGTTCAGGTTTCATACAGTTTGTTGAAAGTGACAGAACTGTGCAATGAGAATTTAGTTCCAGTTTTTATAGTAGTGGTGTGTAAACTGAAGTATTTTACTGGTCTGATAGCAGTGTTATGAGCATCTGGACTCATTGCTGCTGAGAGAACTCTGGGTTGGTGTTTTGGTTTTTTTTTTCTTTATTTTTTGCTAGCTTAAGGACTAGAGGTTGGAATAAGTGCCTGGTATTTTTGTTGTCATTTTTGTTTACAGTGAAATGGGCAGAAAAATCTAAATTGCTTTGGCAATCATCCGATCTCACGTCAGCGCTGAGAATAGGCTGGCAGGAGGTGGCAGAGAGCAGTTCCATGGGTTTGGCAACATGCTTGTTTTAAAGCATGCCTGTTCTGTTAGGGCAAACACTAAATTAAGGTTGTCAGGGAGTTTGCTGGGATTCCTCTCTTGGTTAATGCTTAACTCGGATGTTCTTTGCTCTCCTCCACACTTTGGTGTCACATGGGAAATAGATAATTCTGTCGGGGACCTAGGAAGTGGGAAGTGCTTGAGTGTCAGCTCTGGTTTGACAGAGCTGGTGTAGCTTACCAAGGGCTTGGCAAGCTGAGCATCTTTTTGGTTAAGAAGTTGAAGTCAGACTTTTTACAGAAGTTGATGGCAGAAGAAGGGGTGACAGAGGTTATAAAAAGGAGCAGGAGAGGTTGCTGGAGAGGAGACCATAAGAGGAAAATAATTTGAAGGATGAAAAAGTATTTGTTGGTCAGAGACACTGAAATCACTTGGAGGTTTTCAAGTTCTGAACCTGGATAGAGTTTTTAGCATGTTGATGTGAATTTGGTGGGTGAGCCTGCTTTTTGGGCAGGAGTTTGGACTGCACTGAGAGAAGAATGAGATCCTTTCAAACATCTGTGGTTCTGTGAGTCAGTGCTTGGAAAGAGGTGTGCTGTAACAGGATTTGGGGTGCTCTTGGAGTGTTAGAGCACTGTCTAACTAGAAATTAACATGGCCAGTGCTTTTTGGTGGCATTTTTAATTTGTTAATAATATGTCAGTTTAGGGTTAGCAGAAGCATGTGGTGGCCAGTGCCATGCTAACGCACACTGCTTTACCCCCAGGTTCCCTCCAGGTCTGTGTGGGAGCTGTTCAGTGCAGGATTCTCCACTTACTACAAACTACATTTCTGAAAGGGACTGCATTCTGAGTGATGTGGCCTTTAAAATCAGATTAGGAGAAAGATGTTGTGTAACTTACAAAGCAAATTGTTAGGGGGAAGAGAGAGCTCCTTTAATTGGAGAGCAAGTGGATTTGGTGATTCACCCAAGGAGCATCTCATATTTTGTTTTAAAAGCAGAAATTGTTTGTGCTTAACACTGAAGTCTTTTAAACCTGAGCTTTGAGATGAATCAAAAGGTAGGAACTCAACATTCTGACTAATGTGCCATAACCTGGCATCAAACAGTGGGATAAAAGCTTTTATGAAGTTGCTTTAAAACAGAATTAAGCTGAGTGTGCTTGGGAAAGGTTTCCCAGCTGTGTTGCACCACCCATATCAGTGCAGGAGTGGTGTGATTTAAATTGTGCCTATCTATCCCTGTCAGACAGTGTGCTGTAGGACCCACCAAAAAAAAAAAGCTGCACGCTTCTTGCATGACTTCTTTAGATATCTACGTACTGCATATGTGAACTATGAGTCAGGTTGAGCCAGAGATTTTTGGCAATCATATCAAATGTCTTGCATTTGAAATTATAGTGTCTGAGTGAAATCTGTGCATGCCTGCAGAGAGTTCTTGTTTCAAGTGTATTTGTGAGTCATTGAGGAGCAAGGGGGGAGCTTCCTGCGTTGATACTGAGTGGCTGATTATAGGATCATTGAGCAGGTGAGTGGTTTGCATTTGTGAGTCATTGAGGAGCAAGGGGTGGAGCTTCCTGCATTGATACTGAGTGGCTGATTATAAGAGGTCTCTGGGGTGGGCGGCGAACAGGAGTGGGCAAACAGGGGTGTGGCGAGTCACTGGGGCATGGACAAGGCAGTTTGCGCGGCAGTTCGTGCCGGCAGGGTTGCAAGTAAGGTGTCCTCTGTGTTGTTTGAAGTATTTCTGCTGCCTGGTTGCTTTTGGGGTGTCTGCTAGCAATGGTTTCTACACGGTCGAAAACTGTGGTTTGTATAAGTGTACGTGACCAAATGGAGCCCTCCAAAAAGGATGCATCTATACAGACCCATTCCTGCCCAGAGTGTTTGAGCTTATCGGTGGCTTCAGGGGGTGCTGTGGAGGAGGCCTGCCTACGGTGTGAACAGGTGAGTGATCTCCTTTTGCTGGTGGCTGAGCTTAGGGAGGAAGTTGAAAGATTAATGTTATAAATAAAATCGACCAGATTTGATTTATCAGAAATTTAGAATTTTATTGTGAGACAAAATATCAGTCTCAGAAAGCCACAATTAAAAGGACAGCGTCGAGCCCGGGATCGCCGCTGGGTGAACACGGATAACAGACTCTGCCAGTCTGTTACCCCCCCAAGTTCACAACTTCGGTCTCCAGCCGCCCCTTTTTATACACTGGATCGTGGAGTGAAGTCCGGGATTCTGACGGTCTTCCCTCCGAGGCGTCTTCATTAATCATGCAAGTCCCGGTATCGGGAGTTTGAATGGACCGGTAGGGTGGAACAATGCAGCTGATGGTTGGGACCGGGTGTGTCGTGGATATGTTCATTTTCAACGGAGACGAGTAGAGATATCCATCTGAAGTGATTATCTCGGTCTCCGGACTTGTATCTCCGTTTTCCGTTGTCCTTTGTATCCTTTCAGGGATTCCCGGCAGCGATAGTTTCTAGGCCCCCTTTCTGGTAATTCCAATCATACTTTCCTCGTGTCCCTCCCGTGCTTCCCGAGTTGAGGAAATTCTTTTAATTTGGTTTTTCCATTTTACTTTTACCCATATTAGTTTGAACAAATCTTTAACACTCATATTTATACAGTGAACATTTACCCTTTATAATTTGATAACACGAATTAACTTTAGCACATATATCACAATTAAGAAGTATCAGGGAAAGTGAAATGGAAATAGACTGGTGGAGTTCAGCCCTTCCATCTTTAAGGGAGGCCTCTGACCGTGAGTCTGAGGACTTGCATGCCTCCTGCTCTCAGGTAATAGAAGGGCACCTGATAAATGAAGAGGAGTGGAAATGTGTCCCCGCTCAGGGAGATAATAACAAAAACTCCTCCCCATCCCTCAGCCAGGTGCCACTTCAGAATAGATATGTGTTGGGTTTTTTTCTTGAGATTCAGGTGGTTTTAGAGTCTTTTGCTTTTTGTAAAGCTTTGAGCTAAACGCAAGAAAGAGACGGAGTCTTCAGGTTCTGATTTTTTAAGGTTGCGTGCTTCGCTTATTATTTTTTATCTTACAATTTTCTTAGTGCTTCACAAAGGTCGGTGCAGCTGCTCGGGCATTTGGTGACTCTTTGACTCTTGAACGGGGCTGTCGTTATTTTTATACTAATTGCTACGTATTTTTTATTTATTATTACTTGCTAATACTTATTACTTATACTAAATAGGTCATCTCTACTTTGACTTAATCTCTTTAAACTACTTTGTGCTACCGTTACTGCTGAAAATGGAGCGAGGGAAGAAGAAGCAGGAGACAACGCTTTAAACCCTCTATTTTGTCCCCATTCACTTCAATGCTAAAACCCCAAATCTACTGTTTTTTTACCCTGTGATAAGCTAAACTACTATCTTTCACACTTGTGGCTTGCAATCCCTCCCGCAGTGCAGGAAGCTTTTCCCATGGACTGAGATCAAAGCCAGTGTCCCTCTGGGCCAGGGTCCCAGACCCCCCTGTCCAGGTCTCTGACCCTTCAGGGTGCAGCCAAAGGAATGCCCTGGACTCCAACATCTCCCCCTCCTGTTTGAACCAAAAACACCTCTTTGGCAACCCTGTCCATGGCCTGCCGTATGCATCGAAGCAAACATGGCAAGATCATGAGAAGGATTACAAGCCCTACTAAAATATATATAACTATCTTCAAAATTTCCTTCCACAATGGTGAAAGGTCAAACAAATTGAAAACACCATCCATCCATGACCCAGTTACCTCTCCAAGTTTGTTCACACTCTCCTGCAATTGCTTGATGTTCTCATGAATGGATTTGGAATGATCTGACAAATTCATGCAGCACATTCTCTCGAATTCTTTACACTTATGCCTGTGGGTCAGCAATAGATAGTCTATCGCTGCCTTGTTTTGGAGACTTGCTCGTCTTACACTGTTAACGTTTAATAACATGTCACTCAGTGCAAGAGAGGTGGCTCAGGCATGTTTGCTCAGCTAACAACTTGATCTAATTGTGTTAAGGCTACTCTTGATGCTGCTTGTGGTGAAAAAATTGCAACTGCAATTCTCTGAGCTTTGCTTCATGTGTGAACATCATCATTACAATTTGGATTATACATTTTGACAGATTTTTTCTATATATATTTTTGTTCTTTCATTAATGTCATGTTGGGTGTTAGCAATGAAAGCATTCTAATGCTGCATGGACTACTTGTGGCGTTTGTGGGGATTGCGGGCTAGATTTTGTCTCTACAAATGAAAAAGTTTCCTCTCGGCAACTGAGCTGGAACATGGTTGGATGGCTTGTCAAACATCTTAGTGTGATTACACTAAGATGATGAATTTCTGTAAAAATTGAGGTTTGGAGTGACGTCTATAGTTTTATTTTGTGCTACTCCAGAAAGGCTGAATTTCACACAAAATTGCATTTGGACAGATCTAAGAATTTCTAGTTTTTGAGGTTCAAAAGGAGCTACAGGAAGGAACTTTGTCTAAACATCTTTTTTGTCTACTGGATTTACAATGGACTTTGAAATTACCGGAGGGATGTTTTCTGGAATTGACTCTTTGCTCACTGGCAACTTCACTAAATATGTTGAGAAGGGTTTCTTTGGCTTTGAGTGTGTCAAGCAGATGATATCTAAACTTGATGCATTGGCTAGAGTTTCCTAAACATTCTTTTTTGGTTGGGCTACGGGCAAAACTGCTGCATTGCTCAAGGCAACTAAAGAGAGAATGAGGCATAATGACAGGTTTTTTTATGTTTAATGGCTTTTTTCCTATGGGAATCTTTAAAAATGCAACATTACTTAAGTCTTAAAGAAAACTTAAGCTCTAAAGAAAACTTAAATCTTAGAGTCTCTTTTGCACGTAGAATGAAGGGATGTCTGCTGTCTTGACACTGGCTTACGATTGCGTGCCCACTTCTCTTTTTCTGGTTTTGGGGTCTGCGTCTGCTTGCATTTGGACTCGGTACGGTTTCACGTGCTTCGCTGCTAGCTACTTTGGTCTGACTGCTGTGGAGACATAAGCATATCTTTTGCTCTAAGTTATTAATTTGAATGGCCTTTTAATTTGTCTTGTTTTTGGGTTTTTGACTAAAATTAAAGGATTTTCTTTCAGCTTCGCTTTTGTGCTGTTTGAAAAATGTCTGATAATTGGTGGAGTTGGCTCTGCAAAAGAGCCATTTAGAAAATTCAACACATATGCGGCTTTATTTAAGCGCATGTATGGTGTTGCGTCTGCTTTTTTCTTTTTTGTCTGTTTAAAAGGGATTTCAATGTGTGATGTGTCTAATGATTGCTTGACTTGTTGGAGAGTGTGGGATACTAAAGGTATGATGGACACTTTACTTCTTAAGGAATTTGTTAAGCACTTTCTTTATATATGTTGGTTTGTTATCTGTTTTGATTTCTTGTGGCATGCTTAATGATGCAAATGCCTGCAAGAAATGTCGACAAGCATGTTGTGCTGTCTCACCTGTGTGCAATGATGCAAAGACTGCACCTGAAAATGTGTCAACTGAAACATGAACATTTTTGAGTTTCTCAAAGGATGGATATTTTGTGACATCAGTTTGCTATAACTGCAAACTGTGCAATTTTTTGGATTGTCTGCTCCTATGGAAGTAGGAGGCTGTACAAGCTGACAATCTGGGTAAGCACTAATGATTTTTTTTGCTTGACTTTTGGAAATGTGAAAAGTTTCTATTAGTGCTTGTGCATTCTGGTGGAAGAATGCATGACTCAATTTTGCCTGTTCAAAAATGTTCGGTAAAGTCCTTGAAATTGGCATGGTCAATTTGTCTGCATGTGCATTACTTCTTATTAAAAATCCCGGGAGGGATGAATGTGCCCTGATGTGAGAGACAAAGTATTTATGTTTTCTGTTCTGCAACAATGTCTTTATGCACAGCAAGTATGAATACAAATTTTCGTTGTCAACTTTTTTTAGGAGCGAACTTTTAAGTTTTTTGATTACATTAGCTACATAAGCTGAATCTGTGATTAAGTTAAAAGGTTGCTGAAACAGCTTAAAAGTTTTGACTACTGCTGCTAATTTTCCTATTTGTGGTGAACTGTGTACTATTCTTATATTTGATTTTTACTCTCTTGTGGTGGCATCTTGCTATGTGCTTACTGATTTGTGAGTTTTTCTTGAGCTGTTAGTAAATATTGTTATTGCATCTAATGGCACTTGACTTATTTTTGGCTTTTCTCTAAAACTTATTTTTGCCTTTAGCAGCTTGTGGCTTGGGAAATGAATAGTACAAACACTAGAGTAATCTAACAATGCGATTTGCAAGTCTTTTGATTTCTGCAATGCCCAATTAAAATAATCTTTTTTTAAAGGCAGGTAAATTGTTGTAAAAATTTTGCTTGCTATTGTCAGCAGCTTGGTTTTAGCTTTGGTGATTTGAGCTATTATCTCTAGACTTGAGAGGATCGTCTTTGGAGACTTGTAAGATAAAAAAATCTACTCTAAAATTAACAATGGGTCTTTTTGTGATGAGTCTTACTGAAATATCAACTCATACAACTGTATTTTTTCTTTTAACACTGCAAGAAAGAATGGTAATGATGTTACAAAGCAATGTGCTTGTCTCTGCTGGAGGGCTCCAGCAATTTTCTTAAGGGCTTCTTGAGCTTTGGGAGTGAGATTTCTGGGAGATTTGATGTTATTGTCTTCTTTTAAAAGATTGCACAATGATGCAAGTTCATAGTTTGTGATCTTTAAGATCGGTCTTATCTAGTTGATTTCTCTTAAAAGTTGTTGCAAATTTTGTAAGTTGTTGACTTCTGCTTTAATTTCAATTTTCTGTGGTTTCACTGTTCGTTCAGTGATTTTTTTATTTTAGGTATTTTCGAGGTGCAACCTCTTGAATTTTTGAAGTGGAAATTTCTAATCTTGCATGTTGCACTTCTGCGATCACACAGTCACGAGCTTTTTGCAATTCTTGTTGTGTTGGTGCCGCAATGAGCAGATTATCTATGTAATCAATGATTTTCACTTCTGGATGTTTTTCTCGTGCTGGAGACAGCGCCCGTGCAACGAACTATTGGCAGATGGTCGGGGAGTTCTTGAGACTTTGTGGAAGAACAACCCAATGGTATCTCTGCAGAGGCTTTTCTTTGTTGATGCTTGGGATGGAAAAAGCAAATTGAGGAGCATTATCTGGATGAAGTGGGAGGTTGAAAAAACAGTTTTTGAGATTAATGATTACAAGTGGCCAATCTCTCGGAATCATTGAGAGAGATGGAAGCTCAGCTGAAGTGGTCTCATTTCTTCAATGACTTCATTGATCTTTCTGAGATCATGAAGCAATCTCTATGAGCTAGAGACTTTCTTGTGAATGACAAACACTGGGGAATTCTAGGGACTGTTTGTTGGTACAATGTGTCCCTTTTCTAATTGTTCTCTGACTAAATTTTTGAGAGCATTCAATTTTTTTCTCTTGAGGGGCTACTGATCTACTTAGACAGGATTGTCTGTTTTCTAGGTCAATTTCAAAGTGGTGAGTGCTACAGTGGCTTTTACTAAAAATCTACTTTTAACTTTATGCCTCATTGTACTAAAATGTCTCTCCCTCACACTGTGATGGGCTTTTGCACAACAAATGGGCGAATGATTGCAGTCTTACTTCTTGGTCTTGAGACAACAATCACATCTTTACTTTTCAGACATAAGGTATTTCTCTTTATGCTTGAAAGAGGACTTAAGGGAGCAATTAAGTTCTAACTTTTGGGCTAAAAAAGATACGAAATTATTGTGACGTCTGCTCCTGTATTAAGCATTCTTTTGACTGCGATTGTTTTCTCACTATGGGTCAACTTACAGACGAGAATTAGTTTGTTTTGGCCTATGTGTTTCACTCATGAGGCATGAACTTCTACATGCTGACCTGAAGGAGGATTTTGTTCTTGGGGCACTGGCATGACTTGTTCTGCAGCATTGGGTGGCAATGCAATTGCCTTGGCAATCAAGGTGTTCTGAGGAATGATCAGTGGAGGTTGATGAGGCTTCGCTAAAACTACTGAAATGACAGAAGGGTAAATAACAAGTCTCAAAATACTGCTTCTGTCTTTGCCTATGATTAGAAAGTCCTGTCTCTTCCATGAAGTTCTAGTGACACTAGTGGGTATCACTGCGTAATTGTCATCCAAAAAACATATCACTTTGGAAGTTGCCAAGTCACATTGCGCTCCTGGTGGTAGTAACTCTGGATCGCAGGGGATCTTGCTGATTGTCTTGCTGAGGGCACTGGACTATTGTTCTCTGATTGTCTCTCTTGTGGAGCTTGTTCTTGAGATATTGCTATTACTTGTGTTGTCGCGCGTTGACGACTCGTGCTGCTTTTGAAGTTTCTTGACTGAGTTCTTCTATTTGCATTGTTTTTTGCAGGGCGATGACTTGCTTGATGTTTCCTTTTCTTGCATGTTGGACAAGCATCTGATGAGTCTGCACTGTTTGTAACTTGTGGGCAGTCTTTCTTGAAGTGCTTTTGTTTGCTACACTTGTAGCACTGTCTTTGTTGAAAATTTGTGAATGCATCTTTGACAGCTTTTTCTACTTGATCCCCTAAAATCATTGCAACGTGCTGTGGTGTCCCCACCTTGCTGCATGCCTCTAGAATTTCTGCCATAGAGGGTTGGCCAGGCATCACACTGATGATATGTTTGCGTTCTGGATTGGCATTTGCAAATGCAAGACAACGAATCAAATGTGGTTTCACCCCCTCATCACTGACTTGCCTGTCCACTGCTTGTGTGAGATGATCGATGAATGAGGTGAAAGATTCTGAAGGACCTTGCTTTATGTCTGTGTAACTACTTTCTGTAACTCCTGTCAGTGGAATTTGCACCATTGCCTTTCTGGCTGCATTCTTGATGTCTGTCAACACTTCTTGAGGAAAAAGTCTGGCTTGACGTGCTGGACTGTTAAGTGGTGGATCACCGGCTAATTGTGCAACAGTGAGGCTTGCATTTGCTCCCCCCGATACTTGTCTCTGAGCTCATTAAGAGCTTTTCTCCATTTTGCTTCCCAGATGATGAACTGCGAGTCAGTGAGGATCATTGAAGCAAGGGATTTGAGGTCAAATGGTGTTAAATCATATATATTAAATGTCCCTTTTAAAAGTTGTTTGAAGTACGGAGACCTTAATCCATTATCACGAACAGCTTTCGTTAGATCTTTGACGACTACGATCCAATCGCTCTTATCTTGGGTTTGCACCTTGTGCATCATAAGTCACTGGCATTGCCATACTTCTTGAACTCATCAGAAGTGTCTCCCCTTTCAATGCATGCTTTCTTATTTCAGTCCAGTCTGTTGCAAGAAATTCCCGTGCACTAGGAACTTGTGTCTTGTCCGACACTGGAATTGATTGCTGTGTTTGCAGCTTTGCTGCTGCTTCATCTTTTCTAGGATCTACTTGTTTTTGAGGCTTTACTTTATCCTGTTTTGTTTCCTTTTCTTTTTTTTGAAGAACGGGAACTAGGGATTGCTGGGCATCACTTGATTTCTCTGCAACACTTTTCCTCGGAAGAAAAATTCGAGAGAATGAAGACATTGGGTTGTGTTGGAATTTTGAAGCTGCTTTACTGAATTGCCAGAAAAACTGCCTCATAAAGTCCTTAGATAACAAAAATGATGATGCTTGCCGTGAAAACTCAAGTGTTTCTGCTTTTTGGATAGGAATGCTCTCTGAAGCAGTGATGTGGATGATGTCATCATCAGTGATTGACATGTCTTGATCTTCTTCTGCAGCTTCATCGTCCCTCGCCATCGGCAAAGGTTCTCTCGGCTTTTGTTTGAACTGCTGTTCTGAAGAAGTTGATTTTTTTATATGAAACTGGAAAAAAGCGGTGTAATGTGGCTGTCTCGCTGCTGAAAGGTGCTTTACTCGGTGTGCCTGATGCTCATCGTGATTGTTGTGGTTTCACAGTCCTGCCCTTAGGTCATGGTGACACGTCGACAGCTGACGTCTGCTGGTTTGCAGTACTATTTGGATTTGCTATTTCTTTCCTTGCCTTTGATGGAGTATGTCGAGTTCTCAAAAGGCCCTCAATTTCTGGATACATCTGTAAAATCTGAGATAATTTTGGACGCGCGCCCATCTGCAGAAACGCAGCAGCTGTGTTTGAATCACAGCATGCAGGCAATTCAGCGACTGGCGAGCTGCTGGTGGGCGGAGTCGAGCTCCGTGACGTTTGCTGCGTGGGGGTGGCACTCTGGAGACACTCTCCACCTTGGCTACGCTCTGTCCCTGCTTGTTCTGCCTTTGCCTGTCCTGCCCCTGCCTGTCTCGGCCCAGTGGCGCCTGATGGAGTGTCCCCTCCCCGCTCACGCCCAGAGGCCATCTCTTCTCTCTCGTCATCAGAATTTGCCCCGCCCAGAGCAGGATCGTGTTTTGCGCCTTGTCCTGCCTCTTCTGCGCCTGTGCTTGGATTCACCGCTGATGTTTCTGGGGTTTGTAGTACTCCGCTCGGCGTTTCTGGTTTCGGCTTCTCTCCTGCGCCCCGCGACGCGGATGTATTTTGGACTGTGTTGCTTTCCGTAGCTTGCGTCATCGGCGTGTGCTGAACTGCTGATACGGATCCCAGCTCCTCTAATGCCTCAGTCTCGCCGCTCGCGGACTCACACCGCTGGTCCGCGAACTCTTCTCTTTCGCGATCTGCCTCATCTCTGCTTGACGTGCTTCCCGACTGTGCTCTGCTGCGTTCCGCGCTTCGGTGAGATAGGTTAGGATCTCTCTTGTGCGCATGCGCCGCAGTCCCGCCCTCCACTACCGACTCGGTCGGGACTTCTTGTTCTCTCGGTGCTCCCCCCCTCCCCCCGTGCACCCTGTTCCTGTGCGGAAAGTGAAAGGAGCGGTGGGCTGCTGCTGCGTGGTGACTGTGGGGGGGGGTGAAGGCGCTCCGAGGTGGACTTTGTGTCAGACCTGTCTCCCCCCCCCCTTGGGACGAATGTAATGTGTCCTCCAAAACTGCCTTAAAATAAAGCATGTCTAGTTCCTTCTGATCGCTAGGATGGATTAGAAGTTTTGTCTTTCCTGGGACTAGCATTTGATCAGCTTTCGGGGTTTTTGATGAACGTTGTGACGAACTCTGGGAGAGCTGAGAGCTCCCCCCCTCCTTTATCTCCCAGAGGAGGTATTAAACTTGGGGAAAGCAGCTGTCTGTCTCCTCCCTCTGACTGGCTGACAGATAAAGTGCTACTTTCTTCCCCTCTGCTGCTTGGCAGCTGCCTAATCTTAGGACTTTTACTGGTATTCTCTGATATAGCTTCTAACATAATTCTCCCTGCGGACAACAGCTTAGCAGCTATTTTGTCCTTTTTTGTGGCTCTATCATACAACTCCCTATTTGCTTTCTGCTAAAACTCTGGCTCAAATAGGACACGGGTCTCACAGTGAGGGTAATTACAATTGACCTAGAACATCAAAGCCTGAAGCTCTTTCTCATTGAGAGCCACACTGTTGAAATCACCCCCCTTAGGGCTGCTAAAATAGAGATTTGTTCCTGTGAAGTGGTTCCTCCCATGATCTAGATCTAACTGTTCTTACTAAAGCACAAAGGCTTGTGTGCAGCTGTTGTCGAATTCGCCTCAGAGGTGTCCTGATCGCTGTCCAGCAGGTTTCAGGGTGACAGATTCCAGGGCCCTTGGAGATCTGTCAGTCTGGGACGAATTTGAGATGAGCTGCTCTGGCCAGAAATGTTCTTCTCTGGAGCTGACCGTTTGGCTTTTGATCTTCTGAGAGTTTGTGATGTTCACTGCAGAGGGTTCACTGTGACTCTTTTGGTGCCCCTTTCCAGGGGCCCACCCAGGGACGCCAGTTCTCGGTTTATAGTTTCGAGATTCAGGTGGTTTTAGAGTCTTTTTGCCCTCTGCAAAGCTCTGAGCCAAACTCAAAAAAGAGACTGAGTCTTCAGGTTCTGATTTTTTTAAGGTTGCATGCTTTGTTTATTGTTTCTTATCTTACAAATTTCTCAGTGCCCAACAAAGGTCTGTGCAGCTACCTGGGCATCTGGTGACTCCTCCTCGCACTGGGCTGTTGCTATCTTTTATACTATTTGCTACGTGTTCTTTATTTATCATTATTTGCCAATACCTATCACTTATACTAAACAGGTCATCTCTACTTTGACCCAATCTCTTTAAACTACTTTGTACCACTGTCACTGCAGAAAATGGAGTGAGGGAAGAAGAAAGAAGAAGCAGGAGACAACACCCTAAATCCTCCCTCTTGCTCCCATTCACTTCCATACTAAAAACCCAAACCTACTGTTTTCTCACCCTGTGATAAGCTACACTACTATCTTTCACATTCTTGTGGCTTGCAATCCTTCCTGCAGTGCAGGAAGCCTTTCCCATGGACTGGGATCAAAGCCAATGTCCCTCTGGGCCAGGGTCCCAGACCCCCCTGTCCAGGTCTCTGACCCTCCAGGGCAGCCAAAGGAATGCCCTGGACTCCAACACCAGATGACTGGAAGCTGGCCAATGTGACACAAATTCACAGAAAGGGTGCCAAGGAGGATCCTGGTAATTATAGACCAGTCAGCCTGACCTCAGTACCTGACAAAATAATGGAACAGTTTATACTGAGTGTCATCACACAATTTACAGGATGGCCAGGGTCTCAGGCCCAGCCAGCATGGGTTTAGGAGGGGTAGGTCATGTTTGACCAACCTGATCTCCTTTAATGACCAGGTGACCCACCTGGTGGATGCAGGAAGGGCTGTGGATGTTGTCTATTTGGACTTCAGCAAGGCTTTTGACACTGTCTCCCACAGCATACTCCTGGATAAGCTGACAGCTCGTGGCTTGGACAAGAGCACTCTTTGCTGGGTTAGGAATTGGCTGGATGGCGGGGCCCAGAGAGTGGTGGTGAACAGTGCTGCATCCAGCTGGCGGCCAGTCACCAGTGGTATCCCTCAGGGGTCTGTGTTGGAGCCAGCTCTGTTCAGTATTTTTATTGATGACATGGATGAAGGCATGGAGTCTTTCATTAGTAAATTTGTGGATGACACTAAGCTGGGAGCGTGTGTCGACCTGTTGGAAGGACAAAGGGCTTTGCAGAAAGACCTAGAACGGTTGGACAGATGGGCAGAGTCCAATAGGATGAGGTTTAATAAGTCCAAGTGCTGAGTCCTGCACTTTGGCTGCAATAACCCCCTGCAATGTTATAGGCTGGGGATGGTGTGGCTGGACAGTGCCCAGGAGGAAAGGGACCTGAGGGGTACTGGTCAACAGCCGGCTGAACGTGAGCCAGCAGTGTGCCCTGGTGGCCAAGAGGACCAATGGCATCCTGGCCTGAAACAGGAATGGTGTGGCCAGCAGGAGCAGGGAGGTCATTCTTCCCCTGTACTCTGCACTGGTGAGGCCACACCTTGAGTATTGTGTCCAGTTCTGGGCCCCTCAGTTTAGGAAGGACATTGAGATGCTTGAGCGTGTCCGGAGGAGAGCAACGAGGCTGGTGAGGGGCTTGGAGCACAAGCCGTATGAAGAATGACTAAGGGAGCTGGGGTTGTTTAGCCTGGAGAAAAGGAGACTCAGAGGTGACCTTATCACTCTCTACAACTTCCTGAAGGGTGGTTGTAGACAGCTGGGGGTTGTTCTCTTTCGCCAGGCAGCAACTGACAGTACAAGGGGACACAGTCTCAAGCTACATCAAGGCAAATATAGGCTGGATATTAGGAAAAAGTTTTTCATGGAAAGAGTGATAAAGTACTGGAATAGTCTGCCTGGGAAGGTGGTGGAGTCATGTGCTGGCTTGAAGGCAAAACTAATGAGAGACTCCAAGTCAGAAAAAACAATTTAATAGGAGAGAAAAAAAAGGTAAAATAAAATAAAACACATGCAGTAGTACAAAAGATCACTGACAGAGTCAGAATACAACCTGACACCGTGGTGGTAGCAGTCCAGATGAAGTGGTCTTGTTGAAGCAGTGTTCCCATAGAAAGGTTTGGTAGCTCTTGTCCTCTAGGAATCCAGTGGGTAAAGCTGCCTGTGCTGTCCCAGATGCTAGATTATATCCAGGTGGGAATGCTTGGCTCCTCCCCCTGGGTGGAGCCTCTCACAATGGGCTGATATCATTTTATCAGTCTTGCAATGGGTCCTCGATTGCCCATTAAACAGAGATAGCTCCTGGAGGGAGTTATCTAGGAGTCATGCAGGAAGGCATTGATGGGCCATTAACAGAAGATAGTCTGGAGGCAGGGGGCAAGGGAAACACTGCCCAACCTAGTTTCAACATCTCATGTAGATGGTGATAGAATACATACTTTGGGCACATCTTACATTGTAACCTAGGGCAAGTCACCATCCCTAGATGTGTTTAAAAAAAGACTGGATGTGGCACTTGGTGTCATGGTCTAGTTGAGGTATTAGAGATGGGTTGGACTCGATGATCTTGAAGGTCTCTTCCAACCTAAAAATTCTGTTTGTGATTCTGTATGCTTGAGGAAGAAGTACACCAAAATGCTTGTGTTTTAAAGTCTTGGTCTTATTGCATCAAAGTCAGGATATTCCAGCCAGTGGAATTATCTAGGGTGCAACCATTTCTGATGAGTAAAATTCATGTCTTATGAAACTTCTGCTGCTTAGAATTATTCTGGTCAGGCACTGCGGTGATGTGGGAGGGTAGGGCATGCTTGGTGCTGATGTTTAGGTAAATGCTTTAGTTTTTAATGGGAATTGCTATTGACACTGTATAAGTGAGGTGATAGAGACAGTGATAAGCCTGTCTGTGGTAATTAAACTTCCTGAACTACTCCTTGTGAGACAAAACTGGAAAACACTTCTGTATGCTACAGCCTAAAAACTTGGAATTGGTTACAAAATGATTTCATTTTTTCTGCATCACATGCAGTTCTCTAGAGGTAAACAACAAAGCAGTAATGGGTGATATCAGCCCTCTGATTCTTTTCATTCTTGTCCAAATTCAGAGTACAACAAGCAATGTCAGTTGCTGCTGGAACAACTGTCAATTTCAGTTTGTTCTTCATCAGTTTACTTGTTCAACCTTAAAGCACAAGAAGTTAGGAAATCACTGAAATGAATGGTTTTATGCAGTTGCTTACAGCTTTTATATCATCATTCCTTGTCACTAGAGGACATGAAAAGAAATTATACTTACACATCCAACTCCAGAACAAAAAGGAGGGGAGTTTATTTTCATGACCTCGCTTATATGGATTCTGGATAATGACCAGGGATTGGACAATAAGGTTGCCACCTCTCCATTCCACTGGTCAGGCTAGAAGTCCATCAACTGTCCCTCATCAGAGAGGAATGCGAAAACAACCACTTTGTTTATGTTACAAGCCTGAGAAGACTCCAATATAGAAATGTAAACATTCACAAAAGGCTAAAACTCAGGGCAACAATTCCTTACATTCAGTATTTTATTTTTTTTTTTTAATAGTCTGGCAATTGAAGAGATGGGGTCCCCATGGTTTGCATCATGAAGCTGATTTTATTAAACACACTGCTGGTTTATATACCTTGCAAGCTTAACAACTATATCTATGTTTCTTAGTAACATTGCTTAGCTATGGGCTCGTACACATACACACATACACCTTGATCTCTTCCTTCTTCAGGGTCTTGCCTCGACTTGCCAGGGCTTGTAGCCTTCTAGCTCATCTACTTCTGTAATGACTTCAGAAGTACTTTGAGTCCTGCCTCCAAGCTGTATTCCCACATTTCCCCCTTCTCTTTCCACCATTAAGATCTTTTTCTCAGACTTATCAGTCACTGAACACATTGTAAAACACATGGCAAACAAATCATCATAAGCAATGTGAAAAGTGCATATTATATGGCTCTACGCAAGATATTTACTATATGTGTTGTGTTAATTGTTAATGTTGTATTAATATTTTGATAGTATGGTAAATGTAGTTTTGTAGTTAAAATGTAGTTTTTATGTACCAACCACAGGAAAATGTAAATCTTTCAAAGAAAAAAAGAATTTACTACTTCCTTATCAGAAGAGACCAGCTCCTCCTGCTTCTCTCAGCCTTGTGGACGCCATAGAGATTAAAGGAAAAAAGTGATACTAACCAGGGACAATTCTTTGTTTGAATGGAATTTATGCATCATGTATGAAATGTATGAATATTCAACAGGCTATTGCTTTTAAGAGATAATCCTTTGTTAACAGGGGTCCTCCTCCAGAGCTTGTGGCTCGGGAGAGGCACCCAGACATCTGTAACTTTGTTTTTATTGTCTTGTATTGTCCTAACTCTAAAATTGTTCAATTTTTTTACTCTAATTCTATTTTTATAACCATCTTATTTACTAGTAAACTTTTAAAATTTTAAAACAAGTGATTGGCATTTATCACAAGCAACAATATGGCTAAAACATTTTTTTAACTAAATGCTTAAGTTAGCCAGTAAGCCCCCATCTCCTAAGTATGTGTCTAAGCTAATCACTATAATTTACGATTTTTAATTTGGTAACATTCTCTCGAATGGCCTGTATGCTAGCATGAATAGATTGAGAGTGGTCAGAGAGGTTCATGCAACACAAGCCATTAAAGTCTTTACAGCTATGTCTTGGCAGTCCTGTTGTCTTGGTCACGAGGGTTGATTGACAATTAGATATTTTTTTTTCCTCTGGGCCTCATTTTTTTGGAGGTGATTGTTGTTTGTCCAAATGAGTAGGTAACTACTTTGGACCTGTTGGTGATAAAACACATGCAGTACCTTCTCCCTAGGTTAGTAAATCAGCTAAGCTTTATTATTGTGCATTCAATTAAAGATCTTTACATAAAAACTTTTAAAAATTGCATCTGCACATGTAAATCTTTAAAGCAGTATTGCTGTGCTAGGGATCAAATTTGATTTGATTTCAAACTTTTTGGTGTAAATATTAATGTAAATGCTCTTAAAGTGCTATACTCCCTCTTGTTTTTTAACAATGTGTGTCTCATTATGAACATGAAGGCAATGTAAAAAGCAAAGCAATATGTGATAAAACAAACACTAAGCAAAAATAAATCAAATAATACATGCAATTAGTAGTATATAAAAAATAAAATGGTGATTTAAAACAATGCATTATCAATTCCTTAAATACTATACCATTACCAAGAGTTTGCAATAGTTAGTAAGCTTCGTTTTAGAGTGAGGGCTTGGAGAACCATTCTTGGGTAGATGTTTCCAAGTTCACTTCAAAAGGAGGTTTAGTTGTTACTGGTCCAAATGTGGCAAGCCAAAAGGACTTGAGTATAGTTTTGGTGCAAAAGACACTTGGGTTTATGGGCATATTTCTTGACTAGGTAAGGCTAGGACTTGGCCATGGCCCAGACCTTAACTGGAGGAGTTTCCCATATATATTCTAAAAGCCTTTTAGTAACAGTAGTTAAGAAAGTTTCTTAAAATATTATGTCTTGTAAATAGATATACAACAGTATGTGAATGTTTATAAAGCAGTCTGCTTTGTCATTTATTTTTAGCTAAATAGTAATAAAGCAAAAAAGGGCATTAAACAGCTGACAACTAATAACAGTCATAATATGGAATTGTTACTCATTCCTCAGTACTACCTATGAAAAATAAAACAGTAAAAATTATTCTGATGTCTATAACAAAATAGTTGTATCTCATAATTTAAATAAGCAAATTTTAACAAAAATCATTTAGGCTTTATGTCATTCATTTGTATAGCAAAAGAATTATATCTTATGATTTAAACAAATACATTTTAACAAAACTTAAAATCAACTTTACTAAAACTTAGCTTCAATGAAACATTAAAAATATGCTTAAAAAACTTAAACTTAACATTATTAAGACTAAACAAAAATTAATCTTAACAGAAATTAACTTATTTAAACTTTATCATTACAAAAACTTAATAAAAATTTGTCATACAACAGTTAAACATCAAGGTAAAAAACATGCAGGTAAACAATTGTACCAAAATAGCAGCAACATAGATTTATCAGAGGAATTAAACTGCTGCAGCTTTTTAAAATTGCTTCTACAATAGATTTGATTTGGCTGAATAAAAGTAATCAGATATAAATATTGAAGTCTAAAACAATGAAAATTTTAGTTATATAATAGTGCCATAAGTTTTACTCAAGTAGCTTGGTTACGTTAGTGGGTTTGTAAAACTGACACTTGCATATAAACAGTTACAAAGTTAGGGATTCAAATTATTCTAAAAAATAAGCTATTATTTATTGTATTTGTGTTCCATCAATATACTTAAACTGTTTTGATATCAAGTCTAATTTTAATTTAAATGTGGCAAAAAAAATTATACTTGAATCACTAAATAGCTATACTAAAAAATTCACAATAAAATTATCTTGTTAAAACTATGGAGTAAAAAGGAAACAACTGGTGAAGCTGACAGTGGAGTTTCATGTACTATAACTACTTCAAATAAGGTTGAAAGTTTGTCTTAAACGTGAGCAAAAGAATGTTAAATTTATAACTTAGCCAATTACTCCCAATGAATCATGCAGTCTTGCTATGTTACCGATATGTAGGAAAACACCACAGCCACACAAACACCTTTGAATTTTTCTAGTGACAATCTTGTTAAAAATCATAAATCACAGGTTAAATTTTAACAGTGTTTCAGTCAGTCCATAGCATCAGTTGGTATGTTGATGTGCTATGGTTTCAGCGTGCTGTGCAGGCTACGGCTGTGCTGGCCAGAGCCAGGCAGGGGGGCTTCACCCCCTGCAGCAACAACAGCAGTCACAGCCATGGCTCCTGACAGGCACCATGCAGGGGGCGGGGCAAAGATCTGGTTCTTTTTCAGGGTCAACAGGTCCAGGGTCAAAGGAGTATTCTCCATCACTGTAGCTGTTGTTCGAGCAGTAGCCAGCAGCGAATGACCCTATGGATCGCAAGGGGCTCCTCTCCCTCCTAAGAGGGGGGGTCATGGGCTGTGTAGAGAGGGACGCAGTTCTATATTGTAAAGAACTCTGAGGCTCTCCCGCAAAGGGAAGGCAGGAGGCATCCCCATTATCTTTAGAATGGGAATTTTCTTGGGCTTTCAGGACCTTAAAATTCACCCACCCAGAGGGGAGCATTTCTGCAACCATTTTGTTCCCCTTTGTTGCACAAAGCCACAGTTTCACTCCCACCTTGTCCCACAAATCTGTCGTAAAGATTGTGGGCTCAGTAACTCCCAGTAGTTTGACTGCTGTCCATCTCAATAGAGCTTTCAAGTCATGTGAAGGCAAGGATTTGCCATGCTGTTGTAACAACTTGGTCATTAGTTCAAAAACATCTCTTTTCTGGGCAGACATCCCCTGCCCCATCATCCCCTGCAGCTCACCTCTTTCCAGAGGGATTTCATTGTTGCTGTCCAGTTTCCCGCTTCCTTTCAGGGGCACTTAGTCCTGCAGGGCTTGCTGACAGCTGCTCAGCTAGGGGGATTTCGCTATCCTCACAGAGGGCACCAATTGTCGGGCAATTGAAGAGACGAGGTCCCCATGGTTTGCATCATGAAGCCAATTTTATTGAACACGCTGCTGGTTTATATACCTTGCAAGCATAACAACCATATCTGTTTCTTAGTAGCATTGCTTAGCTATGGACTCGTACACATACACACATACACCTTGATCTCTTCCTTCTTCAGGGTCTTGCCTTGCCAGGGCTTGTAGCCCTCTAGCATATCTACTTCTGTAATGAGTTCAGCAGTACTTTGAGTCCTGCTTCCAAGCTGTATTTCCACAAATAATGCTGTAACTTTTTTAGGAAGAAATAAAGGTTTCTTCTTAAAATTGGCTATGGTGATAGAGCAGATAATTTTGAGAGTTTAACAATTGAAAAACCTTATTTAGTATTTGCGTAGCAATTGATAAAGTTCCAGGTACACAAAGCTAACTTGTCTTAAACTTGCATATTGGTTTTGTATCACACTGGTCTTCAAATCTTGTGAATGAAGTGGCTTCTTGCTACAGTAGTTGTGGAGTACCTCAAGGATTCCCACTTGCAAGTGTGGCTTCCGAACAAGTAGATGGGTTGGATGTTGTATGAGAAAAGTAGCACTAACACTGCAAGCCAAATATTTTATAGCTGTTAGCAATTAATTTTATGGGAGAAAGGGGTTCTAGTTAAAGAACTGCCTTTTTAAGGGAGCAGTATGGGCTTCAGCACTCTCCATGCTCCCCTTGGTGCCCTGGTGACACAAGTTTTGTGTGGCAGTGGGACAAACAAGGTCATGAAAATGAACCTGTCAGAACCACTCCTCTACTATTTGCTCTTCTTTGATTGTTAGAAATAATAAGACTGGAGTAATGGTACATTAGAACTCCTCCTATTGTATGAATTTGTCTAAAGTTCATCCACCAGTTTAATGAAATTGTGTCTGCTTTTCAGCCCTCCTCTCCTGATAGCTGTTTAGTTGGACATGGTGTGATAGCAGCACAGATCTGAGCAGGATCTGCTGTGGCAATGAAATGATATTGTGCGGTACATCATGGTCTAAATCATGGACTCTTCTGGTATATAGAAATGGAGAAATACCTTCAAAGTTCAATTCTGGAACAAACCACACATGGGAATTTTATGGTTTGATACAACTCCTGAAGGTTTTTGGTTCACCTGGGTGTGGTAATATATGATCTGAAGGTGTAGTGCATAGTGTAATGTCACCACACCTTCTGTGTTGCGTAAGACAGAAATGTTCTGAAGAGTTTCTAATGGATACAGGCTCTTCCTGTGGAAACAGGAAACTCTCAGGAGAGTGAGAGGGGGAATGTCAAGGTAGTGCAAGCAGCTTTCTTGTAAGATTCATTTCCTTTAAGTGATCCTCAGAGAAAGTCATTGGAGAAAGTAATGAATATGGTGAATGTCTGATGTGTCTGCTTCCTGAAAATGTTCTTTGCATAGTGTTACTAAAAATATTTTCAATTTATAACAATCTAAACTTGCTTCAAAGGTGGAAAATGTTAGTGGAAAAGTGATTGATTAAAAACAGTGTAATTTGTAAAAGTTCTGCCTTGTATTCCTTAGTGATTTTTGTGTGCGTATATACTAACACACTTACTGCTGCCCTACTTATAGTGGAAATATGAACTTTTCTTTGTATAACAAGACCCCATTAACATGTTTAGTTTGTCCCTTTGAGTGAGAATAAATAAAGAAGAACTTGCTTGAGGATTGTGGAACTTTGAGGGCTGCTATCTTGCAGTTTAAAATGAGTTTCTAAATAAAAAAATTAAAATGTTTGGGGAATAGTGCTGTAGAGTCCCAACCCCTGGTGCTGCAGGACTGTTGCTCTACAGCCAGGAGAGCAGCAGCTGTAATTTTAGGTTCCAAAGGCCAAGAGAATTGCAGGATTGGTGGGTGCAGGTTGGTTTGAGGGACACAAGCCTTGATTCTTTATCCAGGGATAAGCTGGTCAAACATTAACTTTGTCCTGGCTGGAGTCACATAAACTGCACCATACTACATGTATAGGCATGAAGACGAGATGAAATAACCTGACACCTTAGATGTCCCCATGGACACCTTTTTGTCACAATTAGTTGGTTATGTGTTCACAAGTGGCTCTGCATAAATTCAGTTTGGGCTCTCAAGGATGATGGAACAAGACAAAATAAGTGCTTTGGTCAGGAAAAATGATAGTTCTGCAATTCATTACTCCTTCTTAATATGGTAAGAGCTAATGATGGTTGTTATAATGACCTTTAGGGATGCCTGTGGTTTAGTGTTTTTTTGAGTGTAGCTTTGTCAGTGTCCTAGGGTGACTTTATGATGCTTGTATCCCCAATCATCTGTTCTGTTTGTGCTGTATATTGAGTTCTGTGCCTTTAAGACTGGTTCGAAGAGCAAGGAGAAGCACAGAGTCTGTTTTGAGAAAACTGCCTGACTCTTCCACATTCTTCTCTGGATGGGGTGTCGCAGTGTCCAGTTTGCGCTGACCAGTGCAGCCACAGGCTAGCTCAGTGGGTCTCACTGCGGCAACGTGGTAAGGTCGGGGCGGCAGGCAGAGCGAGCCGCCTCCTCCCTCAGTTTAACTGGCTGGCGTTGTTACCCGCCACTCCCGCTCTCCCACTTCCCCTGCCTCCCCCTTTTTTCTTTTTCAAAAGTTCGATGTCGTCCCTCAGTGGGCAATTATTGGCCCAGTGTCCTGGCTCCTGACAGATGATACACTTGTTTCTTTGGGGAGCATACGGCCTGCGAATATGTTCTTGCTGGGTGCCAGATATTGCAGCTACTCTTGGTGTTCTCTGTTTTGTGTCCTGGTCATACCCTTGCATAAACGGAACCTTTAATTGGCACACCCGAAGCATATCTTGGATGGTCAGAGGAGGGTCCAAAGGGAGACTAAGGATCGCATTCCTACATAAATTGTTCGCATTTGCGAACACCATTTCCCTCAGGATACCCTCTCTTGCGGCCACTTCTGCTACCTGGACTTCGATAGCTAGGGTGAGCCTTTCTACGAACTTCGTAAATGCTTCTTTGGTCCCCTGTATGATCTTATAATAGGGTATGACTGGACCATCTGGCACCATGCCGAAGAATGCTGTCACCGAATGCTTCCTTATTACCATGAGGGCTTTGATTGGGATGCCCGACGCCTGGTCTGTCGGATCCGTCCACCTTCCCTCACCCATGAGGTGTTCCAGGGTGAGGGCATTCCCGTTTTCATCAATTGCAGTCTCTGGATCTGTGAGGAGACTCGGCAAGGCCTCCCTAAGCAGCTGTCTCCATGCTGCCTCCCATAACTTGAGCTCAGTGAAGTCCATGAGGCAGGAGAACAGCTGCCTAAGGTCCGCTGGGATGACAACAGCAGCTTCGAGATCAGAGCGGAGCAGGCCCCTAAAATAGGGGCTGTCCCGCCCATAATCCCTATGTGCCTTGCAGAGGTCTCTGATGGTGGCCTGAGAAAATGGGTGGTGGACTGCTCGAACATTGTGCCCTCCTCGGGAGCCCTTGTAGACAACCGGGGACACTGAGGGAACAGGGGAAGGCTGATGCATCTCTGTAGGCTCAGGCCCTGGCCCCGCCCCCTCCAGGCCCAGACCGTGGGAACCGGAAGGCCAGGAGGCAGGTCTTCTGGCTGGGGGTGTGGTTTGGGAACACAATGATGTCATGTGGGCGTTCCCATGGGAGGAGTAGCTGGGAGGAGCTGAGGGTGGAGTTCTTGAAGAGGGAGGAGGCATGGGCAGAGTCTTTTTCAGAAGGGGTGGGGTTGAGGAAAGGAAGGGGTTGGGCTGATCAAGGGCGGGAAGAAAGGGATTGAAGGAAGGAGGATAGGGGGATGGGGAGAACCGTGCCATGCGGTCTCCTCCATCTTGGGGATAGGGGATAGGGGAGCCATTTTGTGGTATGGAATCCTCAGCTAAACTAAATCGAACTCGGGGTCTGTTAACTGGGGAAAATGGGGAAGGGTGGAAGTCTTGAGCTGCCTGGCCAGGGCTGCCCAAGACGCCCCGAGTAGTCCGGCCAGGACTACTCGGGTGGGGGGATCGGGGGGTCCTAAGGGAGCCTGAGCTGGCAGGCAGAACTCCTGCTGCTCCCTTAAGGATTCCCTTCTGGGGACGAGGAGAAAGGGCAGGGGGACAAGGAGAACAGGGGGCAGGTTGTCTCGGACCCGGCTGTTTCTGCACTTTCCTATTTATTTTCGTAACAGCAGCTGAAAGCTGCGAAGCCAAATTAAGAAATTTGGAGGCTTGTTTGTCCCCTGAGAGAGCCAAATTATTAATTTTATTAATCACAGCCTGCCAAAATTTGGGGCTGTAAATTTGCTCCAGGGACATCTGAGGGAAGTGCAGGAACACCCACCTGACGAACCTTTTGAGCTCGCCCTTTGAAATTTTTAACTGGGCAAGTTCAGCAACAGAATTAAAACTATAATACAGTCCTTTCTGAGCGGCTGAGAGCTTAGCACCCATCTCTCAAACAATTCTTCTGCCGCTCACCCACTAACACCCAGGCAAAATCAAAATTTAACAAAAGACAAAAGCGGAATAAACCTCCTAATACCGGGTAACTCCTTCCCAAAACCAGACCTGGGGAGCTGCAATGAAATTAAAATGCAGTGTCCTAAAACTCTCGGGATCGCCGCCCGACCCGACTACTGCCTTTAACTTAAAATTTAAAAAACGAAAGAGAAACTAAAGAGAGTTCCAAAGAGGGTTCCCGCAGGGGAACGGGGCAAACCGCCACTCCCCCGAGCCGCGCGCAGCCTAAGATCCCCCCCTACTCCTGGGAAATCCCTTCCCGAAATAGGGTCTTCTTCCCGAAGCACCCTTCCCAAAAAGTAAGTGCTCTCACGAAGAGCAGCTTACCCCCTCCTGGAACGAGACGAAACCTGGGGTCATGGGATCAGCTGCCTGAAGAGGACCCGGTGGGTGCTTCGGGCTGTCCTCTTCTCCCCCGGGAGCGTGATCTCTAAGAGCCGTTGCAACCAGGAGTAGCGTGGTGTCCAAAGATATCTTCAGCTGTCCGACACAGCCTAAATCCGTGCCGCGGGGTCCGCCTCGTGGCCGGGGGGTGCCCCGCGATGGGGGCCAGACCGCTGTCGCAGTGTCCAGTTTGCGCTGACCAGTGCAGCCACAGGCTAGCTCAGTGGGTCTCACTGTGGCAACGTGGTAAGGTCGGGGCGGCAGGCAGAGCGAGCCGCCTCCTCCCTGTGGGAACTTGGATCCCACCACCAGCGACGGGCACGTAGATGAAGAAAGCAACCGCGGCAGCTGAATGAAAGGCGGACTCTTCTGAGCAGGATGTAACATAGGTTTATTGAGACAGAGGGAGCGCGGAGCTCTGCACTCTGTAACCTGCTGCCCAGAAGAGACCCCGAGAGCAGGAGTGCAAGAGCTTTTAAGGTGGGGTGGAAACAGGGGTGGCGACAACCGGTCAGCCAGTCACAGGAATTGGGGGGGTAACCGGGGGTGTGAACCATAGAACTGGGGACCAACCACAAAATGATGGGAGGGGGTTTCCAGGGCCCCAGCCTATCACTCGACGCCCTTCCTCGAGTTTTCCAGAAGCCAGGGAAGGGTCCCCTAGTGACAGACAGGGCGACCACGAGGAGAGAGGGGGGGATTGACAGGGACAGGTGTAGGGAAGGAATAACTGACAGAAAACGTTTGGTTAAACAACCTAACTCATAAGGGGAAAACCAATACAGAACACAGGGGTATACAGTGGACTAAACCATTATAAAAGTAACTCAAAAATCTTACAAAAATAACTTAATAACTTAATAAAACAACTCTCACACCACCACAATGGGGTGTTCGGCGGAGGCTTGGAGAGACTGCAGGACAGAGATTTTTTTTTTTTTTGCTTTTAGTTAGTTTCAGCTAGCTAGGGCAGAGAAGTTCCCTGGACTGTTTTTTTCCTTTTTCTTGGAACTGTTTAAACCTGCTCTGGACTGAAAAACCCCAGGGGAGCACTGGGGGCTTGCACCTGTGGCCCACCAGGGCCTGGACCTCAGCATTTTCTAGCAGCACCAGAGGGGCTGGGACTGATAAATAGCCTTGAGAGAGAGCTGAGCTACATCCACGGCAAGAACTTTCTCAATTTGCCATCTCACTCCAGAACGAGAGGTTTTATTGTTTCATATTATTAATTCTTTATACTTGTAGGCACTTTGTTTGTTAAGCAAAAAAGTTTTTTCCACTTTTCTCTGAGGAAGTTCTTTCCCGGACCGGTTGGGGGGAGGGGCTGCTTGGGTTTGCTCCCCAGAGGGTCCCCATTCAGGGGTTTTCTCCCAAATTTGCCCTAAACCAGGACAAAGCCTTTTTATTGGCACCCAGCATGGGGCTTGAGAGAGTGGAAAAAACTTGTATTGATTATTGATTGCATTTTGGTTGTGCTTTGTGTGGGGATAAAACAGTCAGTAGCCATGTTGCTCCTTGAATTCCTAATGTCCCTTGGAATGGAGTCTTTTCTGTGTTTCTGTTCCCTAGGCTTTTCTGAGGTTTTAATACCTCTCTGGTCCCTAGGTTTGTTTTCTTATCCAGAAATAGCTCGTGTTGTCCTTAACGCATAGCTTTTACACTAGGGATGCACAAATTAGAAGAGTTATTTTGTTTGGCTCAGTGAATATGATTTATAGGAAGTTTATAAAGGTACTGGAGTTTGTGCCAGCTATGTTTGGTTTATGGTTTCTTCATCCTACCCTGTGTCCTAGTTCCAGCAGCATGTTTTGGGGATTTATCAATACTTGCACCCAGTTTGTTAGAGGAGGAGTAGGGGTTGAGGCTTTTCAACCTCTCCTTTCCTTCTTCTCTTGTGTCAGTTACATCACTTTTGGAGACTGTTCAGTGTCCCCTGAATGTTAAAGATACCATCTTCCTGGTATTTCAGCTGGTGAGCTTCCTCTATACAGTTTGTAGCTTTTCTAGAATGAGGGCTGAGTTTTCCAGAGGGGCTGATGAGACTGCTGACGCAGAAATAGACCCAGAGAGGTAGACTCAGCTGTGGAAAATCCTAAGTGGTGTGGAGAATGGGAGAGAATGGGCCAAACCTTGAAGGAATTTTCTGATTCCCCAGCTTGGGAATTTTCACATGAACAAATTCAGAACCCAGGCGAAGTGGGGAAATATCTGGAGGAGAACTGCCATGATGACTAAGGAGAAAAAGCTCATTGCAATAAGCTGGGCCGTAGCATATGCTTATCGCACAGTGATAGATACTGTGGGGCAGCAGATAGAGGCAGGGGAGCAGGGAGATAAATCAGTCACTCAGGCTGCAGCCAACCTTGCAGCTACTCAGGTTGCAGCTAAACCAGACAGTGAGGCTAAGACACCGGCAGTTGCTGCGGTAAAGAAGGGAAAGAAGCACACATGCAAAACCGATCGACCAGTGGACGATGATCCAGGTGAAGGATCCTCAATGCCTCCTGACACCCAATCAGGAGCCGAACCAACTGACACACAATCAGAAGCTGAAGCAACTGATGATACACAGTCAGAAGCCAAACCAACTGGCACCAGATCACGAGCCTTGACTAACTGGCACCAGATCAGGAGCCACTATTGAGTCCTTTTCCCTGAAGGACCTTTGTGGCCTAAGAAAAGATTACCCTGATGAATCTATAATATTAGTTGGTTAGTCCATCTTTGGGATGCTGCAGGTGAGGCTACAATTCTGGATGACACTGAAGCAAGGCATTTAGGCTCCCTGTCACATGATCCAGTTATTGACCAAGAAATGATGAGGGAGGCTCACCCTTGCAGTCTCTGGGTATGGGTCCTGGGAAGTGTGGCACAAAGATATCTGTGCAGACGATCTCTATATGCAGCAAACCCAGTGGAAGACCATTGAAGAAGGGATTCAGCGCTTGAGAGAAATGGCAGTGGCAGAGATTGTCTTCTCAGATGACATAAACACTAGGAACCCAGACTTGGTACCATGTACATCTGTGATGTGGCGAAAACTTGTATGACTTGGGCCACAAGAATGCACTTGTGCTTTAGCAGTAATGAAGCAGGATGACACGGAGGAGACTGTGCTTGATATGGTGAAGAAGCTCCGAGCATATGCAGATGCCGTGCATGGTCCAACACATGCAAGAATTGCAGCTCTGGAAACACATATGCGGAAATTAGAAGACAAAATGGAGAAGAATCACAAACAACTCATGGAGGACATAAAAGAGGGCTTTCTCCAAATCTCTGTAGTACAGGTCAAAGGCTCTGGCACCACACACAAACGTTCCCTAGATAGAGAGGGAAAAGGCATCCCATGGGCTAAGTTGTGGTCCTTCCCGCGTGATTGTGGAGAAAGCAAGAGAAGATGGGATGGAGAATCTACTGATGCTCTGCCACAACAGCTGCATGAATTGCTGGATGGCAAGACTATGAGAGGAAGTTCTACCAAGAAGGAAGCAGCTCCGGTTACCCAGGGAAACAAGGATAATCAGGCTTAGAGGGGCCCTGCCTCTAGCCAGGTAGAGGCTAGGGAAAACCGTGTTTTTTGGACTGCGTGGATTCGTTGGCCTGGCACATTAGAACCACAAAAATACGAGGCTGTCCTGGTTTGGGACAAATTTGGGAGAAAACCTCTGTAGAGGATCCTTTTAAGGAAGCAAGCTCAAGTGGCCCCTCCCTTCAACTGGTCCGGTAAAAAAAAAAACTTCTTTGGAGAAAAGTGGAAAAAACTATTTTACTAAACAAATGAAGTGCATACAAGTATAAAGAATGAATAGTATGAAACAATAAAACCTCTCCTTCTGAAGTGAGATGGCAAATTGAGAAAGTCCTTGCCGTGGGTGTAGTTCGGCTCTCTCTCAGACTCTCCTCAGTCTCAGTCTCTCTGGCGCTGCTGGAAAATGCCGAGGTCCAGGCCCCAGTGGGCCGCAGGTGCAGCCCCCAGTGCTCCCCTGGGTTTTCAGTCCAGAGCAGGTTTAAACAGTTCCAAGAAAAAGGAAAAAAAAACAGTCCAGGGAACTTTTCTGCCCTAGCTAGCTGAAACTAACTAAAAGCAAAAAAAAGATCTCTGTCCTGCAGTCTCTCCAAGCCTCTGCCGAACACCCCATCCGCAGAAGAATGTGGAGGAGTCAGGCAGTTTTCTCAAAACAAACTCCGTGCTTCTCCTTGCTCTTAGAACCAGTCTTAAAGGCACAGCACTCAATATACAGCACAAACAGAACAGACGATTGGGGATACAAGCATCATAAAGTTACCATAGGACATTCCACCCCTTATCTTCATATTGTTAATTTACTAAAACTAATATATACTCTAGCTCTACACACACATACATCTATATAAAAAACAATATGCAATATACAGCTACATACAGTGGCAGTACTATTCAGCACACAGCGATAATTACACATGGTTCTCACCTAACAATTAAATCTTCTTGGGGTACACATCGTGTGGTTCTATCTTTCTGCATTACTCACTATGTGCAGCTTGGTCTTTGAGCAAAGACAATCCCACGGATGGGATCTTTTGTACTTGAAGCAGAATTGATCTAAACTGTCTTCCCTAACAAATTTCTTACATGTACTACTGGGACTTTCTTTTCATCTACTGTATGTAGGGACTTAGATTGGGCAGGGCCTGCTCTGTTGGTGGAACTTTGGGTGTTAACTAACTAGGTGGCTTTTGCTAGATGCTGCTCTTAGTTTTTGAATGATTCCTCACAGTGCTTTTAGGGTGGTTTTTAGCAGTCTATTGTATTTTTTTACTTTCCTTGAAGCTGGTGCATGATAGGGGATATGGTACACTTACTTAATGCTATGTTCTTTAGCTCAGTTGTTGATGAGGCTTTTCTTGAAATGAGTTTTATTGTTTGACTCAATCGTCTTAGGGGTACTATGCTTCTAAAGAACTTGTTTTTTAAGGCTTAGAATGGTGTTACGGGTCATAGTGTGAGGCACAGGGTAGGTTTCTAGCTATCCTGTGGTGGCTTCTACTATTGTGAGCACGTAGCGCTTGCTTTGGTGGGTTTGGGGAAGGGTGATGTAGTTAATCTGCCAGGCTTCCCCGTATTTATACTTGGACTATCGCCTGCTATACTATAGCGGCTTCACCCGCTTGGCCTGCTTGATGGCAGCACACGTCTCACAGTCATGGATAACTTGAGAAATACTGTCCATGGTTAGATCTACTTTTCAGTCTTGTGCCTACTTGTAGGTGGCATCTCTGCCCTGATGGCTTGAGGCATCATGAGCTTATCAAGCTAGAAACAACTTTTTTTTGTGTTGCTAATCTAAGTCTATTTTTGACACTTCTATTTTTGCAGCTTGATTTACTTGCTTGTTGTTTCGGTGCTCTTCATTAGCTTGACTCTTGGGGACATGGGCATCTACATGACGGATTTTGACAGGTAGCTTTTCTACTTGAGTGTCAATGTTCTTCTACTCATTTGCAGCTTAGATTGGTTTTCTCTTACGCTGCTAGTTGGCTTTTTTTTACTTCTTCAGCTATCTCTACAGAGCATTGGCTACTATTTACAAATTAGTGTAGAGGTAGAGCTTTGGCTACTTCTCTTTTTTAGCAATGTCTAGAGCTAGTTGAACAGCTTTGAGCTCAGCGAGTTGGCTTGACTCACTTTTTCTTTCAGTGGCTTGTGTAACTTGTCGTGTCGGGCTCTATACGGCTGCTTTTTACTTCTGGTTTATTTTTACGACGCGGTAGGAACTGTCAATGAAAAGAGCATAGCGTGTTTCTTCTGTTGGCAGTTGGTTGTACTTTTGATTTGGTAGCAGTTGGTTGGGCTTTTGATCGTGTGCTAGTTGGTTGGACTCTTGATCTTGTGCCAGTTGGTTGGGCTTCTGATTTTGTATTAGTTGGTTCGGTTTCTGATTGTGTATTATTAGTTGCTTCAGCTTCTGATTGTGTGTCAGGTGGTTTGACTCCTGACTGGGTGTCAGGAGGCATTGAGGATCCTTCACTTGAATTATCGTCTACTGGTCGATCGGTTTTGTCTGTGTGCTTCTTTCCCTTCTTTACTGCAGCAACTGCCGGTGTTTTAGCCTCACTGTCTGGTTTAGCTGCAGCCTGAATAGCTGTGGGATTGGCTGCAGCCTGAGTGACTGATTTATCTCTCTGCTCCCTTGCCTCTATCTGCTGCCCTACAGTGTTTAGCAGTGTGTGACTTATTTTAGAAAAGTTATAAACTATATAGAGGAAAGTCACTAGGTGAAATACTAGGAAGGTGGTGTCTTTAACATTCCGGAGACCCTGAACATTTTCTAAAAGTGATGTAACTGATTTAAAAGAGAAGAAGGAAAGAAGAGGCTGAAGAGCCTCATCCCTTACTCTTCCTTTAACAAACTGGGTGCAATTGTTGATAAATTCTTAAAACATGCTGCTGGAACTAGGATGCAGGGTAGGACGAAAAAACTATAAACTGAACATACTTAGAACAAACTCTAGTATCTTTATAAGCTTCTTGTAAACTATAATCACTGAACTCAGCAAAATAACTATTTTAATTTGTGCATCCTTAGTGTAAAAGCTGTATGTTAGGGATAATATTGGAGCTATTTCTGGGTAAGAGAACAAACTTAGGGACTAGAAAGGTATTAAGACTTCAAAAAAGCTTAGGGAACAGAAATGCAGAAAAGACTTTATTCTAAGAGACATTAGGAATTCAAGAAGCAACATGGCTAATGACTGTTTAATTCTTACCTAAAGGACAACTAAAAAAATGCAGTTAATAATAATTAATACAAGTTTTTTCTACTCTCTCGAGCCCCACGTTGGGCACCAGTTAGAAGTATGTCCTGGTTTGGGACAAATTTGGGAGAAAACCTCTGTAGAGGATCCTTTTAAGGAAGCAAGCTCAAGTGGCCCGTCCCTTCAACTGGTCCGGTAAAAAAAAAACTTCTTTGGAGAAAAGTGGAAAAAACTATTTTACTAAACAAATGAAGTGCATACAAGTATAAAGAATGAATAATATGAAACAATAAAACCTCTCCTTCTGAAGTAAGATGGCAAATTGAGAAAGTCCTTGCCGTGGGTGTAGTTCGGCTCTCTCTCAGACTCTCCTCAGTCTCAGTCTCTCTGGCGCTGCTGGAAAATGCCGAGGTCCAGGCCCCAGTGGGCCGCAGGTGCAGCCCCCAGTGCTCCCCTGGGTTTTCAGTCCAGAGCAGGTTTAAACAGTTCCAAGAAAAAGGAAAAAAAAACAGTCCAGGGAACTTTTCTGCCCTAGCTAGCTGAAACTAACTAAAAGCAAAAAAAAGATCTCTGTCCTGCAGTCTCTCCAAGCCTCTGCCGAACACCCCATCCGCAGAAGAATGTGGAGGAGTCAGGCAGTTTTCTCAAAACAAACTCCGTGCTTCTCCTTGCTCTTAGAACCAGTCTTAAAGGCACAGCACTCAATATACAGCACAAACAGAACAGATGATTGGGGATACAAGCATCATAAAGTTACCCTAGGACAGAGGCCTTGGTTGACACTGGTGCACAGTGCATGTTATTCCCATCAAGACGTGGGGGAAGAATCTGTTTCCATTGCTGGGGTGACAGGGGGTTCACAAGATTTTACTTTGGTGGAGGCTGATGTGAGCCTGACTGGAAATGACTGGAAGAGACACCCTATTGTGACTGGCTCAGAGGCTCCATGCATTTTAGGCATAGACTTCCTGCAAAATGGGTATTTCAAAGAGCCAAAGGGATTCAGGTGGGCATTCGGGATAGCAGCTGTAGAGACAGGGGATGTTAAGCAGCTGAACACCTTGCCTGGACTATCAGAGAAGCCATCTGCTGTAGGACTTCTGAAGGCGGAAGAGCAACGAGTGCCAATTGCCACTTCAGCAGTGCATCGCCGACACTACAGAACAACTTGAAATGCCGTGATTCCCATTCACAGGATGGTCCGTGAGCTGAAGACTCAAGGGGTGGTCAGCAAAACCCACTCACCCTTCAACAGTCCCATTTGGCCTGTGCACAAGTCTGATGGAGAATGGAGATTGTCTGTGGACTATTGTGCCTTGAACAAAGTGACTCCACCATTGAGCACTGCTGTGCCAGACATGCTGGAACTCCAGTACGAGCTGGAGTCCAAGGCAGCAAAATGGTATGCCACAATTGACATTGCTAATGCATTTTTCTCCATTCCTCTGGCTGCAGAATGCAGGCCTCAGTTTGCTTTCACCTGGAGGGGCATACAGTCCACCTGGAACTGACTGCCCCAGAGGTGGAAACACAGCACCACCATCTGCCATGGACTGATCCAGGCTGCACTGGAAAAGGGTGAGGCTCCGGAGCACCTACAGTATATCGATGACATCATTGTGTGGGGGAACACGGCAATGGAAGTGTTTGAGAAAGGAGAGAAGATCATCCAGATTCTCTTGGGAGCCAGTTTTGCCATCAAGAAGGGCAAAGTCAAGGGACCTGCCCGAGAGATCCAGTTCCTGGGAGTAAAGTGGCAAGATGGACTGTGTCAGATTCCCACTGAGGTCATCAATAAGATCACCGCAATGTCTCCACCAACCAGCAAGAAGGAAACACAAGTTTTCCTAAGCGCCATAAGTTTCTGGAGGACGCACATTCCCGAGTACAGCCAGATTGTGAGCCCTCTCTACCTGGTCACCCACAAGAATGATTTCCACTGGGGCCCTAAACAGCAACAAGCCTTTGCCCAGATCAAGCAGGAGATTGCTCATGTGGTAGCCCTTGGCCCAGTCAGGACAGGACCAGAGGTGAAGAACGTGCTCTACTCAGCAGCCGAGAACCACGGTCTGTCCTGGAGCCTTTGGCAGAAGGTGCCTGGGGAGACTCAGGGCCGACCACTGGGATTCTGGAGTCGAAGTTACAGAGGGTCCAAAGCCAACTACACTCCAACAGAGAAGGAAATCTTGGCTGTCTGTGAAGGAGTTCAAGCTGCCTCAGAGGTGATTGTCACAGAACCACAAGTCCTCCTGGCACCCCGACTACCGGTGCTGGGGTGGATGTTTAAAGGAAAGGTTCCCTCTACCCATCACACCACCGATGCCACATGGAGCAAATGGATTGCCCTCATCACTCAGCACGCCCATACTGGAAACCCGGATGGCTCTGGGATTTTGGAGATAATTACAAACTGGCCGGAAGGTGAAAACTTTGGTCTCACAGATGAAGAGGAACAAGAGCAAGTGACACGTGCTGAAGAAGCTCCAGTGTACAACCAACTGCCAGCAGAAGAAACACGCTATGCTCTTTTCACTGATGGTTCCTGCTGCATCGTAGGGATGAACTGGAAGTGGAAAGCAGCTGTATGGAGCCCCACACAACAGGTTGCACAAGCCACTGAAGGAGAAGGTGGATTGAGTCAACTTGCTGAACTCAAAGCTGTTCAACTGGCCCTGGACATTGCTGAAAGAGAGAAGTGGCCAAAGCTCTACCTCTACACTGATTCGTGCATGGTGGCCAATGCTCTGTGGGGTTGGCTGAATCGCTGGAAAAAGGCCAACTGGCAGCGCAGAGGGAAACCCATCTTGGCTGCTGAGATTTGGCAGGATGTCACCGCCCGAGTAGAGAAGCTGACTGTGAAGGTTCGACACGTGGATGCACACGTATCCAAGAGGCGGGCTAATGAAGAGCATCGCAACAATGAGCAGGTGGACAAAGCTGCCAAAGTGAAAGTATCATAGGTGGATCTAGACTGGCAGCACAAGGGAGAAGTATTCCTAGCCCGTTGGGCCCATGATGCCTCAGGTCACCAGGGCAGAGATGCCACCTATAAGTGGGCACAAGACCGAGGAGTAAATCTAACCTTAGACAGTATTTCTCAGGTTATCCACGACTGTGAGACGTGTGCTGCAATCAAACAGGCCAAGCAGACGACGCCCCTCTGGTATGGCGGGCGATGGTCCAAGTATAAGTATGGGGAAGCCTGGCAGATTGACTACATCACCCTTCCTCAAACCCGCCAAGGCAAGCGCTATGTGCTGACCATGGTGGAAGCCACCACTGGATGGTTGGAGACCTAACCTGTGCCTCATGCTACTGCCCGGAACACCATCCTGGGCCTTGAAAAGCAAATCCTGTGGAGACATGGCACCCCGGAGAGAATCGAGTCCAACAATAGGACTCATTTCAAGAACAGCCTTATAAACACCTGGGCTAGAGGACATGGCATTGAATGGATATATCGCATCCCTTATCATGCACCAGCAGCCGGGAAAGTTGAACGGTGCAATGGCCTGCTTAAAACCACCTTGAAGGCACTGGGTGGGGGGACTTTCCAGAACTGGGAGATTATTTAGCAAAGGCCACCTGGTTAGTGAACACTCGAGGTTCCCACCAACCCAGCAGGCCCTGCCCAATCTGAGCCCCTGAGAACAAGAGATGGAGATAAGGTTCCAGTGGTACACATGAGAGGTATGCTGAGAAAAACTTTGGATTAATTCTGCCTCCAGCAAAGACAATTCCACCCGTGGGGTTGCTTTCGCTCAGGGACCTGGTTGCACATGGTGGGTGATGCAAAAGGATGGAGAGACCCGACACATACCTCAAGGGGACCTTGTTTTAGGATGAACACTGACTGTGTCTGTATCCATATCTGCATGTATATATGGATATAATTTAAAGGTTTCAATTCAATATAATATCTTGGTATGGGAAAAAATTCAGGGTGGATAATGTTGGGGGTTAAGTTTGTTCCTTTTTGTCTTAAAGAATCTCTCCCCAGAAGTTGCTAAGAGATGAAGTGTTGGTGCTTAGATTGTGCTTGACCAACACAAAAGATGTGGCTGATTGGGAGGGGGAAGATCACACAAGTTTTGGGGGAGGGAAAAGGACAGGGCTGGGGGAGCTGGGTGTTTTTGGTTTTGCTCTGGGCATCGGAGAGGACGTCCAGGCTGCAGTTTGCTGTGGGAGAAGTCCACGGTCAACAGAAAGTCTGGTCCTGGGAGTTTACCATCATCTGCTTGTTTGCCCAGGAATTCGGAGCTCCTTTGCCTGCCCTGCAGGAGCTGGGCCAACCCTGCCTGGGAGTCGTGGCTTCTTCAGCACTGCTCTTTGTGCTACGCTGTAGCCCCGCATTCCCCTGCCTGCCATGGACATCCTGCATTTCCAGCCATCAGCCCGGAGATTTCCACCATTCCAGCTTGGTGCTCTCAGAGTCCCAAGAGGTCAGGCTGCCCTGGGCTTTGTGAAACAAAGCCCCTCGAGGTTCCTGGTTCTGTTTATTATTAATGCTACTGTTGTTGTTTGTTTGCCTTGTTATACTTACTAGTAAAGAGCTGTTATTCCTTTCCCTATAGCTCTGCCTGAAAAAGCCCTTTTAATCTTCTAAATTATAATAACTTTAGAGGGAGGGGATTGGAGTTTCCCATTCCTAGAGAGGCCCTGCCCTTCCCTAGCCAGATACCTGTCTCTCAAACCGAGACAGGAAGACAGTTTGGATCAATTCTGCCTCGAGTACAGATAAACACATTTGTTGGATTGTCTTTGCTCAGGGACCAGGTTGCACATGGTGGATAATGCAGAAAGATGGAACCACACGATGTGTACCTCAGGGAGATCTGATTGTTGGGTGAGAAACATGTGTAGTTATCACTGTGTGCTGAATGTCACTGCCACTGTCTGTATGTAGCTGTATATTGTATAATGTTTATATATGTATGTGTAGTGTATGTAGAGCTAGAATATATATATTAGTTTTGGTAAGTTGATGATATGGGGTGTCATGGGGTGACTGTGTATCCCCAATCGTCTGTTGGGTGCAGGGGGGAGGGCAAGCGCGGTTTGTTTTTCCCCAGGAAAACCCTGCTCATCGGAGTGACCTTGAAGCGGGGGAGCTGGAACACGGCAAGACAAAAGAAGCTCTGTTGTTTTTTTTTTCCCCCGGCAGTTAGTTAGTTTAGTGCTAGCGTAGTTAGACGCTGTAGAATAGCTGAAGCTTTTTGCTTTTTTTTTCTTTTTCTTTTTTTGTCCTTTTTTCCTTCCTTTTTGCTTTTTTTGTCCTCTCCTCGGAACTGTTCCAACCTCTCCGGACTAAGGACCTGGGGAAGCACCGGGGGCCTCCACAGGGGACTCACCCCACCAAGATCAGCCCTGCACATCTCCTTTTCTCCCAGCGTCAGCAGAGACGGAGCGGTGGAGCACAATGACGACCCTCGAGGAGACTTTCTTTAAGTTTGTTATCCCTCCGTAAGCGGCACGAAGCTCTTGTCATCGGGTATTGTGCTGGGAGTGCTTTGCCTGTTTAATAAACAGGTTTTTTCCACTTCTCTCTGAGGAAATCTTTTTTCCCGAACCAGTTGGAGGAGGGGAGGGGGGGCCCTGTGGGAGGGTTTCTCCCAAAATCTGCCTGAAACCACCACAACTTATTGGCGCCCATACGTGGGGCTCGAGAGAGTGGAAAAACCCTGTACTGATTAATATTTAGCAGTCAGTAATTATGCTGTTTGACCTCATGTCTCTTGGGATGGGGGCCTTGCTGTGTTTTGGATCCTTAGGCTTCTTTGAGGTCTTAATACCTTTGTGGTCCTTAGGTTTATTTGCATATCCAGAGATAGCCCCAATATTGTCACTAATACGCAGTTTATACAGCAGAGGGACACGGATTAGAGTAGCTATTGGCCTTGGTTTAATCATAATCATTTGTAGGAAGTTTATAAAGGTGCTGAGATCTTTTCCTACTATGTATGGGTCATGGTTATGGTTATTCACCCTGTTTGTGGGAAGAGGAGCAGAGGATGAAGCGTTGCAGTCTTTCGTTTCCTTCTTCTCCTCTGAATCGGTTAAATCATTGCTAGAGAATGTTAAGTTTCCCCTGAGTGTTAAATAGACCATCTTTCTGGTATGTCATCTGGTAAGCCTCCTCTATACAGTCTGCAGCTTCTCTAGAATATGGGCTGAGATTTCTAGAGGGGCTGATAAAACTCCTGACCCAGGCAGAGGAAATCATGAGTGGTGTGGAGAATGGGAGGATATGGGCCAACTCCTCAAGGAATTCTCTGACCCTGTAGTCTGGGATTTTCCACGGGAACAAATTCAGAATCCAGTGGAGTTGGGGAAATACCTGAAAGAGAGGTACCATGATGGCTCTAAGGGGGAGAAGATGGCTGCAGTAAGCTGGGCCCTGGCATATGCTTATCGCACATTGCTAGAGACTGTAGGGCAACAGACAGAGGCAGGGGGGAAGGGATACAAATCAACAGCCACCCCAGTCACTCAGGCTACAGTCAACACCCCAGTTATGAAGCCAGCAGCTAGACTAGAACCTGAACCTGAGTTGGCAGCTAAAGCAGACAGTAAGCCAAAGCCCCTGGCAGTTGCTCCAGCAAAGAAGCACACAGTCAAAACCGATCGACCAGTGGACGATGATGACCCAAGAGAAGGACCTTCACCAAAATCAGAAGCCAAAGCTTCTAGCACAGGATCAGAAGCAAATATTGATTCCTTTTCCCTGAAGGACCTTCGGGGCCTAAGAAAAGATTACCGGCGACAACCTGATGAATCTCTAATTAGTTGGTTAGTCCGTCTTTGGGATGCTGCAGGCGAGGCTACAATTCTGGATGGCACTGAAGCGAGGCATCTGGGATCCCTGTCACATGATCCAGTCATCGACCAGGAGATGATGAGAGAGGCTAGTCCTTGCAGTCTCTGGATACGTGTCCTAGGAAGTGTGGCAGAAAGATACTTGTGTGCAGATGATCTCTATATGCAGCAAACCCCATGGAAGACCATAGAACAAGGGATTCAACGCTTGAGAGAAATGGCAGTGGCAGAGATGGTTTTCTCAGATGATATAAACACTAGGAACCCAGACTTGGTATCATGTACATCTGTGATGTGGCAAAAACTTATACGACTTGGGCCATTAGAATACGCTTCTGCTTTAGCAGTAATGAAGCGGGAGGACATGGAGGAGACGGTGCTTGATATGGCAAAGAAGCTCCGAGCATATGCAGATGCTGTGCATGGCCCAACACATGCCAGGATCGCAGCTGTAGAAACACGTCTACAGAAACTGGAGGATAAGATAGATGAGAACCATAAGAAACTCAGGGAGGAGATTAGAGAGGACCTTCTCCAAATCTCAGCAGTGCAGATCAGAGGTTCTGGTAGCCAATGTAGACACTCCCCGGCTAGGGAGAGAGGATACACTCCACGTGCTGAGCTGTGGTTCTTCCTGCGGGACTGTGGAGAAAATATGAACAGATGGGATGGAAAATCTACGGCTGCCCTGGCACAACGGGTGCGTGAATTGAAGGAAGTCAAGACTCAAAGAGGGAGTTCCACCAAAAGGGAAGCGGCTCCAGTTGCCCGTAGCCGAACTGCCAGGTATGATGACGATGACATGTCTGACCCCCTTGAAGGAACCTCTAAGACATATGCTCAAGGAAAGAAGGATAACCAGGCTTAGAGGGGCCCTGCCTCTAGCCAGGTAGAGGCTAGGGAAAACCGTGTATTTTGGACTGTGTGGATTCGTTGGCCTGGCACATCAGAACCACAAAAATACGAGGCCTTGGTTGATACTGGTGCGCAGTGCACATTACTTCCATCAAGACATGTGGGGGAAGAATCTGTTTCCATTGCTGGGGTGACAGGGGGTTCACAAGAGTTTACTTTGGTGGAGGCTGATGTGAGCCTGACTGGAAATGAGTGGAAGAGACACCCTATTGTGACTCGCCCAGAAATTCGGGATAGCAGCTGTGGAGACAGAGGGTGTTAAGCAGTTGAATACCTTGCCTGGACTATCAGAGAACCCATCTGCTGTAGGTCTTCTGAAGGTGGAAGAGCAACAAGTGCCAATTGCCACTTCAATAGTGCATCGCCGACAGTATAGAACAACTCGAGATGCTGTGATCCCCATCCACAAGATGATCCGTGAGCTGGAGAGCCAAGGGGTGGTCAGCAAAACCCACTCACCCTTCAACAGCCCCATCTGGCCTGTGCGCAAGCCTGACGGAGAATGGAGATTGACTGTGGACTACCGTGCCTTGAACGAAGTGACTCCACCATTGAGCGCTGCTGTGCCGGACATGCTGGAACTCCAGTACGAGCTGGAGTCCAAGGCAGCAAAGTGGTACGCCACAATTGACATTGCTAATGCCTTTTTCTCCATTCCTCTGGCTGCAGAATGCAGGCCTCAGTTTGCTTTCACCTGGAGGGGCGTGCAGTACACCTGGAACCGACTGCCCCAGGGGTGGAAACACAGCCCCACCATCTGCCATGGACTGATCCAGGCTGCACTGGAAAAGGGTGAGGCTCCGGAACATCTACAGTACATCGATGACATCATTGTGTGGGGGAACACAGCAGCAGAAGTGTTTGAGAAGGGAAAGAAAATCATCCAGATCCTCCTGGGAGCTGGTTTCGCTATCAAGAAGAGTAAAGTTAAGGGACCAGCTCATGAGATCCAGTTCCTGGGAATAAAGTGGCAAGATGGACGGCGGCAGATTCCCACTGAGGTCATCAACAAGATTACAGCGATGTCCCCACCAACCAATAAGAAGGAGACGCAAGCTTTCCTAGGTGCTATAGGTTTCTGGAGGATGCATATTCCCGAGTATAGTCAGATTGTGAGCCCTCTCTACCTGGTCACCCGCAAAAAGAATGATTTCCACTGGGGCCCTGAGCAGCAGCAAGCTTTTGCCCAGATCAAGCAGGAGATCGCTCATGCAGTAGCCCTTGGCCCAGTCAGGACGGGACCAGATGTGAAAAACGTGCTCTACTCAGCAGCCGGGAACAATGGCCTGTCCTGGAGCCTTTGGCAGAAGGTGCCTGGGGAGACTCGGGGCCGACCACTGGGATTCTGGAGCCGAAGCTACAGAGGGTCTGAAGCCAATTACACCCCAACTGAGAAGGAAATCTTAGCAGCCTATGAAGGAGTTCAAGCCGCTTCGGAGGTGATTGGTACAGAGACGCAACTCCTCCTGGCACCTCGACTGCCTGTGCTAGGGTGGATGTTCAAAGGGGAGGTTCCCTCCACCCATCATGCCACTGATGCCACATGGAGCAAGTGGATTGCTCTTATTACGCAGCGCGCCCGTATGGGTAAACTGAATCGCCCTGGGATTTTGGAAATAATTACCAATTGGCCTGAGGGTGAAAACTTTGGCCTCACAGATGAAGAACAAGAGCAAGTGACACGGGCTGAAGAGGCTCCACCATACAACCAATTGCCAGCAGAGGAGACGCATTATGCCCTTTTCACTGACGGTTCCTGTCGTATTGTAGGGATGAACCGGAAGTGGAAAGCAGCCGTGTGGAGCCCCACACGACAGGTTGCTGAGGCCACTGAAGGAGAGGGTGGATCAAGTCAACTTGCAGAACTCAAGGCTGTTCAATTGGCCTTGGATATTGCTGAAAGAGAAGGGTGGCCGAGGCTCTACCTCTATACCGATTCATGGATGGTAGCCAATGCTCTGTGGGGATGGCTGAGGAGGTGGAAAGAGGCTAATTGGCAGCGTGGAGGGAAACCAATTTGGGCTGCTAAGGAGTGGAAAGACATTGCTACCAGGGTAGAGAGACTACCTGTGAAAGTTCGCCACGTAGATGCCCACATCCCCAAGAGTAGAGCTAATGAGGAGCATCGAAACAACGAGCAGGTAGATCGGGCAGCAAAAATAGAGGTCTCAAAGATTGATTTAGATTGGGAACACAAGTGAGAGTTGTTCCTAGCTCGATGGGCCCATGATGCCTCAGGTCACCAGGGCAGAGATGCCACCTATAAGTGGGCCCGAGACCGAGGGGTGGATCTAACCATGGACAGTATTTCTCAGGTTATCCATGACTGTGAGATGTGTGCTGCCATCAAGCAGGCCAAGCGGGTGAAGCCCCTATGGTATGGCGGGCGATGGTCCAAGTATAAGTATGGGGAAGCCTGGCAGATTGACTACATCACCCTTCCCCAAACCCGCCAAGGCAAGCGCTACGTGCTCACAATGGTGGAAGCCACCACGGGGTGGCTGGAGACCTACCCTGTGCCCCATGCTACTGCCCGAAACACCATCCTGGGCCTTGAAAAGCAAGTCCTGTGGAGGCATGGTACCCCCGAGAGAATTGAGTCAGACAACGGGACTCATTTCAAGAACAGCCTTATTAACACCTGGGCTAGGGAACATGGCATTGAGTGGGTGTACCATATTCCCTACCATGCACCCGCTGCAGGCAAAGTGGAGAGGCACAATGCATTGTTAAAAACCCAATTGAAAGCATTGGGTGGGGGATCTTTCAAGAATTGGGAGCAGAATTTGGCAAAGGCCACCTGGTTGGTCAACACCCGAGGCTCCACCAACCGAGCAGGCCCTGCGCAGGCTGAGCCTCTGCATACAATAGATGGAGATAAAGTCCCAGTGGTGCATGCCAGAGGTCTGTTAGGGAAGACAGTGTGGATCAAGTCTGCCTCAAGTTCAGACAAACCCATTCGTGGGGTTGTCTTTGCTCAGGGACCAGGTTGCACATGGTGGATAATGCAGAAAGATGGAACAACACGATGTGTACCTCAGGGAGATCTGATTGTTGGGTGAGAATCATTTACAAACATCACTGTCTGCTGAATGTTATTGCCATTGTCTGTACATTAAACCACGCAGAATGAAATAGAAGGAAATGTGTAAGTGAGAGGGTATTGCTTGTATTTTTTTTTTTTTCTGTGGGGAGAATGGATGGAAGTTTTATGTGGAATATATATTGGTTCTGTCTGTAAGTCAACGATATGGGGATAAGGGGTGGAAGATGTCATGGGGTGACTGTGTATCCCCAATCGTCTGTTGGGTGCAGGGGGGAGGGCAAGCGCAGTTTGTTTTTCCCCAGGAAAACCCTGCTCATCGGAGTGACCTTGAAGCGGGGGAGCTGGAACACGGCAAGACAAAAGAAGCTCTGTTGTTTTTTTTTCCCCCGGCAGTTAGTTAGTTTAGTGCTAGCGTAGTTAGACGCTGTAGAATAGCTGAAGCTTTTTGCTTTTTTTTTCTTTTTCTTTTTTTGTCCTTTTTTCCTTCCTTTTTGCTTTTTTTGTCCTCTCCTCGGAACTGTTCCAACCTCTCCGGACTAAGGACCTGGGGAAGCACCGGGGGCCTCCACAGGGGACTCACCCCACCAAGATCAGCCCTGCACATCTCCTTTTCTCCCAGCGTCAGCAGAGACGGAGCGGTGGAGCACAGTGACGACCCTCGAGGAGACTTTCTTTAAGTTTGTTATCCCTCCGTAAGCGGCACGAAGCTCTTGTCATCGGGTATTGTGCTGGGAGTGCTTTGCCTGTTTAATAAACAGGTTTTTTCCACTTCTCTCTGAGGAAATCTTTTTTCCCGAACCAGTTGGAGGAGGGGAGGGGGGGCCCTGTGGGAGGGTTTCTCCCAAAATCTGCCTGAAACCACCACATGGGGATAAGGGGTGGAATGTCCTAGGGTGACTTTATGATGCTTGTATCCCCAGTTGTCTGTTCTGTTTGTGCTGTATATTGAGTTCTGTGCCTTTAAGACTGGTTCTAAGAGCAAGTAGAAGCGCGGAGTTTGTTTTGAGAAAACTGCCTGACTCCTCCACATTCTTCTCTGGATGGGGTGTTTGGCAGGGGCTTGGAGAGACTGCAGGACAGATCTTTTTGCTTTTAGTTAGTTTTAGCTGGCTAGGGCAGAGAAGTTCCCTGGACGGTTTCCTTTCTTTTTTTCTTGCGACTTTTTAAACCTGCTCTGGACTGAAAAACCCCAGGGGAGCACTGGGGGCTTGCACCTGCGGCCCACCAGGGCCTGGACCTCAGCATTTTCTAGCAGCACCAGAGGGGCTGGGACTGATAAAAAGACTTGAGAGAGAGCCGAGCTACATCCACGGCAAGAACTTTCTCAATTTGCCATCTCACTTCAGAAGGAGAGGTTTTATTGTTTCATATTATTAATTCTTTATACTTGTAGGCACTTTGTTTGTTAAGCAAAATAGTTTTTTCCACTTTTCTCTGAGGAAGTTCTTTCCCGGACCGGTTGGGGGGAGGGGCCGCTTGGGTTTGCTCCCCAGAGGGTCCCCATTCAGGGGTTTTCTCCCAAATTTGCCCTAAACCAGGCAGTCAGGAGCAAATACAGAGCCAACATGATATCCATTTGATTCTAGCTCTCAATTACAGAATACAAGCTGTTAATTCTTAGGCAGTATGAAATTTTCTGCTTTCCTTTCTGCATTTTGGTTCTTCATGTTCTTTCTCTTGCTGTGAATTATTTTTATGTCTATTAAATTTGAGTAACTTCTGAAATACTTTGGTTTCATAATGGAGCTCTGCTGGATGTTTGCATTTGTAATTGTGTGAGTACATGAGTAGATGAGAACTTGACAGTTATTAAGAGTTGGAGTGGTTGTAGGTCCCAGTTGTATTAGAACAGGTTAGAATTTCCAGAAAGAAGACAACAGCACATCAGACTGAGAACACACACTGATGCCACGTATGTTTTAATTTTTGTGCCATCCACATTCAGAGGGTAAATGAAAAACAAGAGGTTTGAGCACAAAGCATGGAACTCAAAGGGTAACCCCACAGTAGATGGCCAAGTTCCAAAGGTGACAAACTCAGAACTCAGCTGTGCTCCCTCAGGCTGGCTCTGCCCCTCTTTGGGAGCTGCACAGTAGCTTTGCTGTCTGAGTTTGTACATGCTGAAGTAAATTTTACAGTAACAAATTCACAGCAGTGACTGTTGTTTTCATCCTCCAGTTTATTGTAGCTGGGTGGACATGCTCCCAAACTAGAAAGGTAATAAGTGCAGCTGAAAGCTTTGGTAAAATTCCTGCCTGTAAACCAGAAAGGCAATTTACATTTTCAATATACATTCGTATTTGAACTTCAGACAAAGCTTGGGTGGATAGGACAGGCTTCCTAAATCCATTAACATTAGTTTATAGTATTCTGTGATTTAGACTAATTCCTGAATGACTTCTAAGATAAGCAGTAATCCCATCAGTTAACATTTGGTATTTCAAAAGAATTGTTTTGGGAAAAACCTTTATAAAAGTCATGTGACTGTTCTGGGATAGCCAAAGCACATTTAACACTTTAATATTAAGATAAACCATTTCTTTTTTTTTTTGCTTACCTCCTTTATCAGAAAATAACAGATTCTCCATAATCTATGACAAGTTTCTCTAATTGTCCTGAATTGCAGTTTCTTCTTAATAGGGATTCTCACCTGTATTGAAGTAAAATGATACCATGGAATTCCTCATTACAGCATAATTCCTCTCTGTTCATGTGGTGCTTCATTTCCTACTTCCCCAAAGGACAAATAATCTTCTAAGGATGCTGTTATAAACAGGAAAGAATAGGGAAAAGAACAGAAAGACCTTGTGTGTGACACAGTAGCTGTACATTATTTAACACACTATTCTTTGCCTGTTGAGTTACATTATGGCCCATGCCTGTGGAATATATTTGACCTTGAATTTCAGTTATTTGAGGAAAAGCCAGAGTTCCCTGCTATGACAGCAGCACTACTCATTTTTCCAAGTTTTAGTATCACATCATTTATTATTAAGGGAGAAAAAAGTGACTTTACCATGAACTTATTGTAATGTAGGGATCAAATACTGCTCTGATTAAGTACTTGCTCTTTACTAGTAGGTCTGTCTTGGAAGACAGACAACATTATTCCAAGAAGTTGTTGACATGATCCCTGCGACCACGTTCCAAGTCTGCTGAATACAGACAAAATGAATGGTCTTCACAAGGAATTCCAGCTCCTTTGGCTCACTGCATCCCTTCTGCTGCCAGTTTGTGGGCTGTGTATTGGTTGGTTGGATTTTCTTACTGCTTACAAAACAACCGAAACAAAGCAGATACACATGTTCTCACTTTCTCAAAGTCTGTCAAGGACAAAATATTCCAATTTCAAGGAACTGCCCAATATCCCATGAAGCTCCTCCAGCTTGCTGTGGGTGTTCCATTTTATTTTTAAGTGTATCAGTCCTCTCCCAACAGATGCATTCTGCCAGTTTAACTTCTCAAATGGTTTTGTAGGAAAATCCAAATGGAGTCTGACACTTATTTCAGTGTTTACTGTACCCACAAGAGCAAGAGATGTTCTACAGAACCACCAGCGTGCACTGAAAAATCTTACCAAATCTATGTCTGCATAGAACAGCAAGAGAAGTTTACAGAACCTGAGACTCATCCTGTACAGGGGTACTCGGCTATCCTTGCATACACTGTCATAGAGGAAGCAAGTAAGCAGGAATTTTTAAAAAGTGCATAAATATTAAAGTGAAGACATTTCTCAAAGCAGTTTCTGTTTAATTTTTTAAGATAATTTCAAACAACTCTGTCAAGTCAACTTGCTCCTCTTGAGAGAAAATACTTAGGTTATAACAAAAGATGAATTCAAGGTTCAAACTGTGTGATTGTGGTTAAAAAAGATAAAAACTAAGATTGCAGTTCAGTCAGAGTGTGCTGGCTTGAAGGCAAAACCAGCGAGAGACTCCAAGTCAAAAAAACCCCAATTTAATAGGAGAGAAAAAAAAGGTAAAATAAAATAAAACACATGCAGTAGTACAAAAGATCACTGACAGAGTCAGAATACAACCTGAAACCGTGGTGGTAGCAGTCCAGATGAAGTGGTCTTGTTGAAGCAGTGTTCCTACAGAAAGGTCTGGTAGCTCTTGTCCTCTGGGAATCCAGTGGGTAAAGCTGCCTGTGCTGTCCCAAATCCCAGATTATATCCAGGTGGGAATGCTTGACTCCTCCCCCTGGGTGGAGCATCTCACAATGGGCTGATATCATTTTATCAGTCTTGCAATGGGTCCTTGATTGCCCATTAAACAGAGATAGCTCCTGGAGGGAGTTATCTAGGAGTCATGCAGCAGGGCATTGATGGGCCATTAACAAAAGATAGTCTAGAGGCAGGGGGCAAGAGAAACACTGCCCAACCTAGTTTCTACAGCTCATGTAGATGGTGATAGAATACATACTTTGGGCACACCTTACATTGTAACCTAGGACACAGAGCAAAGGGGAATCTTGTCACCATGAAAAAGGTGTCTCTTGAGGAAGTGAGGCTTAAAAGGAGGCCTGTTCTCACTTCTCTTTGTAGAGGGCAGTTTCCCCAGGGAAGGTGAGAACCCTGGAAAAATGCCTTGGGAAAACCCATTTTCAGTGCTATAAGCAAAAGGCTTATTGACATGCTCTCTATGCAAATTGCTACTAGAAAGTTCCTAGTTCTCTGTGTTATCGTAGGTTGATTTTTGGTGTGAGAATTTTAATATTCTTAATTGTTGTCCCCCACTGGACCCTTCCCTGCGACCACACCTTAATTCCTCACCCACACCAGGGTGTGTAAGTACCCCTGTCTGACCCTAAACCCCACCTTTGGCATTTTGCCTTTTTCCCCTTGTTACTGCCTTGATCCAGTTTGGTCCAATATAGTGGATGTCTTATTGTTTGTTATTTTGGTATTATTAAATTTACTTTTTGGACAATGGGGTTGAAGCTGTCTCTCTCCATTAAGTCGCCACAGGGCTGAGTCCTGAGGATACTCAAAGGGGTCTGATAGTCTGGGCTCAGACTCCAGGGAGTTTCACCTCTACATTGACCCAACTCAGAGCTTTAGGGCAGCTCTCACTCAGTCCCAGCAGCTCCCTAGTGTGTCTGAATGAAAAGCTCAGCACCTGCACTCAGGAGAGCCAGGAGCAGGGGCAAAAGATGAGCAGCAATTCAGTGCACACCAAGTATTGCTATCCAGCAAAACTGCTTTGTGCTGCCACTGATGGGAGCAAAGAGCTCAATCCCACTGCTTGTATCTAAGTAGAAAATTGAGATTGTGTGCACTTACTATGTCAGGAATTGTTTTGACATAGTTTTTCCAGTTTAACTGTTCCAGAATATTTCAAAAGCACTTCACAATAATATTATACCAAAAAAGCAAAAGCCAAGTTCCTGAAAAAAAAGCTTAAGTCAACCACATTTTTGAAAAGCAAGCAGCAGAGATCCAGTGCTGTGTGGTTCTGCTAAGCACGCTTTGCAGGAAAGCAACTTGGCTGTTTCCAAAGTCTAATTTGCAAAAGTTTTAACAGCAAACTGTTGATAGTTTAAACTGAGGAATGTAAAAGCTGTAGAGCATTCTGAGGAGATGTGTTTTCCTGTAATGGAAGTCGTGCTGTCTCTAATGAAAAGCATGCTGCACTGTCACAAGGCACTTTTTCAAGGTGCTCAAAGCAAAACCTGTCTTGCAGAATCCCCAGATATCAGGACAGGACCCAGACCCTGGCTGTAGCAGGGGCTGCATGGAGAACTCTGCAATTGTGTAGCAGGGTTATGAACCCTGCTGGTCCTGGGCTGCTGGAGTGGCAGCTTATCTGATATGGTTGGTGTGGAGACTTGATGGGAAATGTTTGCATTTCAGCTGTGGCTCTGTAAAATGCCAGAACTTCCTTAATTTGCCTCTGCACTGGCAGATGTTTCTGCAGTTGTCTAACCTGATCTGACTGTCCTGCTGCCACCCTTGCCCTATGTCTCACACCCAGCAATTGTGTTGGCTTAGACTGACATGGCACTGCAGCTTTTGGAAAAAGCTTATCATTTTCTTCTGTTTTTTAAAGTTTACTTATCAAATGAGCACCAAGAAACCTGTTTTTGCCCACTCAGGGACGGCAGTTGTCGGGGGCTCCTTTTCCCTGGAGTTTAAATTCCCCGGCATTCAGGTGGTTTTAGAGTTCTGGCCCTCTGCAAAGCTCTGTGCCAAACGCAGGAAAAGACGGAGTCTTCAAGGTTACATGCTTCGTTTATTAGTTCTTATCTTACAATTTTCTCAGTGTCCAAAAGATGTTTGCCACGGCTTGGACATCTGGTGACTCCCCCTGTCTCTGGGCTGTCCTTATCTTTTATACTAATTTCTACATATTCTTTATTTACTATTTATTACCAATGTCTATCACTATTACTAAAAAGGTCATCTTTACTCTGACCCAATCCTCACTAACTACTTTGTGCCAACGTCACTGCAGAAATGGAGTGAGGGAACAAGAAGGAAGAAGAAGGAGACAACGCCCTAAATTCTCCATCTTGCCCCATTCACTCCAATGCCAAAAATCCCAAACCCACTGTTTTTTCACCCTGTGATATACTAAACTACTATTTTTCACACTCTTGTGGCCTGCAATGCTTCCTGCAGTGCAAGAAGCCTCTCCCATGGACTGAAATCAAATCCAGTGTCTCTCTGAGCTCTGGGCTCTGGGCTGGGGTCCCAGACCCCCCTGCCCAGGTCCCTGACCCTCCAGGGCAGCCAAAGGAATGCCCTGGACTCCAACAGAAACCGTTGTCTGAAACAAACTTTTCAAAACAGTGATGGCAGTTTGAGCTTCAAATTATATATATATATATATATATATATATATATATATATAAAAAGTTAGTTCAGATGTCTTCCTCAGCTCCTTTTGTATCTTCAGTTACAAAGCTGATTAAATTGACTGTTTGTTTACAGTGATTTTTTTTTTCAATTTCTGAATTAATTTTCTTCTTTGAAAAACCTCAGCCCCTGGCATTTGTGAGGGGAATGTCTGATACGATTCCCATGCCTCTGGCATGTGTTCCCTCCCCTTCTGTTTGGGAGCAGTGCTGCGGCATCTCCTAGCAGGCAATTAAAGAATTGGTGCCCTCTGCTGTTAATGAATTACCAGCCTGGGTGACCCTCTGGCTTTATTTAGCATGAGGAATTGTCAGACTTATTTCTGGAGCAGAATTATTTCTGGAGCATTGCTCATTTGTGGATGGTCATTCTCCTGGGGGAAAAAGTGGAGAAACTGGGCAAAGCTGGCAGCTTCCCTCTGGGAGGTGGTGCCATCCTGCACTGGGGCATCCCTGACTCAAGGATGACAACAGTTCTCCACCTGCATAATGCATATTCAAGGGGTTTGTGAAGCAAGCAGCTGCTAGGTAAACAAGATTTTTTTTCCATATGGTGTCATATAGACCAAATGGAAATGTACAACAATAGTAACAAAACTATTGGTATTGCTCAATTCAAGTGTTTTTGAGAAAGCAGATGGATTACAAGTCATTTCAAGGTTTTCTGAAAGCATGGTGAATGCTCCTTGAAGTGTGAAAAATATTATGTTAAAGCAAACAGTAATAAAAATTAGTAAAAATATAATTCACAAAATGTCAGGTATACTTCATCATAGGTAAAGATCTTGAAAGGCCTAAATGAGTGTGTAGTGCTGGTTTCTGCACATCAGCTTTTATGACTTGGGTATCTTTCACTATTTCCTAGGTGCCTTTTTAGATTTAATTGCAAAACTGAATATGTTAACAGATGGTTAAATTGTCTAATGGGAATATTATTCATTCTCTGAACTGAAGAACAGAAGTTGTAGGAGTGAATTCTATTTTGTGACTAAGACCTAGATTCAAGATGCAGACAACTTTTTGTACTTCAGATATTAATCGGTTTTGTGTTTGTCCCTTTAAACTCCCTTGGTTCAGGTGCTCATATGGGAAGTTATTCCTTTCCTGCTTGTATGCAAATTAAAAAGCTCTTGCCCTTGAGTGGAGCTTTACCATGGCTTTTGCAGGTGTTGAAGTCGAGGTAAATTTTAGAAAACAACAATATCAGTTCAGTTAAAAAAAACAAACAACAAAGCATGCAAGTTAAGAGAAGGTCAAGTTTCTGATTGTTACCCCTAGAAAATGAGCTTTGCTGGGAGCAGTGGGAGCTGCTTCCTGAGCTTGCAGCCTGTGTGCAGACATGGGTATCCTAGCACACCATGATTTGCCTGGGCACTGGAGTGAAAATTGTTGTGAAGTTTAGAAGTTATCCAGCTGATCATTGTTCATTCTGCCCGAGGTGATCTGGGAGTTACTGCTGGTTTGATTTTTATGGTGAGAGTGAGATTCCTGAGCATAACAATTCAGAACATGGCAAAGTAATACTTAAATATAATCAACTCATGTAAATGCACCTCAGTTTACAACTTGGGGCCAGCTTAAGTAATTTGGAAGGTTTTATTAAAATACAAGTTAGAAAACGGTATAAAAAAGTAGACTTGCTGTGAGTTTTGTATTAAAAGTTGATGCAATCACCTCAAATAATTTAGTTCTGTGAATGTGACTTGCTGCTGTAGCCTGCATTGTTTGCATGAGGAAGCAGTGCTTTCTGCATCAAGAAATGAAGTGATCTATGAATATCTTTCTACTGTTTTCATGTGCAAGATTTCAGTTGCTCTGAATATTAACTCAGCTGAGACCTTTTGAGATAAAAGAATTGTCTGGTGCAGTTGCATTAGTACATGCTATTATTTTTGTGTGCTTTACTGTCATGATCTGTCTGTACTTATGAAAGTAGCCAGATATACAGAGTAAACTAAGACTGGGAAGAGTGAATAGAAAATTATATTAACTATTGATAGACTGGAAAGCCTGTGTTTGAAAGGGAGAAGCTCTATCACTTAAATATTCTAAGTAAAGAACTATGTCCATCAGTAAGAAAGTTCTTTGGTATAGATGCTGAAGAAATTTTGTTTGTGTTGATATTATAACTAGGGGAGAGAGATTATCTACAGCTGTCTTAAATTGTATATGTATTTATACATATAAATGTTCATTTGATATCTCTTATCTGCAAATGTTTCCTCAGAGATTTTAGGGAAGCCTTTTCTCGGGCTGCTCCTGCAAACAAGGACTCAGTGTCTATAACAAGCTAGGAAGGTGTAGATTTTTCTGTCTTGTGTTGCTCTGGCTGTCTCATAGATGGATGAAAGAATAATGCTAGAGGACTACAGAATCTGCAATATCTTAAATTTCCTTCTAGGGAGGTAAACTACTTTTGGGTTATGTTCTGAAATCAGCCTGGAAGTGCAATTTCTTTGTTAGTACAAGAGGTTGTCAAAATTGTATGAGGATCTGCAGGTACAGAACTGCCTTGACTTTGCCTCCAGCTACTTGCAATGTCTCTCTTACCTGTTAAATGTGCTGCTTATCTCGCATGGCTGCTGGCAGCAGTGGAGCTTGTGCTCCAGATGGATGTCTGGGAAGAGTGCTTGAGTGCTTGCGGGGTCTGAAAAAATGGTGTGCTATCTTGTTTTAGTATTCTGTATTTTGCCCAGAGGAGTTTGAGTGACAAATGCAATATAAGTGTAGAGATGGGGTAGATGATCCTGTTCCAGCTTCTGACAGAGATTGACAGTACTTAAATGAGAAGGGGAAAAAAAGTTCTCATACAAGCAGCTCCTAAAATGCATATGGAGTTTCAGAACTTCTTGCTTTTTTTTTTCCCCTTGTCTTTCTATCTCAGCCATCAAGTTTTTCTTGCTTTTGTACTTCTGATTGGCTACATAATCCTGCTGGGTGGTAATGAGCAAGTGGCTGTGTGGAGACTGACCTGTGAGCCAGGGTCAGTCCTCTCCACTGTCCCACATACTTCTGAATGCTTCTCAAATTCTGTCCCCCCATGAGTTCTAAATCTTAACTCCTATTCGTGACACTGCTTTGTGTCATTTGAGCAAAGTTCACAAACCAAATGCTTCCTTGATAATGATTGTTGATATTGGTGTGCGATACGGGTGGCTTTTTTGGCCACAAATAAAAATGTAATGTTAGTGATTATCATCAGCAGGATTTTCCTGCTTAGGAAGAAGTGACGGGACAGAAGGGAGGGAGAGTGGTTTGTGCATCATCAGTTCACTGACTTCAGCCAGTTCATCTCCAGACAGGCATGGCTCAGTGTCCAGGAGCAGTTGGCAGAAGGCTGCACAAGTTTGGGTACAGGGAAGTGCCTGGGCAGAGCTGACAGTGCCCTGTGTCTCTGCTGATGCACTCGGGAGTCCAGGAGTCCATGTTTGTTTTGGAAACCCTTCTGAGAGACATGGCTGGTCTTTTGTGCAATACTGGGGGTGCTGCAGCACTGCAGGCTTCAGGTTCATCAATTACATACTCAGAGGATAAGGTGCAATAGGATGCAAGCTTGCTTTTTCACAGAAAAGGCAGGAGATTCCATGTCCATTCGTCTGCAGTTTTTTTAGAACACTAAGTGACATTTCAAATGCTTTTTAATGTTCAAATACATGAAATAGACTTCTTTATTCTGAAGCAGTAGGTAACACTCTTTTTTTCTTTGATTTGTGTGTTTTGTTTTTTAATAGAATATTCAAATAAAAACTTTGGCAGATGATGTGGTAAGGTCTTTGTAGCATCTTAATTTGCAATAGTAACTCCACACTGCATGCTACTTTACTCAATGTTGTGGACAAAATAACATTCTTACAAGGATATTAAGCATTAGATTTCAGAAAATCGAGTGACTATTCCTAAAGATCTTAATTTCTGACTTGAGTTGAAGAAGATTAATAATGATTTCTATTTGGAGAAACTTCCTTAAGCACATTTTAAATACTTTAGTAATACTGTGGCTGTGTTAAAACTGTTACTCAACATTTGAAGTGTTATTTCTCTTGACCTTCTCTTTACCAGTAAATGATCTGCAGTGGTTCTTCAAAGTTGGTTGCCACATGATTCAAGTGGAACAATTTTGGGTAATAAATGTGTACTGAATGCCAAAGAACGAGTTTGTATTCAGTAGCACTAACTTAATAAAGCTGAATACTTTGAAACTGGTTCCAAAGTATTTTTTTCAGAAACTTATATCAAAATTGATTTCATTAAAATTACAGCCTTGTATTTTATATATATATATATAAATAAAGCCCAACTGGTTCTTTAGTTAATGATTGTCTGCACATCTGAAATGAGGAAATGGTGCCTGGTAATCGCATAGAAGATTCCTTTGTGTCTTTCAAGTGATCTCACCAGTGCAATCTCCTTGAACAAATTTGTTGTTGTAGTGGCTTTAATTTAATAAAACCGGGCGGAAACACCAATTAATGTAGGGGTTTTAGTGTTAATATTTTTGTGGGAGGGAGAGATTAGGAAAAAAATAAACAAAGCAGGCTTAAGCTTAAAAATGAACAAAAAAATGTTTTATTAACACACACTACAAGAATAGAAAAAAAAGAAAGCTGGAAAAAAAACTAAAACAGAATGAAACTTTAAAAACACACTTCTTTCCCTTACAAACTATTAACTTTTTTATTGAACAACATAGAAAGACACAACTTAGGATTTTCAGTCAGTTTCACTACTTAGACATAACTACACATTATTTTAGGAGAAGAGTCCTTCTAAGATCTTTCATGAAGACGTTTGCTCACACACACATCTGCTGCCGCCCGGAGTTTTCGCAGACTGTGATGTTCTATCTGCAGAGCTTCTCAGTGTATCTGGGGTATTATTTACGAATACTTCTTCTTATCTAAATTTATCTTTGTCTCAAAGGGCTGAGACCTCCTTTTTGACCCAGGAGCGGGGGTTTCAAAGTTCCCAAATAAATTTCTATTACACCAGTCCTTAATTTTGATTAGAATAGCATTCTACCCAAATAATACTAAGAATGCTGCAAAGAACAGTTCATTCCTTCATAATTTACTTTAGAAGAGTCCGGTTAAAAATGTCCACTTCTTCAATCCTATTCCAATATTATTAGTTCTTTCACTTCTCATCTGACTTCATGCAGTGTCTGTTCCATGTACCTTCTGTTTTCTTCTTTCTTCTTTCTCTCAAGGAAGAATTGTGCTTTAAAAGTTCTGTATTGCTAAGAAAGGGTTAAAATTTTTGCCCGGCCTTGGAAAGCCATGTGCACACGTGGAGCTGGTAGAAGAAACCGGCAAATGTCCTTTTTTCCACCCCTCGGTCTCATTTAAGGCAGTCTAGCTCAAAGTTGTTATGGAGCTGCAGGCTTGCTTTCTCCGCTGCCAGCGGTGATTAAGCTGGGCCATGTTTTGGCCCCTTCTGCCGTGGTCTGAGCACATGGCCCTGCACCGCTAAGCTGCAGCTGCCCCTCTCCCCTGCCCGCAAGCAAGGGAAAGGGGCTCAGCCGGCCTAAGCCTTCCCCGTGCTTCAAATAGATGACAGTGTGGTGAAATTGGATCTTACATGACTTTTTGTGACTCTTGAATGGTCAACATAAAACTGCATTTGGCTAAATTTGGATACTGCCTTTCAGGCAGTGTCATATCCTTGGCCTTTTCACCAGGCTATGGACTAATTTTAGTTTCCAAAAATGTAATTTAAACTATTCTAGTAAGGTAGAAAATAGATTAAAGTAATATTCTTGCTTTGTCAAAGACATTAACAGTATCCTTGTAGGTATTGTGCTTCTGTCCACAAATATAAAAATATCTAAGGAAGAAGAACCCCCCCCAAAAAAAAAAAAAAACCAACAAAAAAAAACCCTCAAAAGAAATTCAAAGGGAGTGAAGCTTGTCTAGGGAAACTTTCCTTCAGAAATTTAAGGTATTCTTGTAGGATCTCAAAAATAACAACAAAAACAATCAACAACAAAAACTAATTAAAAAAACCCCAAACAGAAAAATAAGCTTTCTTCCCCATACTCCACAGCTCTTGTTCTAGTGTCTCCACTCTGGACTTGCTAATCTAAAATGAATCAAAAGTTTTGCAAACAAAGTACTCCATCAGACATTTCACACCTCAGAGAGGTCATTTAATTGTAGCCAATATAAATTTTGGTTTACATGTTTTGGTGGAGATGACAGTAACTGCTCTGAATGATCCTGGTAACGCTACACAGGCTGCTGTTAGATGGAAGCACATCTTCATAAGGCTGTTGAGTGCCTGAAAAAAATACAGGGGTATTTGTAGATGCAAAATTCTTTGAGGAAAATTGCTATATGCATTATGTTCTCTAAATGAACATATATGTGTGTATATATATATAAAAATAAAGACAGCTATTAAATAAAAAAAAAAATTGGACTCTATTCAGTATGCTATAAATACAATAAAAATGGCCTTATAAGGAAGGTGCTGGTTATTTCCAATATTAACCCAGTAACTGTGCATGCTTACAGCTCAGAAGGTGGGGATTAGTGTCAGCCCTAACCAGAGAATGCCCTGGCAGTGTCTGATGCTTCCACCAACGTCTGGCCGTGTGTTTAACCATGGGTGGCTGCTTCTGTGTGAGCAATCCATCACCTGGCTTTCTAAAGCTTGGCACTAATTCCAGGAGTTCCTACTCAGAAACTCATCAAGGAGTTATCAACTATGCTTGAAGCATTAATTCCTCTACAAACTTTACTTTAGCAGAATTTTTTATAAGCCTGATTAACTTGTATCTTCTTCACAATGCTGCCTTTTTCAGTTGTCCTCCAAAGACTTATAGCTCTTCAGGTGAAGGAGCATTGGACATTCATTACTTTTGTGGTACCATATTTATTCACTATCAGGATAATTAGAGAGTAATGGGAGAAGATGAGCTGAAGATTTTGAAGTGCTAAGAGTTTAACCTAGCTGGTGCAATTTTGGATCAGTGAGTGTGATATGTGACCTAAAGTTAATTCATGTTAGGTACTGTGATATGTAATTAATTCACGTTAAATATGGTGATATGTAATATAAAGTTAATCTGCGTTCGGTCGGATTTAAGCTCTGTAGAACCTAAAAGTGTGTTTAGGGTTAAAAAAAAAAGCTAAACTGTAAGAAGAAGACACGAGGATTGAAAGACAAGGAGGGTCCCTGCGGGGAAAAGCCTCAGGACAACCAACAAAACTAAAAGAATGGGAAAAATAGGGAGATAGGCCGTGTCTCCCCTGGAGATGGACCTGCTAATGACCGAGTGATTAAGAGAAGATTGATATCTTATCTGTTCCGGCCCGATTTAACATTTCCAAACCTTCTCCGGACCCGGCAATCATGGCATTGTTCTACTCCGAGAACCTATTCAACCGACCTGGGACCTGAACATGAATACCTAATGAAGCTACCACGAAGGAAGAGCGCTACGGTCGCCGTCCACTCTCAGCGAAAGACTGTATAAAAATCAGCGGCTCTGGGCACACTTTGTGAACAGAGTGGATACGGAGCAATAGAGTCCATTTCTGTGTTCACCCAGTGCCGAAACCCCGGGGTTCAACGCTGTTCCTTTTAATTGTGGCTGTTAGAGACTGAATTTAAGTCTCGAAATAAAATTCTAAAATTTTAATTTACGGAATTGGGATTGTTCATTTATTACAATCTGGTGACCCCAACGTGATGGTCTGATTTTGGGACCCTCGGATCCCTGTCTCTGGCCAGGAGGCGCCCCGCTGATTTCAGTGGCCTGGCAGAGCCAGGAGACCTTGTGGAACCGAACAAACCACACGACAAACTTAAGCCAAAAAGCCACACTTAAAAGGAGGATAGGCGAGATCAGAGCTCTCGGGGAACTCGGGGAGGTCCAGGATACAGGGCTTCCACGGCCGCGGCAAAGGTACAACTCGTAAAACTCTACGTGCACGAAGAATCCACGCAAGAAAAGGATCGTAAGTATTGCGTGGTTGAGTGGGGGTGACCGAGCGTGTGAGTGAGACATGATTTTATCACGAAGCAAGAGGGACCCCAAAATCGCAGTTCCACTTCCCCGCGAGGGGTGTGGTCGGTCGCGGGGGAAGCGAAAGTTACGGGAGTAACAGATGCACCTCACACATAAAACCCGAAACTCGGGGAGTTCGGGGGTCGGTCACAGGAAGGCTGAAAGGGAAGGGTATGTCCTCAGGAGTTCCGGGACTGGTAAACCTTTCAGCCTAGGACCAGGGAAGGGTCCGGGAGAAAAAACAGGGAAAAAGGGAGAGCTCATCACCAGGGGAAAACCAAGGAGGGGCCGATCACCCTTAGGGTTAGTAGCCGGTGATACCATAGAATTGGGCAAAAGAAGAGGAAAGCCCAGGAGAAATCTGCGGAGAAATCCGCAAAAGGGAATAGCAAGGGACATTCCAGAGATTCCGTTTGAAAGTCCTTTGGGATGGATATTAGAACATTGGGAGGAATGCCCTGCACGGAGAAAGAAATCCAAGGAGAAAATGATACATTATTGTGTGGAGATTTGGGGAGGGGTTGAAGTACGGGATCATGTAATATGGCCCGTCTTCGGAACATTTGAGAGGTGGATTTGTAATGCTTTGGTCAGCTACATGAAAGTTAAAAAGAATAAGGAAGAGTACGAATATGCTAGAATTTGGGAAAGAACAGATACTAAACTTTTTCCAGTGAGACTTAATAATCCCGCTGGAACCTCGAGTAATAAATGGGAACCTTTAGATAATCTTCCCCCGCCATACCTCATGACACCCCCACAACCTGCACAGAACCCGGTTGCCCCTCCAGAACCCCCAGGGTCTGAGCTCCCACCTTTGCAGGGGGTCCCTGCACCACCATTGATGGCTTCAGTGCCTCCTCTGGGACTGCAGCTCCCGCAAACAGTGGTTCAGCCCCTGCCCTCTGGGCTCCCTCCCCCGCTGGAACCCACGCCAGTTCCCCAGCCTTTCTGGCAGGGTGCCCAGCCTCCCACGCCCCAAGCCCTGCTTCTCGATCCCTCATCGCCTGAATTAGAATTGGCCTCTTTCCTCAGCCCCACTCCACAGGCTCCTCAGAACCCACAAGAAGCCAGGTATACTCCACCCGCCAGGAGAACTAGGAGACAGCTAAAAAGGTTAAATGAAGTGGAGAGTGAAAATGAGGGCGAGGGAAATAACCTTTTCCCTTTACGGGAAGTGCCCACTGCTCCAGGAATTATCAGATACGTAAACGTACCAATTAACACAGGCGATGTTAGGGCTTTCAAAAAGGAAATGGGTAAACTTATGGATGATCCTTTGGGGGTATCAGAAAGACTGGATGAGTTTTTAGGCACTAGCATATACTCATATGAGGACCTTACTGCAATATTAAGGTCACTGTTTAACACCAAGGAAAGGGAAATAAGGCAAGCAGGAATAAGGGAGTGGGAACGTCGAAACCCCCAAAGCACCCCGGGGGACCAAAAATGGCCAAGCCAGGAACCCCGGTGGAACGCTCAGACAGAAGAAGACAGGAGAAGTATGACTGATATGAGGAACATAATAATCCAAGGCATCAGGGAAGCAGTGCCTAGGGGACAAAACCTGAGTAAAGTGTTTGGGGAATGTCAAGGGAAGGATGAAATCCCCACTGAATGGTTAGAAAGACTGAGAAAAAGCCTTCAGGTATACTCTGGGACAGACCCTGATTCCCCTGTGGGGGAAGTATTATTAAAAACCCAATTTGTGGCAAAATCATGGGACACTATATGGAGGAAACTAGAAAAAATTGAGGGTTGGCAGGGAAAGGGTTTGCAGGAATTGCTGAGGGAAGCCCAGAAAGTATATATGAGGAGAGATGAGGAGAAACAGAAAATGCAGGCAAAGGTGTTGGTAGCAGCAGTAAGGGAAGCCCAAAAACAGGACCGTCCTCAAGATTTAGGAAAGACAATGAAAAGGGCCCCTCCAAAAAAGCCAGCATCCCCTCAGAGGAGGACCCCTAACAACCAAGGGGAAGGACCCAAATGTTTCTATTGTAAAAAGAAGGGTCACCTGAAAAGGGATTGCAAAAAAAGAATGAGGGATGAGAGAATGTTTTAAGAAGACTAGAGGTGTTGAGGGCTTTTTATTTTAGGGTCCATAACATCTAAAGAGCCTGTGGTAAAACTTAAAATAGGACCCAAAAGGAAGGAGTTGGATTTCCTTGTGGATTTGGGGGCCGAGAAAAGTACATTTAAACAATTGCCCCCAGGGTGTAAAATAAGTAAGGATTCTATGATGGTCATAGGGGCCAAAGGGGAACCCTTTAAAGTTCCCATAGTCAAAGATGTAGAAATTGAATCTGAAAATAAGATTTGCTTAGGAGATATGCTATTAGTTGAAGAGGCTGATTATAACCTATTAGGCCGAGATCTGATGGTTGCATTAGGCATTAATTTAATAGTGAAAGATTCCAAACTGATAGTGAGTTTATATAAATTGACCCTTGAGGATGAGAGGGAAATTAACCCCAAGGTGTGGCACACTGGAAGGGAGGCAGGGAGACTGGAAATCGAAAGACCAGAGGACCCCATAAGGGTGAAACAATACCCTATCTCCCTGGAGGGGAGGCGAGGATTAAAGCCTATAATAGAGGATTTAATAGCTAAGGGGATCCTGGAACCATGCATGTCCCGACATAACACGCCTATCCTAGCAATAAGGAAAATGGATGGGAGCTATCGATTAGTTCAGGACTTAAGAGCTGTAAATGAGAGAACAAAGACACGGTTCCCCGTGGTAGCAAACCCATACACGCTTTTGAACCGGGTTTCCCCAGAGGATATATGGTATAGCATAATAGACCTAAAGGATGCTTTTTGGACTTGCCCATTAGCAGAAGGAAGTCGAGACTACTTTGCTTTTCAGTGGGAGGACCCAGACACAAATAGAAAACAGCAGCTAAGATGGGCATCTGTCATCCTGGTTTTTCTGAGTTTTTTAAAGCCTTTTGATTGTTCATAAAATGGAGTCAGACTTTTTAGCTACTGTACAATATTAGGAGCAGTTTCTGCTCTTTCTCACACATGTAACATAAACAAATCTTTTGTTTTTCATTCTCTGTCCTTTGTTTGCATATTTCTAACCTGAAAACATTTGTAACTGACAGTTGGTCTGGCCATTTGGCTGGAAGGTGAAAACTCCAAAAGCCAATCCACAGCCAGACCCACAAATGTATAAAAAGTAAGAAATAAACAGGCAGAGGGGCTCTGGGCTTGGCTCAGCCTTGAGCTCACTCGGAAGAACAACTCTGCCCTGCGAAATCTCTCGTCTCCGTGTGATTGCTTTGCGTATCCCGATCACAGGCATCCCTTCCCCAGGGATTTGTCGACTCACGTAATTTGTTTGGACAAGCCCTAGAACAACTACTGAGCCAATTTTCCCCAAGGGAGGGGACCAAGATCCTGCAATACGTAGATGACCTGCTAATTGCGGGACAAGAAGAAAAGAATGTGAAAGCTTGCACCATATAGTTGCTAAACTTTTTAGGAGAGAAGGGACTGAAAGTCTCAAAGTCTAAACTACAGTTTGCAGAGCCTGAGGTAAAGTATTTAGGACATTGGATTACAAAAGGGAAAAAAAAGATTAGACCCAGAGAGGGTGGCCAGCATAATAGAGTTACCTCCCCCAAGAAACAAAAGACAAGTGAAACAGCTGCTGGGGCTCCTCAGATATTGCTGACAGTGGATAGGGGGCTATAGTGAGAAGGTGAAGTTCTTGTATGAGAAATTAACCACGGATAAGCTGAAGTGGACTGAGCAAGACGAAAGAGAGTTAAGGCATTTAAAGGAAGCTTTAATCGCAGCTCCTGTCCTAAGCCTCCCAGATGTGAAAAAGAAGTTCCAGTTGTTCATAGATGTGAGCAACCACACAGCCCATGGAGTCTTAACACAAGATTGGGCAGGGGACAAAAAACCTGTAGGTTATATCTCTAAATTGCTAGATCCAGTAAGCAGGGGATGGCCCACAATCCTACAGGCAATTGTGGCAGTAGCCCTGCTGGTGGAAGAAGCTAAGAAATTAACCTTTGGGGCTCTGTTAGTAGTATATACTCCCCATAGTGTAAGGACTGTCTTGCAGCAAAAGGCAGATAAGTGGCTTACAGACGCTAGACTTTTAAAATACGAGGCCATACTCATCCACGCGCCTGAATTAGAACTAATGACAACCACAGCCAAAAACCCAGCCAAGTTTGTCTTTGGAGACGCTTCGGAAGGGCTCACCCACAATTGCGCTGAAATGATAGAGCTCCAAACAAAGATTAGGGCAGATTTAGAGGAAGACGAACTGGAGGAAGGGGAAAAATGGTTTGTGGATGGATCAGCCAGAGTTTTGGAAGGGAAAAGGAGGTCAGGTTATGCTGTCATAGATGGAAAAACAGGAAAAGTAGTAGAATCTGGCCCCTTGAGCGCATCCTGGTCAGCACAAGCATGTGAACTATATGCAGTCCTGCAGGCTCTAAAAGGACTAAAAGGAAAAGCAGGGACCATTTACACAGATTCAAAATATGCTTTTGGAGTGGTTCACACATTTGGAAAAATTTGGGAAGAAAGAGGATTAATAAATACCTGGGGAAAAAGTCTAGTACATGAAAATTTAATAAAACAAATTTTGGAGGCTATAAGAGAACCAAAAGCTATCACAGTAGTATATGTAAAAGGGCATCAGTTGGGAATGCAGTTCAGAACAAGAGGAAACAATCTAGCAGATCAGGAGGCAAAAAGGGCAGCGCTCCTTACCCTAAATGCTCCAGAAACCCAAGAGGGTGAAACCCAGGAATTTCCTCCCTGTCCTTCTGAAAAAGAGATAGAGGAATTCAAAATGATAGGAGGGATACTAGAAGACGGGAAGTGGAAATTACCAGATGGCAGTGAATTGATACCAAAGGACTATGCTAGAAAAATCTTAAAAAGGCTACATTTGCAGACCCACTGGGGAACCCAAGCTCTGGCTGAACAATTTTTGAAGTTCTTTGGGTGCAAAGGAATCTATGAACTAGCAAAACAGGAGGTCCAGGGATGTATGACATGTCAAAGGATAAATAGATCTAGGACCAGGCAGGTATCCCCAGGGGGACGTCCTTTGGCATACCGCCCATTCGGGAGGATCCAGGTGGATTTTACTGAGTTACCAAAAATTGGGAAGCATAGATACCTGTTAGTGATAGTGGATCAACTAACTCACTGGGTAGAAGCATTCCCTAGTCCTCGGGCCACCACTCAAGTGGTTGCTAAGAAACTACTGGAGGAAATAATACCAAGATATGGGATCGCAGACTCCATAGATTCAGATCAGGGGACGCACTTCACCTCCAAAATCATAAAACATTTGGCAAATGCCTTAGGAATCCGGTGGGAATACCATACGCCCTGGCACCCCCAGAGTTCGGGACAGGTAGAAAGGATGAATCAAACATTAAAAGCTCAATTATCAAAACTTATGCTTGAGACCAAAATGTCATGGGTGAAGTGCCTCCCCCTTGCACTTTTAAACATCAGGACTCAACCCCACTCCGGATCAGGGTTGTCCCCTTTTGAGATGCTTTTATGGAATGCCATATGAACGTGGAATGCCAGTGGGACACCCTCGGGTTGAGGATTGTCAGATACAATCTTATCTTGTGTCAATTAATAAAAATTTACAGGAACTTCGAAAGCGTGGATTAATATTACAGAGTACACCCTTAGGATTTGCCATCCATAAGATCCAACCGGGAGACAAGGTGTTAATCAAGATGTGGAGAGAAACACCGCTAACTCCTCACTGGGAGGGCCCTTTCCTCGTCCTCTTGACCACGGACGCTGCAGTCAGAACCGCGGAAAAAGGCTGGACACACTCTTCCTGAGTAAAAAAGGTTGAGCCGTGAGACAACACTCCGGAGTGGAGAATAACCTCTTCACCGGGAGACCTGAAGCTGAAAATTCACCGACAGACTCAATGACCAGCCGGTATTCGATAAGTTGTCTTCAAGTCGGGTGTACCTGTAATCCTTTCATTCATTTTATGTGTGGTTATTGTAAAGAGATTTGGGTAGCCCATTGTTTCAGAGGGATCAGACCTTGGAGCCCGTGTGAAACTTGTTTAGAGGAGGAAAGGCGGCTCACAGACCTTTTTCTATTTGTTGCCACTGAGGGAGGTATATTGGAATTAGATTCCCCAGGGTGGTTCCATTTATACACAAATGGGTTGAGGGGGAAGCTAAATACAAAAGCCGAACCTTTGGCAATTGAGTGTAGGAGGGCAGTAAAAGTACCCTGTATAGCAGACCAAATAAAATTGGCCAGGTGGGGCACTTATAAAAGGCGATATGCTAACAGGACAGACTACGGAGGCCCGGAAGAATACCCTTGCTGCCGAGAAGATGGATTACCTCGCCGCTGGTGGCAACCCAGTGGGCGGAGGCAAAGGCAGAGGGGTACACCTATGGGTAATCCTAGTAATCCTGAGCCTAGTCGTGTGCCGCACGAATGGCCTCCCCAACCCTAAGGGACAAATGAGGCAGGAAAGAAAATGCCTGAAAGAGACTCAGCAAGAGCCTACCTGGGGCCAGAATGTAGCTTTTCGGGTACATTTTAATTGCCCAGGAATTCAACAAAGAGGGCTTTGTAACCACAACGGAAGTTGGTTTAAAATATGTGAATTAAAAGAAAAGACCATATACCATGACCCAGTGGCAATGTCTAGAAAAAGGTGGGATATAAGTACCATGCCCATAATCCCCATATGTGGTAAGTGTAATAAACCAGTGTGAGTTGGGGGTAAGAAGGAATCTACCTTCGTGGCATACTTCCAGGTGAACAAACTATGTTATGACCAGAATAAATTGGGGATGTGTATGATGAACGGAAAAATCTATTGGGTAGGGAAGAATGTAAAGCTTAAGACAGCTTCCCTAAGCAATGGGCCCATCATCCTTGATCTGTTAAACGAAAATGATGAAAGAGTTTGCTTGAAGTTAGAAGGAACCTTCTGCTTCTCCAAAAATGAGGAGGGGATGGACCCAGAGAGCAAAATACAGAAAGTGGCCCAGGAATTAAAGAGACAGGAGACAGAAGCAAAAAGAAAGAGGATGGAGCAAGAAAGGATGAGGTCACTCAGCGAACAATACGAGCAATTAGAAAGGCAATATAGTGATTGGGGTTTGCCAGCCTCCAGTAAGAATCTTTTTATAGAATTGATGCAGGAAATTGCCACTGAATTGGGACTGTCAAACTGTTGGATTTGCAGGGGACTGAAATCAGCTGAGAAATGGCCCTGGAAAGGTGAGAGTTTGGCTCCAGAACAATTTCTAAAATGGGACAATCAAATAATAAAAACCATGTCACGACCTGAGGGGTGGACCTTGGACCAAAGAATAATAGGGACCATATGCATTAGTAGAGAAGGGAATAAGTATACCGAGATAGTGGGATATACCCCTTGTATATCCACTCTGGCTGTCAATTCTAATAATAAGACTAAGGTCTGGCAGCCTGAGCCACCTGCAGGATACTGGAGCAGAAAGAAAGAAAAAGAATGTGACTGGATTAATGAAATTGAGCTATGTTGGAATAAACTTGCTGGAGCCAACCCTTACCAATCGTTAGGGAACTTAAAAGAGTTTTGGGAAATGCCAGAAAGCACAGAAATTAAATGGAAAGCCCCAAGTGGAATCTATTGGATATGTGGGAAAAAGGCCTATAGTGAGCTACCCTGCAGGTGGAAAGGATCCTGCACTCTGGGGATGATCAGACCCTCCTTTTTTCACGCTACCCCGATCAGAAAGCAATCTACTAGGTGCTCCGTTATATGAAACCCTAAACAGGCAAAAAAGGGAGATAAAAAGAGAACTCCCAAATGCAGGGGGAAACCAGAAATGGGGAAGCGAGGAATGGCCGGGAAATTCAACTAATCAGAATGTTGCATAGAGATAAATGACTATGGAGAAACCATCAGAGGCCTAGCAGCTGAAATAAAGAAGGCTGCATGTGTACCAGTTCAGAAATGGAACTCGATCCTCCAAGCCTCCTGGTGGGATCAATTGTTTGCGACTGGGGCTTGGTGGAAGAAAGTGGGGTTCTTCATTCTATGTTCAGTAGCAGGAGTTATCTTCCTACCATGCCTGATACCATGTTTCATTCAACTCATACACATGGTAGTACAAGGAATGCAAATCGCAGCATTACCCACAGATCCCGAATTAGCCTCAGGGGGCTTTGACAAGAACAGTAAATTATCAAAAATCATGAAATTAAATGAGGAAAGAAGCAGGGCAGCAGAAGTTCTGGCAAGATTCGAGGCCCGGGTACAGGAAGGAGAAGAATGTAAGACATATTGGGATGAACCCGAAGAAGAGTGGGATGACTATAAAGATGATGTTTAAAGTATAAGAGGTCTTTTTGTGTTTGGTAAAATTCTTGTTAAGAGGCTTTTTTGTCAAAGAAAAAAAAGGAAATAACAGGAACACCAATTAAATGTGTTTATATAGAAGGGGAGGGACTGTCATATGTGACCTAAAGTTAATTCATGTTAGGTATTGTGATATGCAATTAATTCACGTTAAATATGGTGATATGTAATATAAAGTTAATCTGCGTTCGGTCGGATTTAAGCTCTGTAGAACCTAAAAGTGTGTTTAGGGTTAAAAAAAAAGCTAAACTGTAAGAAGAGGACACAGGATTGAAAGACAAGGAGGGTCCCTGCGGGGAAAAGCCTCAGGACAACCAACAAAACTAAAAGAATGGGAAAAATAGGGAGATAGGCCGTGTCTCCCCTGGAGATGGACCTGCTAATGACCGAGTGATTAAGAGAAGATTGATATCTTATCTGTTCCGGCCCGATTTAACATTTCCAAACCTTCTCCGGACCCGGCAATCATGGCATTGTTCTACTCCGAGAACCTATTCAACCGACCTGGGACCTGTACATGAATACCTGATGAAGCTACCATGAAGCAAGAGCGCTACGGTCGCTGCCCACTCTCAGCGAAAGACTGTATAAAAATCAGCGGCTCTGGGCACACTTTGTGAACAGAGTGAATACGGAGTGATAGAGTCCGTTTCTGCGTTCACCCAGTGCCGAAACCCCGGGGTTCGACGCTGTTCCTTTTAATTGTGGCTGTTAGAGACTGAATTTAAGTCTTGAAATAAAATTCTAAAATTTTAATTTACAGAATTGGGCTTGTTCATTTATTACAGTGAGAAATGTTTAAATCCCTTTTGCATGTGACCTGTCATGAGTTTACCTTGTTATTGTCTTTCTGTGCAAAGTAATCTGAATATTAGAGTATTTTTACTTACAGTTCAGTTTAACTCTGCTGCTTGAATTGACTAAAAACATGCATTGCTGCCATGTAATTGGCTGCTTTTCTCTATTTCTGCTTATTTTTGAATGTCTTTGCAGCGTGACAGAATCACAAGCTTCAGAAAATCGGCAGTGAAAAGAGAGAAGCCTCTCATTCAGCATCCTATTGACTCTCAGCTTTCCATTAGCGAGATCCCACATGCCCAGGCACTTGTTGATGAGCGCTGCATGAACTTATCAGAAAAAGAAGTTATGGATCTCTTTGAAAAAATGATGGTAAGATGTGGCTATGGGGGAGAACTGTCCTGTTCTACTGGGTAGCTCTGCTCTGTTCAGTGGAGCTGTGAATGTCTTTTGAAGGATTTTATAACTGTTAATTAACTCTTGCTTGCTTTGCTTGTTAAGGGATTAGTTTTTACCTTTTCCAAGTAATGTCAATTGAAGCTGATAGGTCTGTCTCACAGAGATCAACAGTTCTGTAACAAGGCTGTTCACCGGTAGTTACTGCAGGAACATTGACTACTCTTAGATGCCAGTCTGAAGCTACTTTGACTTTTAATGGCAAACCTAGTCATGACTAGTAATGACTGCATTGTATTTTAATCAGTTATTAAGTTAAAAGAAGTGTCTTAATAGATTTAATCTAGCAGAGCATTTTGACTTTTAGGCTTGTTTTAAATACATCAGTTGGAACAGTTTCATCCCTACCCCTTCTGCAAGCTAATAATCCATGTAATTACAGCCTTCTGATTAGGTAGTGTGGACACCAGCAGGGATGGTGTCCACTGTGACAAGATTTCACTAAAAATACAGGAACATCACAAGAGTTGACACTTATGCATCAACTTGAGGTGTAGAATTGTTGTGCTTGCCCTCTAGTTTTACTTCTTGAACCAAATTTCACAAATGCTAACTACCCTTGATGCAATTTAAATTTTGTCTAAGTCTCAAAAGCAGTGAACCATTGAGGTGACAGAATTAAATGAGAAAATCAGGTAGGGCAAAATCAAACACGCAGATAAACTGGGGAAAAGTCACTTCTGTTTGTTTGAAAATTAATTGTTTAACAAAAGTAGTTTAAAAAGAACAAAGACTAATAAAAATCCTGAGATGTTATTCCTGATGTTTTGTGGTCTGTTCTGTTGCAGGAAGACATGAACCTGAATGAGGAACGTAAAGCTCCTTTACGAGACAAAGACTTGAGCACAAAACGTGAGATGGTTATCCAGTACATTTCTGCAACTGCCAAATCTGTAAGTGGTCACCTCTCCAGGGCACGCCTGAGGAAGGAGCTTAGCTTTGAGTCATGCTTTTCAAGCTTGAAACTTGAAATTTTTTGTCTGGATTTATCTAAGAGTGGTAGGAAAAAATGTGTACTTACTAACACATTTCTAAATGCTTGCAGCTGCATCTGAGCAGTTAGTTTGCATTTCCCTTGTTGGGCAATGTAAAAACTTGATCCTTTCTTGGAAACTATAAGAAATTGCAAATCCAGTGATGTAGAGTCATGGATGGAACCTGAGCATATTTCTGTGCAATTCATCTTAAGAATTTTTGGTACCCAAAGTTTCTGACTTTGTGGTTTCAGTAATGATGTATGTACTAGACTCCTTTTGTGAAAAGATGGTCTTAAAACCAGTTTCAAATTACATTTTGAATAGAAAAAATGTTTTGGCTTTTCATTGATGTTGATTATTCTCTGTAATTTAATTGATTGATTAATCCTTCATGCAGAATTGTTGAAGTCTGACTTCTTTAAGGTGCAAGAAGCATAAGGAAATGACTGGATACCCCAACATTTTTGGGGTGGAGAAATACAATTTCAAGTAGTGAAGAGCTACAGTTTATTTTCGGCAGTTGAACTGTTCATACTAATTAGTTATAAAATACACCAGCAATGCTTTGTGTGTGTTAAAAGTTGACTATGGCAAATAGAGAAATAAGTAAAGATTATGTTGGTGTCTGCCTAAGGAATATTTAAGCATGGACTGCAAGCAGTACAGTTGACTTGTCCCTTGTTAACCTTAAAAATTAGCTCTGCAGAGTTAAATTTCAAAAATTAAGATGACAATGACATGCAATTGTTATGCAAATGCCTTGCATGAAACATTATAAACTTCAGTGAGGAAGAGCTTGTGTTACAATGGTGATGAAATGGTAATGAAAATGGTGATTTAAGTTCTGAGAGGAGTGATGTTCCTGCATGAGTTCATCTTAAACAAAATCCACAGTCCTTTAGTGTGTGCTAGAAGGAATCCAGTGCTTTAAGTAGGGTCTAACTAAATGTACAAATTACTGGAGTATTTCAAGTATATTCCAGTATTTACTGGAGAATTCAAGCTTATGCAGTGAATGCTATGAACCATGAGCTAGACTGTCTTTGGGAACTGTTAATTATGCTTTGTAAGGTTTTTATCTTCACTTGATGATCAATATTAAATCTGGAATTTTCTTAGAATGCAAAAATGCTTTATTGAAGCAGTAGAAAGTGGAAGTAGAAATGGAAGTATTTGCATTTTTTCCCACAAAATAGTAGAACAATGGTGATGTCTCTCATGTATACAGCTATTGAAATGTAGCTGCCTCAAGCCCCAAAATTGTGTAGCTGATTAAGGGAAGCATGGCTACCATGGCATGGCTCACTGCTGAAATTTTACTGTACTGCATTGCTCCCCATGTGTGCTGCAGCATGGGAAACTTCACAGAACTGGGAATATATTTGTCCAAATGTACTAACAATTTAAAACCAAGTCATTCTAAAAGCTCCTTGTACGTGAATGTGCCCTTTGGGCTTAAGTCAGCACCAGTGTGGATGTTTTACACATTGCAAAGTGTTTTTCCTGGTGGAAAAACAGCTTGTATTGAAGTTTGTGTACTTCAGTACATCCTCCTTGCAATTGAATCACAGCATTTGAATGGAATCTTTCACAAATATACATTAACTTTTCTGTAGCGTGTTATCTTAATTTAACTTTTAAATAGCTGGCATCTTGATTGTTAAAAAAAATCTAAAATACAGAGGTTAATTTTAAATGTTGATTGGGATCTTACAGTGGCACAAAACCTCATTTTCACTTGTAATTTCATTTTCTGTTTAGTGCAACTACTATTCTGCTCAATTAATTCAAGTCTTAATCAATCTTTACTGCATCATGAATTGTCAAACTTTCTTTTCTTCAGGATTGCCTTCCATGAAAATGCTGGTTGCATTCAAAATGATGTCTAAATTTTCTAACTTTTTCTTTTGTCACTGATAATTATGTCTTCCTTTTTTACACTGAAAATACTTGGTCCTTCTGTTTAGAGCTCACAAAACACCTTTAACAGTTGATGTGACTTCTTGCAGTTCATTTAATGTTTGTTTTAATTAGGCTTTTGAGCTTCCTCCCTTCATGTGAAAATATCACTCTCATTTGCTGATGTTGTCTTAACCAAATTATTTTAAATTTGATGCTTCATTTTCTCTGCCTCTGTGCTGTCTGCAGCATGTTGACCATGCTTTTCTGAAACACTTGTCTTCAGAGTTCTGAGAAAGGAACTTTGGGTTTCACTGGGTGAATAAAGTTTTTCCTTCGGGGTGGAGGACATGTAGAAGCTGATGACTTGGATGCTTTCATGGGAAGTGATTTTCTGTGCTTCTTGTTCCTTCTCTCACTTGAAGAGAAAGATTGTTGACCATGGAAATTAGACCTGAGAACTGGTGAAGGATTGAAATTCCGTTTCAGAGCTGAACCTGGTGACATTTTGTGCTGTACTGAATAGTTGAACATTGGTGAGATGAAAAGATTGTCTGGTGATGGCAATCCCTTCTTGTGCTTCTAGAGGAAACTTCTTCAGGAAAAGAAGTGTTGATTGTGAAAGACTTGCAGAGATTTTTGTTTCTGAAAGAGTTCCTAAAGGAATAATGGAAGAGATAAGAGTAGAAAATGAAGCAGGTAGAGACTGAACAGATACAGTCACATTCAGATCTCAGAACCAAACCAGCTGGTGATCAGATAAAAGTGGTTATTCAATGAACTGGCTGCTGTCAGATTGCAGCAGGTGAGCTGAGGAGGAGAGGCTGCGCTGTTGGAGCAGATGTCCATTGTCCTGGTATTCCCAGGAATGTGGTCATCTGTGCAGGGTGACAGAACAGGGCACAGATGTGCTGCCTTCCTGCAGTTTCCTCGGAGGAAAGTCAACTTTTTGTTCATGAATCGAGAGAGATGCTGTTTCATGGTAAAGAGAAGATGGCATTCTGAAAATCACTGTTTAATTATCCATGTAATTAAAAGCATCCATACTTAGCAGTTGAATAAAAATGTCATGTGAGATTTTCTGAAATGCAAGTTGGAGTTATAACTGTAGGCTATGTTTTTGATTACAAAAACTTAATTAAATTCAGTGGTGACATCATCTAAACAGATCAAAAGCTCCATAATAAAAGTAGTTGTTATACATACAAGGAAGTCAGTATGCCATTAGTATGTTCTCACTGTCATATATAAAGTATCTGACTTGATAATTTTAACAAATTGCATATTTTATCTTTCAAGATGTAGCTGTCAAGACAGGTATTTAGTTATTTGTTGGTAAATGTATCAAATACTGATGATTCAGCAGCAGAACCTAAGAATTTGAAATTGTTGCTCCTGCCGTAGAACTGCTGTTTTCCTGTTGAGAAGCTAATCCTCAAACAGGTTGATAAAGTAATAAAAGAATGTAACTACTACTGATTAAACACTGAAAAATGTTTGTGCAACTACACCCTACTAAGTACTGTGCTGTGTTTATTTATATATTATTATTATCTTTTTTACACAATAACCTCTCTTGGCTGACCACTGCATGCAGATAGTTGGAAATAAAGTTCCGGTGAGTATGAACATGAGAGTTTTGTTTTCTCTTATGAACTTCCCTTTTTAGAGATTAGGCTGGAATATTTTTGACTTTTATCTTAGTTTTAAAAGTTCAGTGGGCACAACTGAATCCTTATTTTATCAAAATAATTGTCAACCACCTCAATCATGTTTATCTTACCTGTATGAGATAATTTTTGAGGGATTTCTTCAAGTTTTCAGGAGTCTGTTTCCAAATACTTCAAACTCACTGAGCTTGTCTCTTCATTGTGAGCAACAAATATAATTTAAGCTTGTCTTGCTTTTTATTGAAGGCAGGCACTTGAAATTTTACATTGACAGTATTTGGCTTACTTCATTCTGTTTAGATGTGGAATTTTTTATGTCCTAATTGTTATTATTCATAGCTTGTCTTGGAAATGACAACTTCAGCATATCAATGTGAGAATAAGATTATTTAGAGGATTCAGGAGGTCAATAAGTTTAAGATGAGATCACTGAGAACATAACTTTTCTCTTATTAAGGACTCATCTACATTTTATGTTGTCTTGATTGAATTCAAATATTATAAATATTTGGGATTTAATTTGTTGGAGTGATTTTGGGAGAAATCCTCTTAAGGGGCCCTCTTCTCCTCCCCCAACTGGTTCAGGAAAAAAGACTTCTTTAGCGAGAAGTGGAAAAAACTTGTTTATTAAACAGGCAAAGCACTCTCAGCACAATACCCGATGACAAGAGTTTCGTGCTGCTTACGAAGGGATAACAAACTTAAAGAAAGTCTCCTCTTGAGGATCGTCACTGTGCTCTACCGCTCTGTCTCTGCTGATGTTGGAAGAAAGGAGATGTGCAGGGCTGGTCTTGGTGGGGTGGGTCCCCTGTGGAGGCCCCCGGTGCTTCCTCAGGTCTTTAGTCCGGAGAGGTTGGAACAGTTCTGAGGAGAGGGCAAAAAAGCAAAAAGGAAGGAAAAAAAAAGGAAAAAAAAAGAAAAAGGAAAAATAAGGCAAAAAAGCTTCAGCTATTCTACAGCGTCTAACTACGCTAGCACTAAACTAACTAACTGCTGGGGGAAAAAACAACAGAGCTTCTTTCGTCTTGCCGTGTTCTAACTCCCCGGCTTCAAGGTCACTCTGATGAGCAGAGTTTTCCTGGGGAAAAACAAACCGCGCTTGCCCTCCCCCCTGCACCTAACAGACGATTGGAAATACACAGTCACCCCAGGACATCTTCCACCCCTTATCCCCATATCGTTGACTTACAGACAGAACTAATGTATATTCCACATAAAACTTCTATCCATTCTCTCCACAAAAAAAAAAAAAAAAAAAAAAAAAAAAAATACAAGCAATACCCATCATGCTCCTGTCATGTTCCACACTGAGCCACTGAATCCAGGCCCCAGGCTGCAGGGCAGCAGGATTCTTCTCTCACTTACTCATACTTTCAATACTTGCTCATACTTTTAACACTTAACACATACTCTCTCACTTACACATTTCCTTCTATTTCATTCTGCGTGGTTTAATGTACAGACAATGGCAATAGCATTCAGCAGACAGTGATGTTTATAAATGATTCTCACTCAACAATCAGATCTCTCTGAGGTACACATCGTGTTGTTTCATCTTTCTGCATTATCCACTATGTGCAACCTGGTCTCTGAGCAAAGACAACCCCACGAATGGGTTTGTCTGTACTTGAGGCAGACTTGATCCACACTGTCTTCCCTAACAGACCTCTGACATGCACCACTGGGACTTTATCTCCATCTATTGTATGCAGAGGCTCAGCCTGGGCAGGGCCTGCTCGGTTGGTGGAGCCTCGGGTGTTGACCAACCGGGTGGCCTTTGCCAAATGCTGCTCCCAATTCTTGAAAGATCCCCCACCCAATGCTTTCAACTGGGTTTTTAACAATGCATTGTGCTTCTCTACTTTGCCTGCAGCGGGTGCATGGTAGGGAATATAGTACCCTTACTCAATGCCATGTTCCCTAGCCCAGGTGTTAATAAGGCTGTTCTTGAAATGAGTCCCGTTGTCTGACTCAGTTCTCTCGGGGGTACTATGCCTCTACAGGACTTGCTTTTTAAGGCCCAGGATGGTGTTCCGGGCCGTAGCATGGGGCACAGGGTAGGCCTCCAGCCACCCCGTGGTGGCTTCCACTATTGTGAGCACGTAGCGCTTGCCTTGGTGGGTTTGTGGAAGGGTGATGTAGTCAATCTCCCAGGCTTCCCCATACTTATACTTGGACTATTGCCCGCCATACCATAGGGGCTTTACCCGTTTGGCCTGCTTGATTGCAGCACACGTCTCACAGTTGTGGATAACCTGAGAAATACTGTCTAAGGTTAGATTTACTCCTCGGTCTCGGGCCCACTTATAGGTGGCATCTCTGCCCTGATGGCCTGAGGCATCATGGGCCCATTGAGATAAAAACAACTCTCCTTTGTGTTCCCAATCTAAATTAATCTTTGACACTTCTATTTTTGCTGTCCGATCTACCTGCTCGTTGTTTCGATGCTCCTCATTAGCTCTACTCTTGGGGATGTGGGCATCTACGTGACGGACTTTCACAGGTAGCCTCCTTACCCTGGTAGCAATGTCTTTCCACTCCTTAGTAGCCTAAATTGGTTTCCCTCCATGCTGCCAATTAGCCTCTTTACACCTCTTCAGCCATCTCCACAGAGCATTGGCTACTATCCATGAATCGGTATAGAGGTAGAGCCTCGGCCACCCCTCTCTTTCAGCAATATCCAAGGCCAATTGAACAGCCTTGAGTTCTGCAAGTTGACTTGATCCACTCTCTCCTTCAGTGGCCTCAGCAACCTGTCGTGTGGGGCTCCACACGGCTGCTTTCCACTTCCGGTTTATCCCTACAACACGACAGGAACCGTCAGTGAAAAGGGCATAATGCGTCTCCTCTGCTGGCAATTGGTTGTATGGTGGAGCCTCTTCAGCCCGTGTCACTTTCTCTTGTTCTTCATCTGTGAGGCTAAAATTTTCACCCTCAAGCTAATTGGTAATTATTTCTAAAATCCCAGGACGATTCAGTTTACCCATATGGGCGCGCTGCGTAATAAGAGCAATCTACTTGCTCCATGTGGCATCAGTGGCATGATGGGTGGAGGGAACCTCCCCTTTGAACATCCACCCTAGCACAGGCAGTCGGGGTGCCAGGAGGAGTTGCGCCTCTGTACCAATCACTTCCGAGGCAGCTTGAACTCCTTCAAAGGCTGCTGCTAAGATTTCCTTCTCAGTTGGGGTGTAATTGGCTTCAGACCTTCTGTAACTTCGACTCCAAAATTCTAGTGGCCGGCTTTGAGTCTCACCAGGCACCTTCTGCCAAAGGCTCCAGGACAGGCCATTGTTCCCGGCTGCAGAGTAGAGCACGTTCTTCACATCTGGTCCCGTCCTCACTGGGCTAAGGGCCACTGCATGAGCGATCTCCTGCTTGATCTGGGCAAAAGCTTGCTGCTGCTCAGGGCCCCAGTGGAAATCGTTCTTTTTGTGGGTGACCAGGTAAAGAGGGCTCACAATCTGACTATACTCGGGAATATGCATCTTCCAGAAACCTATAGCACTTAGGAAAGCTTGTGTCTCCTTTTTGCTGGTTGGTGGGGACATTGCAGTGATCTTATTGATGACCTCAGTGGGAATCTGCCGCCGTCCATCTTGCCACTTTACTCCCAGGAACTGGATCTCATGAGCTGGTCCCTTAACTTTACTCTTCTTGATAGCGAAACCGGCTTCCAGGAGGATCTGGATGATTTTTTTTCTTTTCTCAAACACTTCTACTGCTGTGTTCCTCCACACAATGATGTCATCAATATACTGTAGATGTTCTGGAGCCTCACTTTTTTCTAGTGCAGTCTGGATCAGTCCATGGCAGATGGTAGGACTGTGCTTCCACCCCTGGGGCAGTCGGTTCTAGGTGTACTGCACTCCTTTCTATGTGAAGGCAAACTGAGGCTTGCATTCTGCTGCCAAAGGAATGGAGAAAAATGCATTGGCAATATCAATCGTGGCATACTATTTTGCTGCCTTGGACTCCAGCTCGTACTGGAGCTCCAACATGTCTGGCACAGCAGCACTCAGTGGCGGTGTCACCTCATTCAATGCACGGTAGTCTACAGTCAATCTCTATTTTCCTTCAGATTTACGCACAGGCCAAATGGGGCTGTTGAAGGGTGAGTGGGTTTTACTAACCACCCCTTGGCTCTCCAGCTCTTGAATCATCTTATGGATGGGAATCACAGCATCTCGAGTTGTTCTATACTGTCGGCGGTGCACTATAGAAGTGGCAATTGGTACCCGTTGCTCTTGCACTTTCAGGAGTCCTAGTGCAGATGGATTCTCAGACAATCCAGGCAAGGTGTTCAATTGCCGGATGCCCTCTGTCACTACAGCCGCTATCCCGAATGCCCACCTGAGTCCTTTCGGGTCTTTGAAATACCCACTTCGGAGGTAATCTATGCCCAAAATGCATGGGGTCTCTGGGCTAGTCACAATAGGGTGTTTCTCCCATTCCTTTCTAGTTAGGCTCACATCTGCTTCTACTAAAGTAAAATCTTGTGATCCCCCTGTCACGCCAGCAATAGAGACAGATTCTGCCCCTACATGTCTTGATGGCATTAATGTGCACTGCGCACCAGTATCAACTAAGGCCTCATATTTTTGTGGTTCAGATGTGCCAGGCCAACGAATCTACACAGTCCAAAATACACGGTTTTCCCTAGCCTCTACCTGGCTAGAGGCAGGGCCCCTCTAAGCCTGGTTATCCTTATTTCCTTGAGCATATGTCTTAGAGGTTCCTTCAAGGGGGTCGGACATGTCATCATCGTCATACCTGGCAGTTCGGCTACGGGCAACTGGAGCTGCTTCCCTTTTGGTGGAACTCCCTCTTTGAGTCTTGACTTCCTTCAATTCACGCACCCGTTGTGCCAGGGCAGCCGTAGATTTTCCATCCCATCTGTTCATATTTTCTCCGCAATCCCGTAGGAAGAACCACAGCTCAGCATGTGGAGTATATCCTCTCTCCCTAGCTGGGGAGCATCTACGTTGGGTACCAGAACCTCTGATCTGTACTGCTGAGATTTGGAGAAAGTCCTCTCTAATCTCCTCCCTGAGTTTCTTATGATTCTCATCTATCTTATCCTCTAGTTTCTGTAGACGTGTTTCTACAGCTGCGATTCTGGCGTGTGTTGGGCCATGCACAGCATCTGCATATGCTCGGAGCTTCTTTGCCATATCAAGCACAGTCTCCTCCATGTCCTCCCGCTTCATTACTGCTAAAGCAGAAGCGTATTCTAATGGCCCGAGTAGTATAAGTTTTTGCCACATCACAGATGTACATGATACTAAGTCTGGGTTCTTAGTGTTTATGTCATCTGAGAAAACCATCTCTGCCACTGCCATTTCTCTCAAGCATTGAATCCCTTGTTCTATGGTCTTCCATGGGGTTTGCTGCATATAGAGATCATCTGCACACAAGTATCTTTCTGCCACACTTCCTAGGACCCGTATCCAGAGACTGCAAGGACTAGCCTCTCTCATCATCTCCTGGTTGATGACTGGATCATGTAACAGGGATCCCAGATGCCTTGCTTCAGTGCCATCCAGAATTGTAGCCTCGCCTGCAGCATCCCAAAGACGGACTAACTAACTAATTATAGATTCATCAGGTTGTCGCCGGTAATCTTTTCTTAGGCCCCGAAGGTCCTTCAGGGAAAAGGAATCAATATTGGCTTCTGATCCTGTGCTAGAAGCTTTGGCTTCTGATTTTGGTGAAGGTCCTTCTCTTGGGTCATCATCGTCCACTGGTCGATCGGTTTTGCCTGTGTGCTTCTTTGCCGGAGCAACTGCCAGGGGCTTAGGCTTACTGTCTGGTTTAGCTGCCGACTCAGGCTCAGGTTCTAGTTTAGCTGCTGGCTTCATAACTGGGGTGTTGGCTGCAGCCTGAGTGACTGGGGTAGCTGTTGATCTGTATCCCTTCCCCCCCTGCCTCTGTCTGCTGCCCTACAGTCTCTAGCAATGTGCGATAAGCATATGCCAGGGCCCAGCTTACTGCAGCCATCTTTTCCCCCTTAGAGCCATCATGGTACCTCTCTTTCAGGTATTTCCCCAGCTCCACTGGATTCTGAATTTGTTCCCGTGGAAAATCCCAGACTACAGGGTCAGAGAATTCCTTGAGGAGTTGGCCCATATCCTCCCATTCTCCACACCACTCGGGATTTCCTCTGCCTGGGTCAGGAGTTTCATCAGCCCCTCTAGAAATCTCAGCCCATATTCTAGAGAAGCTGCAGACCATATAGAGGAGGCTTACCAGATGACATACCAGAAAGATGGTCTCTTTAACACTCAGGGGAAACTGAACATTCTCCAACAATGATTTAACCGATTCAGAGGAGAAGAAGGAAACGAAAGACTGCAACGCTTCACCCTCTGCTCCTCCTCCCACAAACACGGTGAATAACTATAACCATGACCCATACATAGTAGGAAAAGATCTCAGCACCTTTATAAACTTCCTACAAATTATTATCATTAAACCAAGGCCAATAGCTACTCTAATCCGTGTCCCTCTACTGTAAAAACTGCGTATTAATGACAATATTGGGGCTATCTCTGGATATGCAAATAAACCTAAGGACTACAAAGGTATTAAGACCTCAAAGAAGCCTAAGAATTCAAAACACATCAAGGCCCCCACCCCAAGAGACATAAGTTCAAGCAGCATAGTTACTGACTGCTAAATACTAATCAGTACAGGGTTTTTCCACTCTCTTGAGCCCCACGTTGGGCACCAGGAAGTTTGTGGTGGTTTCAGGCATATTTTGGGAGTAATCCTCCTAAGGGGCCCCCCTCCCCTCCCCCAACTGGTTCGGGAAAAAAGACTTCTTTAGAGAGAAGTGGAAAAAACCTGTTTATTAAACAGGCAAAGCACTCCCAGCACAATACCCGATGACAAGAGCTTCGTGCTGCTTACGGAGGGATAACAAACTTAAAGAAAGTCTCCTCTTGAGGATTGTCACTGTGCTCTACCGCTCCATCTCTGCTGACGTTGGAAGAAAGGAGATGTGCAGGGCTGGTCTTGGTGGGGTGGGTCCCCTGTGGAGGCCCCCGGTGCTTCCTCAGGTCTTTAGTCCGGAGAGGTTGGAACAGTTCTGAGGAGAGGGCAAAAAAGCAAATAGGAAGGAAAAAAAAAGGAAAAAAAAAAAAAAAGCAAAAAAAAAGGCAAAAAAGCTTCAGCTATTCTACAGCGTCTAACTACGCTAGCACTAAACTAACTAACTGCCCGGGAAAAAAACACCAGAGCTTCTTTCGTCTTGCCATGTTCCAACTCCCCCGCTTCAAGGTCACTCTGATGAGCAGAGTTTTCCTGGGGAAAAACAAACCGCGCTTGCCCTCCCCCCTGCACCCAACAGATGATTGGGGATACACAGTCACCCCAGGACAGAGTTCTGCTAGTTTTTGTTTCCTGGAAAAAATGGGGGTTTTTTGGGAATAATTGCATATGGATTTTAAATAGTGGCTGAAAGCAAAGATATTCATTTAAATTATGGATGGACTTTATTTTTTATTACAGCCGAAACCGGCTTTTCAGGTGTACAGCAAGGCTTTTTACTTGGGTCATATTCAGTAATTAAATTCTGTAGTAAATAATAGAGAACAATCTATGACTTAGAACTGTCTAATCATCACCTCAGATGTAGTTAGGTTTTTATCCTACACACTATATTCTTATATATTTTCCTCTTGGCTTTGTTTTATTCAGAGTGGCCTTTAAAGAGACTTTTATATTCACCAGTACTTTTTAGTTTTGTACACACTATTGGTTCTTCCCCTGACTGAGGAAAATACCTTCCATGTGCTTATGTATTTAAAGGTATTTGATTTTTTGAGGGGCCAATTTATTCATTTTCCAGTTCAGTGTGTTAAAACCAGTTTCACATAATCCCTGCTGCTGTGTAATTTCCTTATGGTGTGAATTAGCCTGAACAACTGCTTTGTGAAGAGGTTATTTTATAAAGGAAGCTGATGTTCCCACAATGGGTAGGGGAGAAATTCTAAGATGTTTTCTTCCCCATGCATTTAAGTTCAGGGTCTGATAGAGAGCAAGAACAGCTCCGCATTAAAAGCATGTTTTTGTGCAAATAACTTGCTAAATACTAAAATAAGAAATGCTGTGCCTGGAATATGGCTTCTGCATATTATGGCTTAATGAGCGCTTGCACCTCCGTGCGCTTCTTCCAGGATTCATCCTTTAGGAACTGTTTGCTTCTGCCAGCACATGGAGCTATTTCCTTGAAGATTTACAGATTCACTGTGATCAGGGAGAAGAATTTTGGGATGTTCCTGGTACTGCTGTTGAGTTATAGAGATTGCAGAGAAGAGGTTTCCCTGTTCATGGGAACTTGGGAGCTTGAACTTATTTGAATTTTGCACAGGATCCTCAGCACTGGTGGGACTGCTGTGTGGTGCAGTCTCTTATTTGAGTTGGCATCAATGAATCATTCTCTCCCTTAATTGTAACACTGTGAAGGTGACTGGTCAGAAAGTAATTTCTAAGATTTTCATTCTTAAGCATTGGTTTAATCTCTGAACATTCTTATGTGGCGCCTGACTTTTTCAGTTTCTTTCTACTTCACTTTTGCTTTCATCTTTATTAGATGTTCTCCTGTAAAACATTTTTCGCTGAGACCTTATATATCTCAAAGTAAGTGAGAAATGTTTGTGTTAAAATCTGATCCATATAAAGGCACAGCAATACTTAAAGATAGTATTCCAATCAAATTCTCTTTGAATAGGGAAATAAAAAAAGTAGCACCTGATTCAGCATTCGAGTTAGGATGGCTAGAGGTAAGAGTGCATTGAGACTGAGACACTGATTGCAGGGAATAACAGAAAATAATCCTGGTAAGTTGAAAGTTCTCTGAAAGATTTCAAGAATGGATTTTTATGAGCTGTCTTGAGTGACCATTTTGAAGAGGGAGGAAAATAAGGAAGAGGAGTTGGTTCCTTATTGCTGTGCAGTTGAAGGTGCTTTTTCAAAGAACCAGTGAAGAAATGTGCCTGTCCTGCAAGCCATGGGAAAGAGCCTTAGTAGAGCACGCTGACACTTTGAACTATTGATCTTTTTTTGAGGGAGTCATGGGTCTTCTGAAAATAAGGGACTAGGCAGAGCAGAGGTGCTTCATTAATGGCCTGGATGGCACAGAAAGAGGAGACAGCAAGATCCCACCTTGGTTTAAATACAAAACAATGGGTAGCAAAGACTTCAGGTTGCCCCAGTCTGAGCTGGAATCTCCTTTGGAGCTTGCAGCAGACTGCAGTAAAAAGACAAACTCATCTCTTGGGAAAAACCACTTGCATTCTAGAGTGCTTTTCAGGGTCTAGCTTAACAGGCAATGGCATTGATTGAACTTGCCATTGTCTCATCTGTGTGCATTTTGTGGCTCTCAGCAGCATTTCTGTTCTCTTCTTTTACCATTTAGGGAATGGCTGAAATGACAAAATTTGTGCCCAGTTAGATCTATATTGTGTAGATGATGTGCATTGGTTACATATAAAATCTCTTCTGATTCCCATATGTCCAATGGGTGGGATAAAGCTGTTCCTTTTTCCTAGTTCTTTATCTTATGGTCCTTCAGAGTGATGATTTTTCTGCATTTTGATGATTTTTTGATATATTAACCTAATTTACAAGCAGCTCCTAGTCTTATAAAGATAATCCCCACCCATTTATTCCTTTTTCTTTCAGTGGAAGAGCATCTCTTTGTTTAGGATGTTCATGGTGACTGATTCTAGTCCCTTTATATCCTTCTTACTCATCTTTGCCTTGGTCCTTTTATGTGTACCTGGCATGTGATGCCCAGCTAAAGGTGCTTTGCATGTCAGTAAGGAACATCCTCAAAGCTGACACAGTGCAGAGGATCCTGTTATCTCTGCAGTCACAGTCTGTCCTGGTTTTGTTCTGAATCTGAAAGTATATTGTGAACTCAGTTCTGTTTTGTGCCTTGAATCTGGCTAGGTCAAAGTCATTAACTTAAGTTTAGCCAAATCATTTTGTCATCAGCCATACTTAGCATATGTTTGGAAAATGAACGGTAAGAATTTGAAGAGAGCAAACCAGAAACTTCATAAGAAGTGGAGCTTTGTGAAAGAGAGACAATTTGAATATTTGTAGTGGAAGTGATACAATTAAAACCAAATGCATATGAATCCTCTTCTAGGACAGGCACTTGATATTGCCTTTATACCCATGACATCTTTATCAGGTTCTCTTCAATAGACCCTTCAGGGCTAAGGAGCTTTAGGAGCTGCAAATGAATCAAAACCACTCTTCTGAGATAAGCTTACTGCAACTTGTCAGAGCTGTACAAAAGATTAGTTGCACCTTTTGGAAAAATGTTTTGTCTTGTTCATGAGTTTGAATACTATAGCTCTAAAAAGTGATATTCAGGTATTTTAATAGTGAAATACTGTGTAAGTAGTTATTCTTCTGTAGTGGCACTTCAGCAGGAGAGGGCTCTTTGTTAAATCTCCCATATGATTTTTTTGTGGCAAACAAGATCTTCTAGAGATCTCTATTGGGGGCCAAACATGGACTATGGTACAGCAAAAAAATGGCTTGTGAAGTTGCATGAACTGGACTTTTTCCATGTCTCTCTTTATGATTGTTTCCAATAGTGTTGTGAAGTAGATGTTTAATACACTCATTAAATATCTTAATACAGCTGGATGATGGAATTAAATTTTATATTCAGTTTGTAGTACATGCACTTTTACTCAAAGAAGTGAAAAAGATTCCAGCAAAAATAATTATCCTTGTGATGTAAAACCAAAAATATTAAACACTGATGACAAATCCAAGTCAGGTGTCTTGAATACTTGTACTATGATTTGAAAATTCATATGGAACTATTAGTCTTCTGTTTTTTCATCTAAACATTGATCACTAGAACACTCAGCAGCATTCTGCCTTCTGTGATAGGGTGGACTAAAGAACAGCAAGCATGAATGTACCCTGTCCTCACAAGAATATATCCATGAACTGAGATCTGGAATTTCAGATGAAAAACTTCTTAATTGCCTGGAGTCTTTGAGAGTGTCTCTAACCAGCAATCCAGTCAGGTAAGCAGAGCAATTTCTGCAGTAGTTGTCATCATGCTGTTTTTGCTAAGCAGGAGAGTTGTAGGCTTTGGGTTTTTTTTTTTTTTTTTGAAACCAGAGTAATTATGCTAATGCTTGTTGACAGGAGAGCAGTGTTCTCAGCACCCTGGATAAGGATAAGTGAAATGTTTGCAGCTGGCTGCAATATCTCCTCACCTTTCACTGTGGCTTTCAGCAATTTGTACTTGTTGGAACTGTTTGCCTTTGTGGCTGATCAGGTCTTTTGGGAAGTGAGACCAGAAGTGGAGCCTATGAAGGGATGCATAAGCAGTAACAGAGAAATAGCTTTGCAAGTTTTGTGTTTGATTAAGAAATAATTAAAAGCAGTTTTCTTTGGATTTTTTTTCCAGCTGGGTTAACAATTTTGGACTTGAAGGTCTTGGACTTCTGTTGGATGCATTGGAAAAGCTTCTGGACAAGAAACAGTAAGGACCTTGATCATTTGAAGGGAGAGATGGGGAGGTTGTAAAGATTTCCCTTATGTGATTTTCCTCATTCCTTTCAAGGCAAGAAAGTATTGATAAGAAGAATCAACATAAACTTATCCAGTGCCTCAAAGCATTTATGAACAATAAAGTAAGTATTATTTTAAAGTCACATACTTCTAGCATGATTGGGTTTTGTTGAGTTCAAGATGTATATGGCATGTTAAATGTTGGAGAAGGAAGGAAAGCTTGTATATCCAGTGTTTAACTCTTTGGAAATGCAGGTCTTAAACTCAGCGTAACTTCTCTTGAGAGTCTTCTTCATGAACCTTTCTGCATTTTTTCTTAATTTTGTTAAATGCTGCTGATCTTTGGAAGTAAAATATTTGATAAAGAGAGGATGATAGTATAAATTTAAGGTAAGTGAATTTGGAAATGAATTACTTGGAAACTGAAAAAAAAAAGCTTTCCAAATTCAGATTTCAATACATGATTGTTAATATAATGTACTTTTCACCTGATTTAAATTGACTAGGATTTGATATCTTTTTAGCTGCAGTTTTTAAGTTGATAGGTCATGGGTAAAGGATTAGGTTAAGTTGTATCTAATTTGTTTCTAACACAGGTTACTGAGGTTTACAGAGTATGAGTACCTTTTAGAAGCTGATGTGTTAAACTTGTAATTTTACTTTATTCATAGCAAAATCTGAAGTCTTGTATTTATGTATCCTCCCCAGCAAATAAAACTGCATAAGTTACTTGTAATTACTTTTACTCAGTTTAGAAAAATCTCACAGAAGAGTTTGTCTAATGAAGTGGGAGAAAAGCAGATTTTTCATATTTCTGAGGTCTTTCAGATATAGATAGAAAATAAAACCTGATTTCTCTTTTGGTAGGTACTGATTTTACAAGGTCCTGGTGTCCTCCTGAGGAGCTGAATCTCTCTCTGTCAGGAGAAAGCCTCAAATGCAAGACTGGGGACATTGACCCGTGTCCCCAAGCAATGATGGCCAGGGGTTTTGGTAGTGTTGCCAAACCCCCTCTGGGTGGGAGGAGTTGGGAGAATCCCTCAGGATCTTAAGTTGGTGATGAGTATCCAAGGCAAGCACAACCTTTTCACCATGAGCTTTTTGTTTCTCCCAGTACGGTTTGCAAAGGATTCTAGGAGATGAAAGAAGTCTCTTGCTATTGTCAAGAGCAATCGATCCAAAGCAACCGCACATGATGACTGAGACAGTGAAAATACTTTCGGCTATCTGCATTGTTGGAGAGGAAAACATGTAAGTGAGATATTGAAGCTTTTTTTTGTGCTCCTGAGTTGTTAATTTGGACACAGGTGAGAAGTTGTCAGTGAAACAAATGTAACCTATGAAGTTGTTAATAATGTGGTTTAAAATTAAAGAGACTTCACTTGTTGTGTTGCCTTAATTCAGTATTAAATCAGAGAAAAGCAAATGAGCAGAGACCTACACACTGTGGCTGAAGTGGAAGGTCTGAAAGGACAAATCACCACTCTACCACCGGAACAAGAAGTTTACATTTACAGCTGGGCTTTGCAACAGTTCAACTTGGAGTTATTTAGCACTTGCCCATGAGATTTTTAAAACAAAGATAATCACTTGGCATATGGTTCCTGTAAATTCACCACTGTGTTTATTTACTGAAGGTTAAAATGGGCAAAATTCATGTCTTCTATGCAATAAATAGATTAAGACACAATTTATTAGAATTTCCAGATGTTAAACATGTCAGCTGTTTTCAAGTGCACAGTCTTGCAAAGGTAGGAATTTTTTCCCCTCATTGGTTGTTTCTTAGCTGAAATAATAATATAGAGAGTTGTTCACCTTTTTTTCTTATTTCAACATTAATCCTGTAGACATTTTTAACACTTGGTTCTTGGATTGTTTTCAACTTTCTATAGATAAATGCATTTAAACTCTGTCAGTGCACTAAAGTCTTGAGTTGTGTGACTAGTGGGCTGAGTATGTTTAAAATGAGCAAGTTGGCTGGGCTGTACTCTTTTGACAGTTTGTCTTTCTCTTAGCTTGGACAAGCTTTTAGGTGCTATAACAACTGCTGCTGAAAGGCACAGCAGGGAGGAGCGTTTCTCTCAGATTGTTGAAGGCCTGGAGAACCACGAGTTCATCCAGCTGCAGGTGAGTTTGCCTTTCTGTGTGCTTCAGCTAAAAGGCTGGAGCACCGTATTGCTTGGTGACCTTTAATTTACATAGAACATTTTAGTGCCATTAATCCAGTGGTCAGTAAAAGAGGAGAAATAAATACCAGTGGCCTAATGGTACTAGGTTTTCTACTTGTTAGTGGTGGGAGGCCAAGGAACTCACTTCCTATCCCAAAAATAGGATGAAGGAATCTTGACCTTAGTAAAGAGAGTAATTAGTGATATTTCTTTCCTTGGATGCCAGGTGTAATGTTCAGGTAACAGATCTGTTCCTAGTGCTGGTACTTTAGGCAGCAGTACCTGTGGCCTCTTGAATATTCAGATAAATGCTAATGATGGCAGGTGTGCCCATTTTTGGCAGGGTTCCTTTCGGGATGAGTGAATTGCAGCAGGATATTATTGGCACTTTTGTCAACAAGGACTCTGCATTCCTTGCTGTGTCTGTTCAACGTGTGCCTTTCATCAGGCACTAGTGCTTCTCTGGGGGTAATCTAGGGAGCTTTCCAAATTATTTTTATAAAATAGTAAATAATCTGTGCCGGTGATTTTTACTAAGTCATGACTTAGAATCATGTTCATTGCTGCTTATTTGTCCATGGATAGAGGTTTTTATACTCTGTGGGCACAAGAGTTTTGGTTGGTGCTAAGATCTAAGCTTTTTTTAATTGAGATTGGTTGGGATATTTTAGTACTGCCATTTTTGCAAGGAGGCCAAGTGGCTGAATATCCTAATAAAGGATGACTTTGACTTATTACCTTCTCATAATACAGTAGTTATGTATATTTTGTACTAAAATTTATTTTTCAGCTACCTTGGCTGAAAGATATGGGAAAATACAGGCAGGGCAGGTATCCTTGGGATGCCTTTTTCCCCATCTTGGCTCAAATACACATCAGCTGTAGTTGCCCTAATGCTGTGTTTACCATCAGCACCTCTTGTTTCAGAGTTGATGAGTTAAAAACCAATGTTTCTATAAATGACATTCTAATGTTAATAATGCTATCACTGAAGAATTCATTCTGGAGTTTTCTACTCCATGACCTTGTTGATTTAAGGTAAACAACAACCACCACCCACCATTCCTGCCAACCTCCCCCTCCCAAAGCTCCCTGATACCTCAGTGAAGACACAATTGCAAGACTCATTACCTTGTTCCTGACAAAATCCTTCTTTGCTGGTAATGTATTAGCACAAGCCATTAAGGTAGAGTCTGTCTGGCAGAAGGAATCAGAGCAGATGGCATCTCTTCTCTATTAATTTCAGAATGGACATCTGCTTTGGCTTGTTAAGTCATGTCATAGTAAAATAACAAGAATCATTCAAGCAAGCACAATGATACTGCATTATCTGAAGATGCAGCTCTAGCAAGAGTGCTTCTGAAAGGGTGTTTTAATAGAAATTTGACACTCCATAAGGTGTTCTATTAAAGCTAAATAGTGAATGTAATTAAAACATGAAGGTGCTTTTTATCTGATTGTGGTATTTCTTCATGAGACTAGACGACTGCTGATGGCAAAAAGAAAGAGCCTGCTCTTTGTCCGGGAGGGAAAATATTGCTTTACTCTCGAGTCCTGCCCTGCCTTGGCTGGAGACCTTTCCCGATCGCTCACCGGTGCCAGAGTGCCAAGGCCCCGCCTGTGCTGGGGCTTTTTCCCCAGGGGGCAGGGCCCAGAGGCAGGGACAAGACACTACCCAATCAGGGAGAAGTGGGAGTGGAAGAGTTAGGTTACAGCTGAGTAAGGACTAACCACATGATACAGATTACAAATCCGATGAAACACAATATAAACTCAATTAATGCATTACAACATCTGATCTTTTTCCTCTGCAGCTATTGATCTTTTTGTCATACTCTAAAGTTACTTCTATTTGCAGTTAACATCTTTTACCAAACTTGGTATTTCCCTTGAGTCCCATTTTAGTCTTTTAACGTGGGTCAGCACTTTTGGCGTTGTGCTGTTGTCTACCTCTTTCCAAATAAATCAATTAAAGTGCATAACTGTTCAATTAAAGCATTAGCCACTACCCTGAGACTTCAGGTGTTTTGCAGAAGTGCTCTGCAGGAATGGACAAAACACCTGGGATGTGACTAATTTGGGTATGGGTGTTTATTGGGTGGTTCTGATGTGGGGTTTTTTAAGTTTTTAGTTATTGTAGAACCAGTTTGTTTTCAAACTGGTGAATACTGAGGAGAAAGAGAAGGAGGTACAATGGGCAACTTTAGTTTGGGAGTAACTAGTGCATGATTTTAGGATGGGGATGCCCTGGCACAGGGTGCCCAGAGAAGCTGTGACTGCTGCTGGATCCCTGGTAGTGTCCAAGGCCAGGTTGGATATTGGGACTTGAAGCAGCCTGGGACAGTGGAAGGTGTCCCTGCCCATGGCAGGGGTGGCCCTGGATGAGCTTTAAGGTCCCTTCCAACTCAAACCATTCCATGATATTATTCTGTGATGATCATTCATATGGTACTATTTTGACACAGCAGAAGCATCCTGATATAGAAACAGAGCAGTATTTGCTGTTGCTGAAATAAACCCAAGTGTTGCATGTATGCTGCATAATAAATAATATCTATCTCTTTGGTTTTATAATTAAACTGAAACAGTAACTGAAATATTGATTTTCATTCTGTATTTCTGATTACAGGTAGCATGTATGCAGCTCATCAATGCCCTTGTTACATCTCCTGATGATCTTGATTTCAGGATACACTTGAGAAATGAGTTTTTACGTTGTGGCCTGAAGAAAATATTGCCTGTAAGTAATTTGTATCCAGGAGTTGATCACTGTCCACTGTGAATGTTGAAGATAACCAAAACTGTTCAACCAGAACATCAGATATGAAGGATTGGGGGTGCAGAAGGTCAGATTTATTAATCCAAATCTACTTTCAGCCTGCAGTTACAAATTCAAGTTCTCATGAGCTGTATAAACGAGAATAGTAGTTGAAACAAGTCAGTACATTAGAAATTAAATGAGTAGCCAAATTCTGCATAATGAGCTCAAAGCACATGCAGTGAATGTGAGTCTGGCTGTGGAACCAATCTTGGATTAACTTTCTGTATATATGCTGTTCCTGTTGTTTTCTGTGAAATCTGTTTTTCTTTAATCTGCCTGCTGAGAATCCATTGGGATGTTTTAAGGAATGTTTTAAGGAAAAATCAAATCAGAAATTCATTCTGAGACTGCATGTCTGTCTTCATGCAGCTGCACAGACAGGAATATTTCTGACTTGGGGAGAGATTTGTAGCTCTTAACCAAGAAACCATTCTGATGCTTACATCAAAAATAGGTATATTTAAGGTACTCATCACTTTCTTACAAAAGATGAGAGAAATTAGGGTACCTGTTTATATTTGTCTGAAATAGAATTTATTCTGCTGTGATTTTAAGATGTGAAATGTCAAATTGTCAGGAACAAAAACTTCCATTTTTGGGTCATTCAGCCTTGAGACACTGTGATCTGTGATGTTACTTTTTCTTAGGTATATTTTTAGGGTTTATATCATGTAGATACATTAATATGATCTACTGGCTTTATTTGCTGTGGAACATCTGAAAGCCTCAAGAACTCAAGTTTTTTTGGTTTTGTTTTTTTAATCTATTGAAAGGTATTTTATAGAATCAATAAATGTTTAAAAACTTTAAGAATTAGGGGTTGGTTAGGTAGCAAAGAAAATTAATTGTAACGAATCATGATATGATAGAAAACTTGGGAGTGTACCAACATCTGCCATACAAATCTGAGTGTAAAAGCAATTAATATTTGGTGCTAACAGTCTATTTTAAGAATGTTGAACAGCTAATGTGTTGAAAAAGAGTCAGGAGGGGGATTCAGAGCCTCCTCTTCTTTTCAAGCATGAGAATTGGCACAAGTTCCTGCTGTATTGGGGAACACACTGAGTCGTTGAAAACCGATATAATCACTGACAAAGACCCTCTAACTACTTAAAGTTAGAAAGTGGTATGTTTATTCACCTGCAGGCGGCACAGGAGTCATCACCAAAAGGTGTGGCTGCCCTGAACAAGGTTCTTTACCCTCTATTTATTCTCCAAGATCTTGCATACAATACATATGCATAACCCCAGCACCTCTCATCCCCACTCTGTATTAAAATGAGGCTATTAGTCCTTCACGTGTACACAGTTCTTCTCTTGAATTGGGTCGGTGGTCTCGAATTGGGTCAGTGGCCTCAAAGGATGAAGTCAGGAGAGTCTTCATCAGGTCTCTGTGACCCTCTGGCACAATCCAAGGTCCCCTGCTTCATGATTGATTGATATGAAGTCCAAGTGCTGGACATTGTTCTTACTGGTTTCAATCTGTTCTTATGATGGCTCACTTACTCCACTTTGTTCTATAAACATATTCAAAATATAACAATTAGCTCTAGCTTAGGCATCTAATAACCATTAACCTACCATTTACTAAATCTAACTTACATCTTGATCAATATAAATTGCTTCTAACCTTTAGCTAAAATCTTAACTCTTTAAAATCACAATTCAACACATAGCTGCATCCAGTCATGACAAATCTAGGGCAATTTCCATTTCAGTCATGGACTGCATTCCCATGACTGGATGGGATGGAACTTTTTTCATGTGCTTTGGCTGGTAGGAAGCTAAACTTGGTTCTTATGGGAATTAGGAGAAGTCCTTGTATTTCTTAAAAGAAAAGCACATTTTCCTCTGCTCCAAATGCTAACTTGTGTGTTGTTTTTTTTTTCTTTTCTCCTCTGTATTTTTCCTTGTACTATGGATGTTTTAATGCCATAGTCTAGGTTAACTGAGTAACAGAAATTGTAAGCAGGTCTTCTTTAGGCTTCTTAAGCTCACATCAGTTCATGTTTTGAAATATACCTATTGTGTTTTTTTTAAAGGAACTCTGACATTAACAAGCAGGAACTGCTATGTCCCATTAAGAGAAATTGATTCAACTGGAAGTCTTGTTTGTTCTGTAGCCCATACCTGCTCTGTGAGCTGATATTTTGCCTTTAGTTTTTCTCAGTTGAATCATTATAATAAAAAAAGCTCGGGTACTGAGTTAAGACTTGCTTCTGTTCTAAAGGTTAATGTCTTATATTTTGTCATGATACAATCCTTCAAGGGGGGGAATTCTTGCTTTAAAAAAGGAAAAATTAAGATATACTCTACCTTGAAAAACAGGCATTGAAAGATAAGGAAAATGACGAGCTTGATATTCAGCTGAGAGTATTTGATGAGAACAAAGATGAAGACCACTTTGAACTGTCACATCGTCTCAGTGATATCAAAGCTGAAATGGAATATCCTTTAAGGAAATGCTGTTATAACTTGTGTCATTTCAGAACTTTATTAAATGGAAATTACAGTGCTTTATGTGCAGGTTATTTGTCTCAGTTGTGTGTCTTACCAGGGGCTTTGTCAAGCAGATTTCTCTCCAGTTGCTTTTTTTGTTAGAAAATATTTAGATAATTAGTGCTTAAATTTGCATGTCAAATGTAAGTCATTGGGAACTGAATTATTTTTTGTAAATAACATTTATTAAGCTAAATGCTGTCTCATAATACATGAAGAGATAAAATTATACCTATGGAAGATCATAAGGTTGAAGTAAACTGAGTTTTGATAATAAAAGGAACAACATTTCTCATAGGTTCTGAAGCACTTCAGATGTGTGCCTTTTCTAGCTGTGAAGGAGCTGGAAATTCAGTTACCTAAATTCAGAATGGCTGCTTGCACGGTTTAGGAGGAAGCAGAGGAGATAGAGGCAATCAATGGGAGGACTATAAAATCCCCTGTAATGTTGGTGCTTTGCAGAACAGGTAATTACAAGTAAGGGTCGTAGTTAGGAAATAAATGATTGACCAGTGTGTGTTTGCCAATAGCCTGGCTGAGCTCAGAGTGGAAACAAAGCTTTGTGTGAAATATTTTTACAGGATTCTAAAACATTAAGTCTATAGTGTTATTGTTCTGATTGAGAATGAAGCATGTCCTAATTGTTAAGCAGGGCACAGAAATTCTGTGCACAATCTTAATGGAAAAATCATACTTACCTGCTAAGGATAGGAGTTCAAAGTGTGGAGGGATTTTACTTAAACAATATGGGAAATGTCTGGGGAGCTGTGTTTGGGTTGGGTGGCTGTTCTGTGCTGCAGTAGAGTTTTTGGGTCTTTTGTTTGTTTTTTTTAAAGTTTTTGGTTTTTTAAGTACTTGTATTTTCTTAACGCTTGCACTGATGTGAGCGAAGTATTTCATCTGCTGTATAATATGGTGAAAGATACTTCTTCTGAAAATTACTTCTTGTCAATTCTCCAACATTTCCTTCTGATCAGGAACGATTACTATGTCCGGTGAGTGCCAGCTGCCAGGCTGGATTTTCTGGGGGAAGTAGGGGCAAGAATAGAAATTAAAACCCTGGTAAACTGAGTAGCTCATGCCTAAAACGTCACACTGAGACTGATGTGTTATCTCTTTGTTCCATGTTAGTATTAAAAAGATCTTGGTAAATATAATAGTGTTTATAATAGTGTAATAGTGTTAGTCTAACACCCTCATCCTGAAAACCTCTAACTCGTTGGGTACTTTTTTCTTTATTCAAGTTTGATACCTTCATTGCTTCAAAGAACATGAAAGTTGTACAAATGATAATTGAAAATACTCCCACATGCCTTGGATCTGATCTTTTCAGCGTAAACTTCTCTTATGTGCAGCACTGTGTCTTGGCAAGGTCGAGGCACCATTGTCACCCTGGTTTTTCTGAGTTTTTTAAAGCCTTTTGATTGTTCATAAAATGGAGTCAGACTTTTTAGCTACTGTACAATATTAGGAGCAGTTTCTGCTTTTCTCACACATGTAACATAAACAAATCCTTTGTTTTTCATTCTCTGTCCTTTGTTTGCATATTTCTAACCTGAAAACAATTGTAACTGACAGTTGGTCTGGCCATTCGTCTGGGAGGTGAAAACTCCATAAGCCAATCCACAGCCAGACCCACAAATGTATAAAAAGTAAGAAATAAACAGGCAGGGGGGCTCTCGGCCTTGGCTCAGCCTTGGGCTCTCTCGGAGGAACTCTCTGCCCTGCGAAATCTCTCGTCTCCGTGTGATTGCTTTGCGTATCCCGATCACAGCACCATATCCAAAATATTTACAAATAAGAGTACAAATAAGAGTTTGAACTTGATACTTCTTCTGGCACTTGTAGAATTCAGATATTAGGCATTAGTTGCCCCCCATCCCAATTGCATAAAGGCTTGTTCATGTTCTTATTGTCTTGTAAATGTTTCCTGTTTCAGACCTCAGTATTACAAGATCATAGAAGAATGTGTGTCACAGATAGTACTGCACTGCAGTGGCATGGACCCAGATTTTAAATACAGAGGAAGGATGGACATTAATTTTACACATCTTGTTGGTTTGTACTCTTTAAGCAGTTTTACCTTGTGTTTTTTTGTGTTCTTCTGTCTAGAATTCTGACTGAATTTTTTCAGTGTTCTGGAAATATGCATGTATGCTACAGGTATACTTGTGGAGTACCAGACCAAATGCTGTAGTCTTTAATGAAATGAGACAGGGTCAAAAAAAAAGTACCTGTTGCTTTTGTGTCATGGGCTCACAGGGTAATTATGGTTGGAAGCACTTCAGAGCTGTGATATGTTTCACTTGACTTGTGTGTGGTATTTTATTTAAATTCTAGATGCATGTGTGGACAAAGCTAAAGTAGAAGAGAGTGAAAAGAAAGCAGCAGATTTATCTAGAAAGGTAAGTTCTACTCATGGTTCTCTTTAAGGTGTGGAACAGAATCCTGACAGGAACACAGCTTGTTTTCCCAGCTAAAACTTGGAAATAGTGGATCTCACAGGGAGGATGTGCTTTCATATTTAAAGCTCTGTGGTTCTGTGTGTGGGAAAGGCTCAGATGCAGTTGAGTCTGAAATCAAAAGCAGCTGAGTAGCATTAACTATACATCTCTTCAGTTGTATTCCTCTGCTGTAGATAACTGATGGGAAAAATTCCACTTGTTCTTCTGTCCTGAAATAGTCATAATTAAATAACTTAAGTGCAGGTATAAGCTTAAAAAATGAATGAATGTGCTATATTAGCTGCAATAGTACTGAAGTTCATGTATTATGGAGGTGTGTATTGAAATCATTCAAAATTTTGGGTTTTTTTGCTCGTCTGGTCTAAGTAAGCATTTTCAGGCCAAAAGGCAGAACATGTTCTTGAACATGATGATTGCAGATTTAATTGTTAATGAACTTAAGCTTGCTGCAATAGATGTGTACTCGAGTTTGGTTTGAGAAGTCTGCAGTGTTCTCTTGGAGAGAAAAACCTGAACTGAGTAGCTGGATCTGGGTGGCTCTCTGTCATTGACTTATTGATGGAAAAAATTGTGCTACTAAAAGTGAACATGTTGGAAAAATGCTGCTAAAATAATTAGAAGTGCATTAATTGCTCCAGCTCTGATATTGTTCAAAGAATTCCTACCAATACAGGCTCTGGTGTGGCTGTAACTGGACAAACTCTCCTGTACTGGTTAAATCATTACAGTTTGATGAAGAGTTCACAGCTCGACAAGAGGCACAAGCAGAGCTGCAGAAACGAGAAGAGAAAATCAAAGAACTTGAAACAGAAGTCAAACAGCTCCAGACCCAGGTAATAAACTATATCACATTAAATTCCACAGCTGAGTTGAATTTTTTTTTTTTTTTTTGAGGAGGAGTTGAAAAGAAATTGCCCCAGAGTAATTTGTCTTTCTGGAGTTTGGAATGTCTGTTCTAGGTGTATTGATTTGTTTTGCAGCCAACATAAGTTACTAAGGATAGTTAATAGAGGTAACATTTTTCAAACAGTAGTATATTCAACCTGTCAAAGGTACCTGCTTTATTGAGAAAAATGTTCCTTAGGATATAAAAATATTGCATCCAGACTGACTTTTTTTTCCTTTGCAGGTATTTGTTTATGCTTTTACATTGCTGCTTCTGTATGTTTTGCAGAAAGTTTTTGTTTTGTAAGTGTTTTTTTTAAAGGCTTTTGTTTTATATATATATTTTTTTACTCTTACACTTATTATAAGGCTTTTTTATTTTTTAACACCAGCTTTGGATTTTAGACAGATCATTTATGACCTTTTAGGAACAAACAGATATTATGATTTATTATGATTTAGGGCTATTGCCTCAGTCTGGCTTATTTTGTACTCCTTCAGTGCTAGGCAAGGTCTGCCTGTTGCCTTTTTGTCTTTATTTTTGCTGTCTTAATGCCTGTGATCTCACTTCCTATTTGGACACTAAGGTAGAGACACAAACACTCCTGTTCTTAGTTCCTTCTTGCCAATTTTCATGTTTGTTACAAATTCCTACAAGCCAGTGTTACACAAATTTGACAGTCTGTTTTAATAAGTTCTCCAGCAACTGGTGCATTATAATTTGTGGGCTGAAGAAACACATGCCTTGTGCAAAGTAAAAAAATGTACTTTTAGTAAAATTATTTGTAAATCCTGTTTAATTGATTCTAATACAGTTCAGATTATCCAGGCATGACAGGGCATTCACAGTAATACTGACCATTGGTCAGTTAACCATGTAATTCTAGTATCTGTTCCCTTTTTCTAGTGTTATACTCCCCACAGAATATGAAGACACTTATTTGTAGCTGCACTCACCCTTCTGATGATCTGACATGCTGCTGTTTCTCTTCCTTATTAATTAGTAAGAACGTATTAGAATGGATATTGTGATTGCTCTTTCTTCCTCTCACCAAAGAAGCACCCTCAGACAGATTTCAAAGACAGCAGGATGGGTTGTTGCACACCTTCCACCCCTCCAGATGTCAGAATAGTTATGAACAACTGTGGTCCTCTGACCTCTTGCACTGCAATAGCTGCTCCACTGATCGCTGGGGGAAATTTTCCAGCAGTAGATGAGAGTTGTTAAAATTCAGCCTGGTTATTCTCATCTTTGATGCCCCAGCTTGCTGGAGTATCCTAAGTGTGATAAATGTTTTGTGCATTGGTAAGAAATAAAATGCTGTTCTGTTCACTTAAATGTTACTGCTGCTATTAAATTTTCTTGAAAATTGAAATAATTTGTTTTTATAACAATGCTAGGTTATTCAGGTTACTTGGCAGCTTTATGGTACGTGGTATAATCTATTGTTATTGTTTCTCATTTAAATAGGAGAACAGTTAGATTTCTCACTTTTTTGAGGTGCAGTTGGCTAAAAACCATCCTGGTTGGTTCAGCTTCATATCAAACTGCTTCCTGTCACTGATGAAAAGAATTCCTCTTTTATGTTTCAGGGTCCAGGCCTGACAGAAGTCCCAGCAGTACCTCCAGCCCTCCCAAGTGAGACTGCCCCACCATCTCCAGTGCCTTCACTCCCTGGTGGAACCATCCCTCCTCCTCCCCTCCCTGGTGGAGGAACAATTCCTCCTCCTCCCCTGCCTGGAGGACCAACAATTCCTCCTCCTCCCCTGCCAGGTGGAGCAGTAATTCCTCCCCCCCCTCCATTACCTGGTGCATCACTTCCTCCACCGCTGCCTCCTCTGCCCGGTGGAGCCATCCCATTGCCCCCTCCTCTGCCCGGTGTGCCCCCACCACCTCCCCTGCCTGGGGGAGAAGGGCCTCCTCCTCTGCCCAGGGGAGCAGTCCCTCCACCGCCACCTTTCGGGGGGCCCCCGATGCCACCCCCTCTCGGAGGGGTTCCCTTTGCTCCCTTCCCAGTGGCGCCAGCATTGCCACACGGGATGAAGGAGAAGAAGAAGTATAAGCTGGAAGTCTCCATGAAGAGAATCAACTGGTCAAAGGTATGACAGGAGGTATGGGGATGATGTTCGTTCCCCTCCTTCACTTCACAGATACACTTGGTGCCGTGTAGTGATGGATTTTTAAATGTGATTCATCTTGGCAGAACTCTTTGTTGTACCAAGTATCCCAGGAAGCAAACTTATTTCTAATGCATTGTATCAGGTGCAGTGAACATGAAGTGCAGCTTTGCATCAAGTTGTATATAGATATATATTTATCTCCAAACTGTTTAAAGCAGCTTGCACACATACCAAGCAAAGAAAACCAACTTAAGCTTTTTAAATTCATGCTTTTTAATGTAGCTGTGAGTTCAGAGATTGCTGATACTGGGCCTTAATGTTACCTGTTGATTATTTATCCCAGATATTTGTTGATGGTTCTCAATTAGTGATGTGCTGGAGCAGGGCTGTGGCCACTGGGAGGAACCATGGGACTGCTCAAGGGAAACGTTTGGGCACCATGAGCTTCCAGTGTCTTAATATGGTTGTATTTAATCATGTTTCATTCTTAAAACCATCTTAAAATATAAACATTACTTGAGCAGGAAAGTGCAAGCACAATCTGATTTGCAAGCAAACCCTTAAAGCAGTTCCCAGTTATTACTTGCTTCTCAGTATATCCAGTCCCTCTCTAACAGGAGAAGTTATGCAAACATCCAGGTGTGTGCTGGGGTGTGTTGTTTTAAAACCCCTTTTTGATCACTGTAGCCACTGCTCCTTCCATATAAAGAAAATAAATGTGGGGTATTGGATAATTGCATCTGTTATCAAGACTAAATCATTGTGTTCTAAAGTTGTGGTTGGCAGCTTTTTAGTGGTATAAAATATGACAGATATGTTGATGTTTGGTGTAGGAAAAAGTACCAAAATCACCAAATCATCGAGGCAAATGAAAGGAGGACTTTTATATATTCCATGCTGCGTGGTTCCTCTAAATTCTGAGTAGTCAAAAGGCTCTTTCTTTGAGGTAACAAAACAACAGAATAATCCCACCAGTTTTGGAAGAGGAATCCAGAAGGTTGAGAGCGCCTGTGTGGAAATGCGTGGCATGCCAATTTATTGTTTCTTTTGGCAGAATTAATGCTTCAATGATTTCAAATGATTGCAAAATATTTGGAGATGTGCTAAAACAATCTGAAAGTGTATCTAGCAGTTGTAGTTTAAAAACAGGCTTTCAATATATTTAACTAGAATGATATAAAACAGCCAGCCATATTTTTAGAGTATTAATCAAAATAAATTTTAAAATCAGTTTGAAAATCTTTACTTTTTCTGTAATTCTTATAAAATCATCTGTGTAAAAGGATAAATGATAACTTTCCTTCTTTGTTGTGGGAGGAGGAATTAAATATGTTGGGGAGAAAGGGCTGGATCAGGATGCATTGCAGGAGTTCTGTAACTGTGGGACATAGACTGCTGTCCTGTAAACAGAGAGAAAAGCAAGTTTTTATTTTATAATACATACTGGTAATTGCAGCCAATTTCCTTGTGATCAGTTCCATTGAGGAGTTTATATGAATAATTTCTAAAGTGTCCGTGAACACTGGCTGTGACAATGGGAAGGAGCTGCAGATGGACACTTAGCTTAAGTGCTCTGGGAATGGTGCCAGAGATCTCCTGCCTACTGAGAAAGTGGAAAGTCTGATCATCACTTTTAAGGAGCCATCATTTGAGGAATAAAATTCTTACTGTTCAATTTAGTCCCTTTTGCTGTAACTGTCTTGCCCATTAGTGTTGGATTAAGGTAGTTTTTAAAAATCTCTTCCCTGGAGCTGCTGGTAAAGCAGGGCTGAAAGGTGGAGGATCAGAGTGTTGCAGGGAAATTGGAGTGAGGCTGACAAATGCAGTATTGCTAAATTCCCTGCATGCCATCTTGAAGCGAAATAGCCCATGGAAATTACCTGGCATTTAAATAAACTTATAAACAATAATTAATAATGTGTTCAAAGCTGTTAGAGGAATATATTTTGAAAAGAGAATAGCAGTTCTGAGTCACACATGAAGAGTCAAGTTGTCTTTCATCTTCTGTATTGCAGAGCATTTTCTTCCTTTAATATAGCCAGTAGAGAGCTCATACTGAGTCTCTGCAAGGCCCCCATAGACAGTTCATTTCCTAGGAAGTTGATCCATACAGTTCTCAGGTAGCAGGGAAGAAGTGCTGAAGAGTTTGGGAACTCTCTAGAAAGGAATCGAGAGAACTAGAACACTTTCAAAGCCAGCTGCTGTTATTAGTTCTGTTTGGAGAACTTGCTGAATGGGAGAAGTACAACAAAGCCCAATTGTGGCCAGAGGGCAGCTCAGCTCACAGTGTTTGTGCAGGAGGCAGCGGGGAGTGAACATCCCAGAATGGGGCTAAACTTCATTCAGCCCATTTCTCAGAGACGTTCTGTAGCATTTGTTTTAACTTGGCTGTTGAAAACCCTCCTTATTGACTCTGGAGATGCTGTTTTCCTTTCAGATTGAGCCTCAAGAAATAGGAGAAAACAGCTTTTGGGTAAAAGCTGAAGAAGATAAATTCGAAGACCCAGAGCTGTTTGCAAAATTGGCACTTACCTTTGGAACCCAAATGAAAGGTACATTCTTACTTGACTCTTTATTGTGCTTCTATTAAAACTGTGCATTGGCAGTTTCTTTTATGCTTTGTACAATACCATGGAATTCATATGATGATTTTATAGCAGGAAGATGATTTAAAACATATATTAAGCATAACAAGAATTGCTCCTCCTTCACTTTACAGCATGAGGGGAGGAACCTTTTTGCAATATCTTCTAAAAGTGCACTGTATGTTGCAGACAGACGTGAGTTTTCTTCTAATGAAATTATAATTAAATTTAAATTGTGATCGTAAAATCATGTTTATTTGCACTATTATTCCTAGAGGAGAATTTCTGGAATAAGAACAGCAGTTTTTGCTAATACAGTGTTAAAAAAATGAACTCAGGAAGGACTCTCAGAGGACTCTAATGAACTATTTCTTGAGTAGTTTCCTTGAATTATTTCTGAATGTGTTTTTTTCTGTGTTCTTTTGAAACCTCTTCAAAGAGTTGGTCATGGCTGTTTTTCATAAGATAGATTCATATTCTTTTTAGTAGTCAGTGAATTTCAACCATTAGAATTCTCCTTTTGCAGCACACCTTGGAACCACTTTCTGGTGTAAATGTTCAGCTATTCCATGCAGTAATTCAAAAACATCCTTTGCAGTAATTAAACATTCTTTTCCATGCCCAAGCTGGATTGACTCTTGGTTCCTAGCAAATGGGTTCCTGCTTGGGGAGATAATAATAAAAACTCCTCCTGACCCCCATCCCCTAGCCAGGTGCCACTTCAGAATAGGTATGAGGCCCTGGATCTAGAGAGCCAGACAGATGATTTAGATGATTTAGAGGGAAATTTATCTGCCCAATGAGCCTCCCAATTATGATTCATCTGTAAGATGGATCTCCACCTCTAACATCAAGAAGAAAAGAAGGGTAATTATAGTAGGTGACTCCCTTCTGAGGGGAACAGAGGGCCCCATATGTCACCTGGACCCATCCCACAGGGAAGTCTGCTCCCTCCCTGGGGCCTGGGTACGAAATATCAGAGAGACTTCCTGGGCTGATTCAGCCCTCTGATTATTACCCACCGCTCATACTCCAGGATGGCAGTGATGAGATCGAAAAGAGGAGTGTCAAGGTGATTAAAAGGGACTTTAGGGCACTGGGTCAAATGGTTGATAGGACAGGGGCCTAGGTAGTGTTCTGCTCAGTCCCTTTGGTGGCAGAGAAAAATGATGAAAGAAATAGAACTCACACCATCATCAAGTGGCTTAAGGGTTGGTGTCATTGACAAAATTTTGGATTCTTTGACCAGGGGGCAACTTTTATGGCACCTTCTCTGCTGGAACCAGATGGGATACATCTCTCTGTTAAGGGTAGAAGGTTTTTAGCTCATGAACTGGCAGACCTCATTGAGAGGGCTTTAAACAAGGTTTGAAAGGGGAAGGGGATGCAGCTGGGCTGCCTGGAAGCAAGCCCAAGGGTGGTAAGCCTGAGTCAGGGGTGAAATCAGTAGCCCAGCTGAAGTGCATGTGTACCAATGCACGCAGCATGGGTAACAAACAGGAAGAGCTGGAGGCCATGGTGCAACAGCAGAGCTATGATGTAGTCGCCATCAAAGAAATGTGGTGGATTGACTCATAGCTGGAGCACTGCACTGGGATGGCTACAAGCTCTTCAGAAGAGACAGGAAAGGGAGAAGAGGTGGAGGGGTGGCCCTTTATATTAAGGAGGCTTTTGATGCCATAGGTATTGAAACTACTGAAGATGGAATTGAATGCCTATGGGTAAGAATTAAGGGGAAAGTCAACAAGGCTGACATCCTACTGGGAGTCTGTTATCGTCCACCCAACCAGGAAGAAGAGGTGGACAACTTATTCTATAAGCAGCTGGAGAATGTTTCAGTATCATCAGCCCTTGTTCTTGTGGGTGACTTCAACCTACCAGACATCTGCTGGGAACTTAATATAGCAGAAAAGAGGCAGTCCAGGAAATTTTTAGAGTGCATGGAGGACAACTTTTTGTCACAGCTGGTGGGTGAGGCCACCAGGGGAGGGACTATGTTAGATCTGTTATTTGCAAATAGAGATGGGCTGGTGGGAGATGTGGTGGTTGGAGGCCGCTTGAGGCATAGTGATCATGAAATTATAGAGTTCTCTATATTTGGTGAAATCAGGAGGAGCACCAATAAGACTCTTACATTGGACTTCCGGAGGGCAGACTTTGGCCTGTTTAGGAGACTTATTCAGAGAGTTCCTTGGGAAGCAGCCCTTAAAAACAAAGGAGTTCAGGAAAGCTGGTCGTGCTTCAAAACAGAGATTTTGAGGGCACAGGAACAGACTGTCCCTGTGTGCTGAAAGATGAGTCAACGAGGTAAATGTCCAGCCTGGATGGGCAAGGATGTTTTGGAGGAATTTAGAAATAAAAGGAGGATGTATCATCTTTGGAAGGAGGGTCAGGTCTCTCAGGAATATTTAAGGGGGCTGCTAGAGCATGTAGGAAAAAAATTAGGGAGGCCAGAGCTCAGTTTGAACTTAGAATGGCAACTTCTGTAAAGGATAATAAAAAATGTTTCTACAAATATATTAATGGTAAAAGGAAAGGTAAGGCCAACCTTTCTTCTCTATTGGATGAGGGAGTGAACTTAGTAACTGCAGATGAGGAGAAGGCAGAAGTGCTTAACGCCTTCTTTGCCTCAGTTTTCAGTGGGAAGACAACTTGCCTTCAAGACAACTGTTCTCTTGGGTTGGTTGGTGGTGTCAGGGAACAGAATGGTCTCCCCATTATCCAAGAGGAGGCAGTCAGAGAACTGCTGAGATGCTTGGATATTCATAAATCTATGGCCCCAGATGGGATCCATCCCAGGGTGATGAGGGAGCTGGCAGATGAGCTTGCAAAGCCACTCTCCATCATTTACCAACAGTCTTGGCTCACTGGTGAGGTTCCAGATGACTGGAAGCTGGCCAATGTGACACCCATTCACAGAAAGGGTGGGAGGGAGGATCCTAGTAATTATAGACCAGTCAGCCTGACCTCAGTACCTGACAAAATAATGGAACAGTTTATACTGAGTGTCATCACACAATTTACAGGATGGCCAGGGTCTCAGGCCCAGCCAGCATGGGTTTAGGAGGGGTAGGTCATGTTTGACCAACCTGATCTCCTTTAATGACCAGGTGACCCACCTGGTGGATGCAGGAAGGGCTGTGGATGTTGTCTATTTGGACTTCAGCAAGGCTTTTGACACTGTCTCCCACAGCATACTCCTGGATAAGCTGGCAGCCCATGGCTTGGACAGGAGCACTCTTTGCTGAGTTATGAACTGGCTGGATGGCGGGGCCCAGAGAGTGGTGGTGAACGGTGCTGCATCCAGCTGGCGGCCAGTCACCAGTGGTATCCCTCAGGGATCTGTGCTGGGGCCAGTTCTGTTCAATATTTTTATTGATGGCATGGAAGAGTGTATTGAATCTTTCATTAGTAAGTTTGTGGATGACACTAAGCTGGGAGCGTGTGTCGATCTGTTGGAAGGTAGGATGGCTCTGCAGAGAGACCTGGAACAGTTGGATGGATGGGCATAGTCTAACAAGATGAAGTTTAATAAGTCCAAGTGCCAAGTCCTGCACTTTGGCCACAATAACCCCCTGCAGCGCTGTAGGCTTGGTGTGGTGTGGCTGGACAGTGCCCAGGAGGAAAGGGACCTGAGGGGTACTGGTCAGCAGCCAGCTGAACATGAGCCAGCAGTGTGCCCTGGTGGCCAAGAGGACCAATGGCATCCTGGCCTGAAACAGGAATGGTGTGGCCAGCAGGAGCAGGGAGGTCATTCTTCCCCTGTACTTGGCACTGGTGAGGCCACACCTTGAGTATTGTCTCCAGTTCTGGGCCCCTCAGTTTAGGAAGGAAGTTGAGATGCTTGAGCACATCCAGAGGAGGGCAACAATGCTGGTGAAGGGCTTGGAACACAAGCCATATGAAGAACGACTGAGGGAGCTGGGGTTGTTTAGCCTGGAGAAAAGAAGACTCAGAGGTGATCTTATCACTCTCTACAACTTCCTGAAGGGTGGTTGTAGACAGCTGGGGGTTGTTCTCTTTCGCCAGGCAGCAACTGACAGAACGAGGGGAAACTGTCTCAGGCTGTGTCAAGGGAAATATAGGTTGGATATTAGGAAAAAGTTTTTCATGGAAAGAGTGATAAAGTACTGGAGTAGTCTGCCTGGGGAGGTGGTGGAGTCACCATCCCTGGATGTGTTTAAAAAAAGACTGGATGTGGCACTCAATGCCATGATCTAAGTTAAGGTGTTAGGGCTTGGGTTGGACTCGAAAATGATGAGGTCTCTTCCAACCTAGACACATTCTGTGATCTCATTAGATTTATTTGATAACATCCACCATAAAGCCAGTTTAAACATTTGTTTATGGAGGACTAATTTCCCAACGTTTTATCCTTATTTCTATTGATCAGCTATCAAAGCTGTGCTTACCAGTCAACCTCATGGGGCACTGACTTTTCGTATTGAAATGAATGGAATCTGTGAAGATAGTTAATTTCCCAATTATTTTTAATATGATCCTTTTACCCTGTGAAGTTCTGCTTTGCCCCTGATGCCTATGATAGATTCTTTTTGAATTCTCTGGGTTTAATGTAACAATAGATACCAGCTAATCTATTTTTTCTTTTTTTTTTACTCTAAATAGGAGAATAGAATTCTTTTAACTAAACAAAATCAAATTTCTTGTGCACTAAGTCAATGGAAATGTAACATTGTATATTTGGTTGTAGGGCAGAGTTTATAACCAGAATGGGCTATATTACACTAAAAAGTCAAGCACTTTGGAATTCAATGTCTAAGTATTTTGCATGCATGTTTATTTAAAATCTTGATGATAGAGTAATACTTTTAAAAGGAAGCGAATACCAAAATGTCTGTTTGGATGTGTATTTTACTTAGTGTTTCAATATTTAGTCAGGATTGTTAAATGTCAGATATCGCAGTGATAGACGAAATCAATTTATCATTTCAGTTTTACTAACATTTTAGTGTGTTCCATTAAACAACAATATCTAATTAACTTGACTGTATAAAAGGATTTTTGGATCTTGGGATCTTAGCTTCATAATTTGGAAAATTCCTTTGGGAAATGGGATTCCCATAAGTGTGTTTGTGAAGATGAGCCTTTTATGGGCTTCATCAAGGGGAACAGTAGGTGAACAAATAATTTAAAAGATATCTATTTATTAGACTTCTCATAGTAATAAAAGAAAATGAGTTTGTTAGAATCTTGGTAAAATATTACAGCAGTTTAATGACTTCTTTTTTTTCTGAGTCTTGATACTTTTTTCTTTTTAAACTTTTGAAAATTGTATGGGTAAGAAACACATCAGAATCTGGGAAATAATTATACCTGTCCTGTCTCTGTTTGGTGGTGATGGTGGCTTGATGTCAGAGGAAAAAATATAACTGGGCCACGTGACTTTTTAAATTAGAAATGCTATTATGGACAGCATTTTATTTCCATAGGCAAACATCATCTTTCCCCTAGAGCAAAACTTCCTCGGTGAGTTCTGAAATGCAGGGACTTTGGTCAGGCCCTGATATTGGGGCTGTGCAGACCTCAGTGCCCACCACACCCCAAGGATCAGCAAATCTTCCAGGGGAAAGCTTGGAGATGTTGGCAAAGGCACAAATGGGGTGCACAGTCCTGAGGCTTTCTTCCATTTCAATATTCATGGAGGAAAAGGGAGAGAAGAGGTCATGGAAAAGGCTACTGGGTTTTATTCCAGCTTCTTACAGCACATCTCCAACACAGTAAATGAGGCCCATGGGAGGGTATTTTCAGTTTAATCCTTGTTTGCCTGCTGTTTGATTTCTGATGTTCATCTGGATTTCTGTGACCATTTGTGTGTCATGAATTGTTAATATTTGCTTACTGCCTTACAGCAAAAGCAGCATCTTTCACAGTAAATAGAAGGGGAAAAATCAGTTGTGAAATTGGGTGTGGGTGTGTTTGGGATTTTCTGTGCATGCGTGGGGAGGGGTTGTTTTGGTTGTTGTCTTATTTTGGATTTTTTTTGTGACCCAGGTATCTCCTTGCTGCTGTTGATAGAAAGCTAAAAGCCATCCCAATACAGAGTGGGTAATTAAGTCCACTTCAGCTGTACAACTTTTGCTGCACAAGTTCTTGCTAGACATTGACAATTAGACTATTTACAACCATTTTAGGGCAATTTTAACAGAGCAAGGAATATTTCATGTGAAATTAATGGTAGTCATTAAATGTGGTGGTCAAATAAAGTAGCAGTCAATTATAAGAACAATTAATAAGAATACAGATCCCCTGTTACTTTTTTTTGCAAAACTAATTTGTAAAACTAAGTTATGATCTTCTTTATTCTTCCACAGAGCATAATTTGTTGCGTTGATGCCACTTCCTTCAGCTTGATTACATTAATTAGGCAAAAAACATACAAGATTTCAAGAGGTTCCATGTTTTTTCCTCCCTGTTAGTTTTGTTATTTTTATCTTGAGAGCTCAGTGTAAGATTTGCTTTTAGACCAATTGCTTGCTTTGTAATAATTCTTTTTTTTATTGCTGCACCAGATATTGAGCTCTTCTGATTGCAGAAAGGACAGAGTGACAGCAGGAGTGCTTAATTAATTTTGCTTCAGGAACTGGTAACCGAGTGATTTTAGGTGAACTGAAAAATGCCAGGTGGCATTGGGAATAAATAAGAGATCCCACAGCTGCTGTCTGAATTGACAGGAGGCGTGGTTGACATCTGCTGATGCTCTTGCATTTCTCTCTGGATATTTGGGGAAACTGTTTGCTGGTTATCAAAGTTAGAGCTCAAATGAGAGTGAAGGCTGTAAGGGAATTTGGATGCCAAAGCACCTTAATTTCGGTTCATGAATTGCATGGCACACGTTCTGCAGGATGGCTGCTGTGATCCAGGAGAGTATGCCTTCAGCTGTGTGAACTGTGGCCTCTCCCAGAGTCTCTCCTCTGAATATTCTCTGTGTCATTGAATGCAGGATAGGGAATTCCTCCTTGGTCACTTCTCTGTTGAGCTTGCATTGGTGCTTTCTCCTTGTTGCCAGCATCAGGGCTCTGCTTCTCCAGGTAAGAAGGGACAGGAGCAGAGGAAATGGCTTTGGGTTGTACCTGGGAGGCTTGGATTACATATCAGGAAAAATTTCTTCACAGAAAGGGTTGTCAAGCATTAACATAAGCTGCCCAGGGAAATGGACATCCTGGAGATGTTCAAAAACTCCTGCATGTGGCACTTGAACATGCGATGCTGAACGTGGTGGTGCTGGGCTGCTGGTTGGACTTCAGGACCTTAAAGGGCTTTTCCAACCTTAACAATTCCATGAATCCATGGACACGTTTGCACTCGATGATCAGCAGGTCATTTGTGCAGTTTGGCTTGAGCACACAAACTTTGTCAGAGTTCATGCTGCTGCCTGCAGCCAGAGCTTGGACATGGTTCATCTGTTCTGCCTTGCAGGTGGCTTGGAGGAAGGTCAGGCTGTGCCCCAGCTGTGTTCCCTGTCCCATTCTCTGGGTCACTCCAGCCTGGGAATGCTGTGGGCACACCAAGGGACACCCTCAGGGTGGGTGTATTGCTGAGGGAAAAGAACAAGTGCAGATTTGAGACTACTTTGTGTTTGACTTTCCTGCTTCTCCCCTTTCATTCGACTTTTATTTCTATTTTTGAGTGCTTCTCAATGGAAATGGAAGATTATCAGTAGCATTCCAAGATGATCAATTTAGCCAGACTTTGAGAAGTTTTATTGTGTTGCAACAAAATTTGCTGAATTTTTGTGTTACAAATTACTTTTTAATCTTTTGGTGACATTCCTAGCTCCTTACTTCATTTTTCTACCAAGTCATATCACATCAGGAGGTTTTTTTGGGGGGTAAATTCAATATAATTATTGCTTTCAGCTGCTCAAGTTTACTTGTGTATGTGTAGTTTACATCCCTTGCAACTGTAGGTGCACTTAATTTTTTTTTCCAATATTCCTGTACTAGCCGTAGATCTTCTCTCAGGTAGAGGCAATAACAAAGCAGTTAATTTCTTTTGTATATTTACTTCTACTGCTAAATGCTGGTAAACGCAATTGGGAAGCCACTTGCCAGATGGAAATAAGATGAAATTACTCGTTCGTTTCCCAAGGCAATATAAGGATGTTTTTGTTCGCTGTGTGTACAGACTTGACAGAAATTGGAGACTTAGGCTCAATTTAAGGTAGGCTAAAGTTCACCTAAAAATCTGCTTTCTCCATGCTGTAATTCAGTGTACTCCTTTCTATCTCCCTTTAATTTTCATCCTCATCATGACTGACAGTTTTTGCTGTTAATTCTTTATTAAAATTATTCATTGATAATTTAAAGAAAGAAGGGAATTTCATATGAACTGGACATTTCAGCTCATAATAAAATGCTTTAACAGCTTCAATATCAATAAATAAAATCATATATATTTAAAAAAATTGGTCATGGCCACTTCTAATGCTATTCAGTAGCTAAATTAATGAACAGGTGTAAAATGATAATTTTCAAGAATAATGTATGCTTCCTTTTTTTTACTACAGAAGTACAAAAGTACTGATGGTAGAATTTTTTCCTAATTAAGTCTCTAAAGTATTTCAACCTGTTTGTGTATGTTTTTTGCCATGATTATCATTAGACTTGCTTAATGTGTTTCAAACTTACCTAACGTTTTGTTTAAGGTTTTGTATACCCTGGATGGGTTTGAGGGGTTTCAAGCAGGGCCCTTCCAGTGGGATTAGATGAGTTCCCAGCTGAAGGTCTCATTGAAGGCACAGCTGGAGCTGCACATGCGCTGGGAAATGTCAGTTCAGCAGCAAACAATGCCTTGCAGCATCTTGCATCAGCCTTTTCCCTCCAACACCAATAAACAAATGTATTATTGCTCACTTAATAGAGGTGTTTACATCTGTGTTTTCTGATCTCCAGTAAGAATCTGTGTGTGCTAAAACTGGCACATGCTCTCCTTTGGCATTGTCATAGTGGCTCCCCTTTCCCTCTTCTGTCTGAGGTAAATGCTAAAGAAAAGTCCACCCAAAACCTTCTACAGGTCTAACTGGTGTGAGCTAATTATGCATTAGTGGCTCAGCTGTTCCATTCCCCAGAACACACTCACTGCTCCAGACCTGAGCTGACCTGTTCCTTTCAGTGTTCTGTTGCTTCATCAGTTGTGGTCAGAGAGTAAGGAAGCTTCCCATCTTGTTTTAAACTCACCTTTTGTTTTAAACTCACCATTTCTGGCATGGACACCTGGGTATGGTAGTCACCAGCTCTCAGTGCTGTCTGTAAGACTTGTTGGTTTGGAAAAAAGCTGATTTTGAATGAAGATGTAAGCCAGTACCATTATCAAAGTGCTGAACTCCAAGGTCTGTATGAAGTAATACAGCTGTTTTACCTTCCAGATTGATTTTTCATCTTTCTTTTCTGAGCTGCCCTATGCTGTCTGCTATAAAATCCTTCTTTCATCTCTCCCTTTGGTTCTGTGGCATCAAACCAAAAAGTGTCTTATCTTTAAATGGGCACTTATGAAAGGAAAACCTGACAAGGGGTGGGAGGTTGGTCAGCAATGGTGTATTGAATTCTGAAGAGTATCAAGTATCTTTTTAATTGAGTTATTTTGCAAAATTCCATAATCCGTGGTTGTATTACAGTTGAATCACTGCTGAAATGGATTGTGTGATCAGAGCCTCTGGCAGAAGAGGGCTGAGCATGGCTTTAGAGAGCTCTCTGGATGCCCCATGTCATCTCAAGCATGGATGAAATGGTGGTGCAGAGATTCTAAGAGCTGTCTAATCTAGAAATTTTAGTAGCGTCTCTTTCTGCCTGTGAATTTGGGCTTGGTAAGATTGGTGTTGATGCTGTATTGTGACATCAGTGCAGTCACACAAGCATCTGGTTCTAGTGTTTCTCTGGTTTTTGTGAATTGGCATGAAGTGATATCATGGGTTGGTACAATTTTGTTTTCTGGATATAGAGAAATGTAAAATGTTTTTCCCTGCCCTAACCGTGGTGTGGGTTGGGGGGGGAGGACAAGGACCTATCAGAAAGCAGGCTGGGATATTGACAGCTAAGTTGACCAATGAGAAGTGTCAGTGTGACTTTGGAAGGAACATTTAAAACTAATCTGCTGGGACCGCCCACTCTCTTGCTTTGGTGATCGGCCATGAGGTAACAGGGTGGTCGGGCCTGGGCCCGGGCCGGGTTGGGCTCTGCTGCCCCTTTAGGTGGCCATGCCGGGCCCGGCCGGGCTTTCAGAAGCTGCTGCCTGCATGGAGAGAGGGGGGAGCCCAGGTTAGGCCCCCCGTTGCCGGCTGGGCCGGGCCGGCCCAGGCTTCTGAAAACTGCTGTCTGCGTGCAGCTGGGGGAGCCCAGGTCAGGCCCTTCTGCCTCTAGGCGGCTGGGCCGGGCCTTGCTGAGCCCGCTAAGAACTGCTGCTCGCCTGAGAGCAGCCTAAGTAAAGCTTTTTTTTGCAGCTTAGTAATAGCTCTGAGCTGGACCGCCCTAGATAAGACCGAGGGGTGGAAAAAAGGACATTTTCCGGTTTATTCTACCAGCCCAGTGCGTGCACGTGGCCTTTGCAAGGCCGGGCAAAAATTTAACCTTTTCTTAGCAACATGGAACTTTTAAAGCACAATTCTTCTTCGAGAGAAAGAAGAAAACAGAAGGTACATGGAACAGACACTGCATGAAGTCAGTTAGATGAGAAGTGAAAGAACTAATAATATTGGAATAGGATTGAAGAAGTGGACATTTTTAACCGGACTTTTCTAAGGTAAATTATGAAGAAATGAACTATTCTTTGCAGCATCTTAGTATTATTTGGGTAGAATGCTATTCTAATCAAAATTAAGGACTGGTGTAATAGAGATTTATTTGGGAACTTTGAAACCCCCGCTCCTGGGTCAAAAAGGAGGTCTCAGCCCTTTGAGACAAAGATAATTTTAGATAAGAAGAAGTATTTGTAAATAATACCCCAGATACACTGAGCAGCTCTGCGGATAGAACATCACAGTCTGTGAAAACTCTGGGTGGCAGCAGATGTGTGTGTGAGCAAACATCTTCATAAAAGATCTTAGAAGGACTCTTCTCCTAAAATAATGTGTAGTTATGTCTAAGTAGTGAAACTGACTGAAAATCCTAAGTTGTGTCTTTCTATGTTGTTCAATAAGAAAGTTAATAGTTTGTAAGAGAAAGAGGCGTGTTTTTGAAGTTTCATTCTGTTTTTAGTTTTTTTTCCAACTTTCTTTTTCTTCTATTCTTTTAGTGTGTGTTAATAACACTATGTTTGTTCATTTTTTTAAGCTTAAGCCTGCTTTGTTTATTTTTCTCCTAATCTCTCCCTCCCACAAAAGTATTAACACTAAAACCCCTACATTAATTGGTGTTTCTGCCTGGTTTTATTAAATTAAAACCATTACAAGTGATCTTTGAAGTCTCGTGTGGGAAGATAGAACTTTTTGGAAAGAACATATTCTCTGGCCTTTTTCAAGTAGAAAAAAAAAAAAAAAAATCTATCCCAGATATGTAATGTTTGTGAAATGGATGATCTATAAGTAGTGGTGTTGCAGCCCTTCAGGCTTGAGTAGGTGAGAGTAGCTGTGGTTTGTTACGAAACTTTGGAATGTGTGATCTGCTGTGGTGTAAATGCAGTTCCTGATTTTACAACCAATAGAGGAATGCACCTGCACACAGGTGAGGAGGGGTGATAAGGAAAACTGGTTCTATGCCCTGTACAGGCAGAGTTACCACTATGAATTCTGCCTTAGCTCACCCTCTGCATGTCTGTTTCTAAAATATTATGTGTTTAAACCCCAAGCCACTTTTTCTTTTTTGATACTGTAGCAGCTGAATAACTTCATACCTGTTTTGCATTGGGCTGGTGTAGCACCTTTGCCCTTGAACTCTTGCTCACAGAGGTGTTTGTCACTTGCTCTTTTTGATTTACGTGAATTATCACTGTAGGAAGAAAGTTTCCTTTCTGTGAGGTGGTATTTGTCAACAAAACCCACTTATTACTCTTGTTTTCTTTTTCTGCTACTTCTGCAGTTTTGCAAGCCAAGGAACTGGGTGTGTGTTTTATGCAGGTTTGTCCTTGGTGCTGCCAACTCCTGAGACAAGTCTGGTACCCTGGTTGGGGAGGCATGTGGTGTTCAGTGCTTTAAAGACTCCATCCATGGAGGTCTGGAGGCTTTAACTATTGAACAGATCAAGTTTGCAATAGGTCACTCATCTTCTTGAATCGTTCTTCTCAGCAGACACAAACCCAGGCTTTGCAGTGTCTGCTGTGATAAACCAGAACTTGTAATCCTTGTTGCCTCCCCATTGGACAGCTGATTTTTAACTTTTGGGTGGTTTTTTGTTTGTGTTCTTGAGCACCTGGCCTTATTTCCTTGTTTAATTGAGAACAATTAGTGAGAAGGGCCTGATTACTGGATGAAGTGTCACTTTAGGATTTTAAATGGAGCTCATTACTGCTAAGGGGTCAGTGCTGGGGGGAATTCTGAGGTTATCTGGTGATGTGCAGCTCAGGGCTTGTACAAGCACCAAGCCAGCTGCTCATGGGAGGCTTGCAGGGAAGTGGAAGGCAAGGGGAGAGCAAGGGTTGCTTTATTGTTGAATAATCTTTTTGGTTCAGTTTTCTCTGATTTAGGCTCTTTAGAGGTAGCTGGGGCTGAAGGCACTGCCTAGGACTGGCTCAGTTAGTGCTGGCATGAACATGCCCAACATAAACTGATTATTCAGGGCTGTAAACCCAGCAGAATTCCTTTATGCCAGGTGTTTTCCTGGTGGTAATGGGTGTAAATGGGAGACAAATACCTGTTTTCTACATTCTTTTATTTTTTTATTAAAGAGATTGAAACTGAGATTTTATGTCATTCTTCGCACTAAAAATTAAGAATTTTTTTCTTAGGAAATACCTGTAATTAAACCCATGATGGCTCCTTACAGTGCAACAAAAAATAGTGCTCAGAGAGCAAAACCGTATTCAGTCTGCTTGAAACTTCATCTTAATTTGACTTTCCAGTTTTTCAGTTACTTTTGAATGACTTAAAATGTTCATTAAGTTAAATTAATGTTAAGCACATTAAGAGTCTATTCCTTCAGTGCCAAATATGTGATATTTAAAAGGAAATAAATCCTTGTTAATGAGTTTACTTAATGCTTAAGAAAATTCTGCAAAAATTGACGGGTTTAAATTATGCAAAAAATCAGCTTATATTTTAGGTACTCTTATGCCACATTTCTTTCCATATAATTTAAAGTGCTGAATATAAGGCTAGTGAATCTTGCTAATTTAAAAGAAATCACTTTAAAATATACATTGTTTTTTTAGTTTTGCTCTTTACCACTGACAGCATAACTAATTAGTAAAAACATACCTTTGTTCAGTGTGATAGATATCAAATGATTTATGATGTTGGTTTTGGATGATGAACTTTTAAATATTATTAATGTTTCAATAGCGGGCACTCACGTGCTTCGAGGTAACAGCAAATCCCTGTATTTTTAAAAATGCTTGCAATGAATTGGAGCTGAAGTGAAATTTCATGGGTTAAAATACATAAATATTATCTGATAGTGCTTGAGAAAATTGTTCATGGTCATATTTTTATTTCTTGTTCTGAGTCATTAAAAACCGATATAGTCACGGACAAAGACCCTCTAAGCAATTAAAGTTAGAAAGTGGTATGTTTATTCACCGCCAGGCGGCACGGGAGTAATCTCTGAAAGGCGTGGCCGCCCCGAACAAGGCTCTTTGATCTCTATTTATTCTATAGGATCTTACATACAATACATATGCATAACCCCAGCACCTCTCATCCCCACTCTGTATTAAAATGAGGCTATTAGTCCTTCACGCATGTGAAATTCTTCTCTTGAATTGGGTCAGTGGTCTCAAAGGATGAAGTCAGGTCTCTGTGACCCTCTGGCATGATCCAAGGTCCCCTGCTTCATGATTGATTGATACAAAGTCCAGGTGCTGGCCATTGTTCTTACTGGTTTCAATCTGTTCTTATGACAGTTCACTTACTCCACTTTTTCTATAAACAAGCTCATAATATAACAGTTAGCTCTAGCTTAGGCATCTAATAATCATTAATCTACCATTTACTAATCTAACTTACATCTTGATCAATATAAATTGCTTCTAACCCTTAGCTAAAATCTTAACTCTTTAAGATCATGATTCAGTTCCTTTCAACTTTGGACATTTGCTTTGTTTGTTTGCATATTTTACAGTAGCCTGAGGCAGTGCAGTCACTTTGCCTTGAACTGATTGTAAAAGATGTATTATTATGGCTTGCTAATGCACTTGCTGTTAGCTAAGATTGAACAGTTGTAATAATGAATAGAATTTGATAAATACCTACTTTCCAGCCAAAAAGCCTGTAGAAGAATCAGAAGAAAAGAAAGCAGCTCAGTCAAAGAAGAAGATGAAAGAATTAAGAGTTTTGGATGGAAAATCTGCACAAAATTTATGTAAGTGATGTGAAGGTTGTTAGGGGCATTAGGTCAATGTCTAAGTAGCATCTACACCTCACTTTTCATAAATTGTCTTTTTTTGTTTACATGTGCAATTGCTTTTTCTAAAAACTGCTAATTTGAACATGAGTTTTAAATTCAGAGGTGCTTAAATACAGTCTGAATTCACTGTATAACTTGGGAAAAATGAAAAAAGTAACAGGGAAAAATGATTTAATGGGTTAGTGGGGTTTTTGTCAATTAATTCTCTCAATTATTGCTCAGGACCGAAAGTACAATTAGATGATGATCACTAATTTGGGCAGATCAGAGTGTGGGTGGTATAAATACGATAGACCAAATTCGATAAATCAAAATTTGGAATTTTATTGAGAGACAAAATGACAGTCTCGGACAGCCACAATTAAAAGGACAGCGTCGAGCCCGGGGTCAGCGCCGGGTGAACAACGATAACACACTCTGCCAGTCTGTTATCCCCCAAGTTCACATTTCTGGCTTGCAGCAGCCTCTTTTTATACACTGGATCACTGAGAGAAACTCAGGATTTCGACGGTTCTTCCTCCGAGGCATCTTCATTAAACATTCACGTTCCAGTTCTAAGAGTTTGAATAGGGTGGAGGGGGAGGACAATGCCGTTAATGGCTGTGGCCAGGTGTGGTGTGGAGATGTTAATTTCAGGAGGAGACGGTCTAGATATCGATCTGATGTAATCATCTGGGTCTCCGGGCTCTCATCTCCTTTTTCCGTCGTCATTGTTCTTCTTCTAACGTTTCCCGGCAGAGGCATTTTTGGGTCTCCCTTTCTGGTAATTCCAATCATTTTTATTTCGTGTCCCTCCCATGTCTTTCAGGCAAGAGAAATTCCTGTGCCTTTTCCGAGCTACTTTTCTCTGAGTTAACTCTTAACATACGGGATTAAAACAAAAACTTATCCTTATAGAGATTGCATTACATTTTATATCTTTTAACACGAATTAACTTTAGGACATATACCACAGGTGGGTTTTCTGGGATGGGGTTTAGAGGCCATTCCTAATTGTTCCTTCTGGTTAGAGCAATGAAGAAATAGAGGTTCAAGGGAAGATATTACCAGATAGGGTACATAGGTACAAGTACTACTGCTATAAATTGTAACAAACTCAGCCCCCTGGTATCATTTAACTTGATTCTTTCCTCTTTCATTATGGAGGGAAATCAATCATTGAGTAGTAGAATCTTTTCTTTGAATCAGAAATACCATAAATGTCACTAGTCCAACTGTGCCTATGGCAAATAAAGTGTGTAAACCCAAATGTGGGCATTTTTAGTACCACATCCATGAACAGAAAATGAGCTGTGACACAATTGATAGAAAACTTCAGATTTTGAAAGCATGTATGCAGGATAATCAGCCACAGTAGTTAGGCTGAATATAAAGCACTTTTTTAGTGTTATGCTTATCCATCTGTTAAGAATTCTTTGTAGTTTACTGAGTGGGGCTCTCTTGAGATTTTATAACATTCTGAGGTCAAATTGCTTTGAGAACTCTTATCTTTGAAGGGTTTGCATTATGTGTGTCTTGTATAAGTTCAGTTACCCTGAAAGTGGTAGAGTTAGGGCATTTTTCTTACTTTTGCCCAGCTCTTCATTGCCCCTTTGATGTGAAATTTTTTCTAGAATATCACATAAACATAATTTACCGAATTGTAAGTGCAGTACAGCTATTCATACATGGTTATGGAAGCAATAATAATAGATCAAGATATCTATTATTGGTTGAGTAGGTCTGCTTAAGTAGGAATGCAGATGTCATTCAAAAAGATTAAACTTTATTGGAAACTAACATTGCTAGAGAGCAACTGAGGCTGATTTTAAAATTAAAATTGTTGTCATAGTTTCATTTCTTAGAAAGGAAATTCATTATAAGTCAAACTGAAATAGTGTACCTATCTAGCATTTGTTTATATGGGAGACTTCTTAACTGCGAAACACAATTTGGACAGATATAATTTTTGAGTTGCTATAAATGGTTTGCCTTTGTATATCAATCTTTTTTGACCTTTTTGATTTTAATGATGTATTACTGAATTTCAGCAATATTTTTGGGTTCCTTCCGTTTGCCTTATGAAGAAATAAAAAATATTATTTTAGAGGTTGACGAGGAGAAGCTGAGTGAATCCTTGATTCAGGTATGCGAAAATACCTCTGCTTTTGGTTATAGCTTGTTTTCCACATAAAAATGGCACAAAGGAGTAAGAATTCCAGAGTAAGACATGGTGTTTCATTGATTTCACGTCTGCTTTTGAATGTGGTCACATGTAGCACTAAAACTGCCTTTCAAAGACACTGTTAACAAAAGAATTCCTTGTAATTTCCCTTTCCAAAAGGAAATCTTTGAGACTTCTGGTATTTCATCTTCAAAGACAAGCTAAAGATGATTCAGGCTGGTGCATAATGAATTTTTCAAGGCTTCTTGTGGAAACAGCTCTCTAACAGCTCTGCCTGTCTCTAGTGAGAGATGAAACTCCCTGAATGTTTCAGCATACTGCTGCAACTCCAAACCTAGCTGTAAATCAAACCTGCTCTCAAGCTGGCTGTGTCTTGTTTTGAGCCCAAATCTCTCAGCTGGAGAGTAGAAAGGATGGAATACAACTTCTTTATATCCCTCTCTGATTTCCTCCCTCTAGGAGAGCAAGTGTGTACATGGCCCCTTGTGGTCTCTGAGCAGTGACAGTTTAACAGAGAAGCATGGAAACCCTAAAAGTCACAAAGATTTAGCACCCCAGCAATGTTGGTGTTGTTTTATTTAACATCATACACAGATTCAGATTCCTTCTACCACACTGGGCCTTGATTTATCCTTTCATCCTTCCCTGTCTCCTGTTTGCACCTTCGTCCCATTCCCCCAAGGTTTTCTAAATTCATTTCTTCTTCCTTTTTTGGACCTGCAAAATGGTTCTTCTGGGGACTCTGGTCTAAACTGAGTTTCCTCGGTGTTTGAAAATAAGCACAAAGCCCTAATTATATTGAGGATTTGGTTTATTGATCAGAGATGTCAGATCAGATGATTAAGAAACCTTCAGGTTTAGTAAAATCAAAAATCAAGTGGGAGGAGCAGCCCCACCTTGGATAGCTGAAGTGCAGAGTAGTTTCATATTGATCTCCTCTACGACAAAGACATTATTGTTTGGATTTCAACTTGTGTATATATGAAAATTTAAATGCAATCTACATTTTTACTAAGTTTTTCTTAAAACAAACTATTATTCAGTCTTAATATAAATATTTTAAATACTTATCATATCTGTATTTTGACACCTCAAGATCATACAAAACCTCACAATTTTCTTTGGGGACATGGATAAGATTGCAAGCAAATAGAACTTTTTCCTGAATTCCTGTGTATTTGCCATCCAAAAGATCTGTACAGTGTTGGGATGTTGACCTTTTTTTTTGTAAGGTATTTTTAAGTGTACTTTGTGCACAGATACTTTGAATGTCTAATGATTGCAATTTTTTTTTTTGCTACTTTTTGCATATATTACACGGACCAGGTATTTCTTGATTGATATTAAATGAGCAAGATGCAACCATTAGAGCAAAAGGAGATTGTAGAGAGGCAAAACTCCTTGATGCTGTCAGACCTTGAAAAATGATACCCTAACCTTTTAATACATTCTTCAAATCAGAGACTGTAGCAGGGCAGTTGATGTCTGTATTAAATAATTACTGCTTTGATTTGATGTTTATATAATGTTAAAGCTGCGTAAATAAAATAAGCATCCCATAATTTCCTTGTGCATTTCCATGTTTTGGTATTTTAAGTGTTATTTTTAATATCCTAGGTGGTTTAACGTAACAAATTTGATATAATACCTTGTTTGTTTTAGAACCTGGTGAAGAATCTTCCTGAGCAGAAAGAACTCAATACCTTAGCTGAGTTAAAGGATGAATATAACGATCTTGCTGAGCCAGAGCAATTTGGAGTTGTGGTATGTATTAGTGCAAGGATTAACTGCGGAGTTCCATTTTGGCACATAAAAATAAATAAGTTTAGGGATAAAATATTTTTGTTAGTGTTTCTGCAAGACCTGCAGTAGGAAAAAGTTACTATTTCCTGATAAGTAGTAATCAAAAAATCTCTATAATATGTATTAGGCCAGCCTGGGCAGGGCCCTGACCAACCAGGGTTGGAACCAGATGATCCTTAGGGTCCTTTCCTTTTGAACTCCTCTGATTCTGTGATTCTGGGTGTTTTTCTGGAAGGAATTACAGTATAGCATTAAAAGCAACAGGCAATCCTGTGCCAGACCAAATTTTTTGTCTGCATGTCTTGCCTTGAATATTTATTAAACAGTTCTGAAGAACCCTCTGCCTTCAAGCAGATAAATTTCCATGAGTCCATAGGAGACCCAGTTACCCCATGGCACTGACAACTCTGATAAATTTGTTTTGTATCAAAACCTGTAAACAGCTGAAAGAGTTACTATGTCCATATTTTATATGTATGTATGCATACACATATAAAATATCTGTATTTATATAGACACAGACTTGTAAAATGGCTCAAGGAGAGGTGTGAATTTATATTGGAACTGAAATTGTAGCTTGTGTTCTGCTCCTTTCAGTAGCATTCAGTCCCTGGATCTGTTCAAGAGCAGTGTTAAAATGGCTGGGGCCTCTCTTGGAAGGAAATTCCAGCATTTCCATAAATTGTTTAATCCATGCTTGGTGGATGAGGGTGAGACACTGAGTTACTGAGTTCTGTGCCAGCCCTTGGAAATCACTTTCTGCTCCTGGTCTTCCAAAGACCTCCTAAGTCTTTAGGCAAATGAGCTCCTGTTTTCACTTCCCTTCATCAGCCTAAGAGATTAAAATGATGATGAGAGCCTCTGTAACGTGCTCAGGATTTCTCCCCAACTCCACAGGAACTTTGTTTGCTCTTGCTGGATTTTTAAGGCATTATATACATTAAAATGCATTAAAACTGAAATAGAGGCCTCTTAAAAGACTTTTTTTACTAAAAAGCTCTTATTTGAGCATAATTTGGCTTCAGAAGTGCCTTTTGAGTGATTTTTTTTTTTTTTTAATTATTTTTCAGTTGGGGAAGTAACAGAATATGATTTTTCCTAATGAGATTTTTGGAGGGGATTTAGAAAATGAAAGATATCAATGGCTTCTTTTGAAAAACTTCAGCCTATTGATTTCCCTTTTTTTTTTTTTTTTTTTTTTTAAATAAATGGCATAAAGTTCCAAAAATCTTTTTTTTTTCCCAAACAAAGATGAGGAATTTTGGTAGAAGTGAGATACATTATTTAGCCTTACTGCAAGAAGTAAAACATTGCCGTTTATGGATCAGTAACAATCTAAAAATCTCTATAAATATACATTTGCTACTTTCTTTGAAGCAATAATAGCATGCATATATATTTAAAATATAAACATATCAATGTATTATGTCTTTATACAGACCAAAACTTATCTATGGATAAATTATGTGTGTATATATTATGTGTATTGTGATCTATGCATATATTATATATTATTTTATGTATACACCTATTTATGGGTATATTCCCCCCTACCTAGATATTGTCAAAGTGAGAAATTCCTTAGGTTTTGTGCAGAGAGAATATCTGGAGTGTGTTGAAGGGAAATGCACAATGGAAGCAGGCAAGGTGGAGGTGTTAGGACAGAGGAAGCCTCTGAAGTTTGGGAATTCTATTCAGCTTCCTGCTTAAAAACAGCAAAGAAATTGGCAAAATTGTGCATAATGACCTTGATTTAAAGAGCTCTGTAGGCATCCCTCCATTTTACTGCTGTAAATTCCTTAGTGCTTCACCCTGATCTTCCTAACTTGGATCATCTCCTGCACTGCTCCTTCCTTCTGACTCATTCCCTTTTATAAACACCACCCCTGGCTTGTCTCAGCTGATATTTCTGGATTAGGATGCTGCTTTCCATATCTGGGGCTCTTGGATTCTTCAGAGTTAGGATTCCTGCTGGACTGAACCTGGGTAGGCTTTGCCTTTTCCTTTGGTTATTGAAAAAGCCATAAAAGTTCCCTTATTTCCCAGCAGTCCGAGGATGGCCATGGTCACTGTCCCACAGGTTTGTTTCTGAGGAAACACCAACTAGAGAAAGTTGAGAAAGTTTCCAAGTATTTAATGCAATATTAATTAGCAAAAACTGCTTAATCAAACATCTCCAAATGGTGCTGTTTGCCTTATGAAGGAACCAAGTTTCCTGAAGCTTGTTTGCTTATTCAGCTTTGCCATCTGCTTTAATAAAAACCAGTACTTTGCCTTGGGGGTCCTGCTTCTACCTTATTTCTAGAGGCCTCTAACTGCATTGCTGGTGCTAAAACGCTGGATTTGTTTCTGATTTTTATATCATTGAACTATCCATTAAAGTGGAAGAAATGCACCTGAACTTAAAGTCTTGATTGAAGTTCTTTTTTCCAATGTGTCAAATTAATTTTGGAGTTTCTCATTAATAATAATCTTAACCTTGACTTTAGGAATAGAAGACAGACTACTTTAAATAATATTTAATGTGTGTCCCCTTATTTTTATGTAAATTTAGGTGTGTTCATTAATTATTAAGATATGTTAATTGGATAATCACTTTGCCTATCAAATTTAATAAAGGTTGGAATAAATTGCTTAAAATTTGTGTAGAAAAACCATACTTAGTAAATGATCAACTTATTTGAAGGGACCAATTAACTTAATATTCAGCCGATATGTAAAAGAAAATTAGAACTGCATTTTCATTTAGGTGAAATGTTAAAATCAATTATGTATTCTAATTAGTTATTGGATCTTTTTGAAGTTATATCCTGGGATCAAAAAAGCCACCACAACTTCCTGTAAAGTTTGCATTGATGTTGAAGTAGAGCAAGAAAAACAACAGATTGACTGAATCAGCTGTGCAACATTAACTCAGCTAGGCAGAATGTTATCTGAATTCTACATGTAAACCTTGTGTTCAAGAGTTAATTTTTTCATGATACGGGAGCAGGTGCAACTTCAGTAAGGAACTGCATTTCCACTTCAGTGCCAGTTGAACATTTTTAGTATCAAAAGCATAAGTTTGACTGAGGAGTTGTATAAACTTGCATATTCTGTGACCCTTTTTTTGCCGTCTAACCAGTTCAGCTGTTATGAGCAGTCCTGGCTGGGAGGCAGACAAAGTGGGGAGAATTGTTCAAATTTATTGCACCTCCATTGGTTTAGAGTCATTCAGTCTTTTAAATTGAATTTATTGGCTGCTTGTTTGGCCTCATTGTGATTTTGTGAGCTGCTGCAGAATTAATCTTCCTGGAACATTTCCAGGGAAAAAAAAGCAACTTTAATATAACATAGGTAAGAGGCTAAGTTGTCTTAGTAAGTTGACAAATTTTTATTAGAGGAATGTCAGCTTTTTCTTAGAAAGTGAGGCAAAATTAATTGTGCTTTTTGCCTTTCTCCAATAGCCTTTGATCCTCGTTTTAATACAGGGTTTGAGAATTGAATTATGATAATAAAGCATAAAGAACTGAATAAAGAACTTGATTAGGTAGAGAGTTCAGACAAGACCTTTATGAGAGGCCAGAAGGGGAAATAATGACATGCAGCCCAGCACTGACAGTCAGCTGGAAAAGAAATATCCATTTTCTTGCTTAACTGTGTGCAGTGGAAGCCAATGCTTGCTGGTCCATGCACCTGTTTGAATGCTTATTTTCTTATATGCCTTTGACACTAATTTTATTTAGCCATAAAGAGCCATAAAGAATTTGAGCTTTCTAAGTTAATGTAGGCTTTGCTCCTTACCTAATTCCATGAGATTCCTCAAAGTTAAATATATGCTCATTCTTTCTCTGCCAGTGAACACATGCATTTAGAAACAGGCCTACAAAAGGGGAAACCAGGGCAGGGTGGGGCAAGAGGAACTAAAATAGCTTTTGTGGCCATCTTCAACTGATACCTGAAGGGCATGATGCATATAAAAATGTTCTGGGTTTTAAGGAAACAACCCACGTGAAACAGTTCTTGGGAAATTATCAAGATAGTTTTAAAATATTATGTAGGTCAGGGAATGAAATTAAAACTTACTGCTGGGTTGGTTGTCAAAAGCTAATAAATGATCAGTGTTCCATGACACTACACAGTATGAAGGAAGAAAGGACACTTCTCTGAAGTTTTAAGGATTATTCTTCACAAATGTTTGTCACACTCTCCTGTGGGCTTGTACATGTTTTGTTGCACTCTGGTTTTGGGATTGAAAGCTTTCACAGCGTTTTTATGTGTCATTATGAGTAAAAACAGCAATTGGAGATTGTTCTATAAAAGTTAAATCAAATTATGTGATTAATTTTAATTTCCATCTATTGCAGATTAGTGTAAGTAGATCCTTTTGAGGCAGATGTTTTCTGTATGATATTTCTGAAATACAGAATGATTAGAAGAATACTGTTTCAAGACTTTCAATGATTTTGGCTTATAGAGGCTCAGAGAGAAATTTGTGACAATGGAGATTTATAAAAAAAAGATCACTAGTTCTGCTGAAATGCTTCTTTTCTGATCCTTTCCTTTTCCTTGTTCCAGCCTGATCATAAGTATTGTTTGAGACCATCTGGAGTGCCTTCATGTTTATGTTCATTTTAGAATGAATTCATTATTATTCAGGCCACTCAAGTCCTTCCTGTGAAAGTTATTGCTGCTGCTCCTGGTAGCTGTTGGGAGACAACACTAGTAGAAAATTGTGGTTTCTTAAAGGACCATGGTCAAATTTTGGCCAACAGAGACAGGAGCACATCAAAATATTCCTGTTTTGATAATCAAGATCTGCGATTTGTCACATAGCAAAGCTTTTCTTGCTAAGTGCTTCAGGAACACCACTAATGGTGAATACATTGGGGAAGAAATCTTTCTATATTCTGCTAAGTAAAATGAGATAGGTTTGGGACATAATCATTCTTGCAATTAAATTAAAAATTTCAAGTGGTTTAAAAATGCTCAGTATATCTTTTCTTCCTAATTTAAATTTCTCTTGTGAATTACAGTGTGCTAATTGGGAGGAAATAACTGATCACTTGTGCAAAATACGAAAGACATGGCCATATTTTGTTACCTAGCCTGGTGAATTTCGTCTTGGGGATTTAAATTAATGAATCAGCATTGTAGATTACTTTCAGTATCTCTGTCGTTTGCCATGTTACAACATCAGGATTTATAACCTCCCATCTTTTTATCAGAGCAGGAAAGAATTAGTCATATGCTCTCTTTTGCCAAGTGTGAAACACAAAGGTGGTAGGATCTGGGATGCCTAGAAATACAAGATAGGAAATGAAAACATGCAGAAGTTGTAGGCTTGCTGCCTGCACAGCTCTGGGGTTTTTAATGTAAACTTTTCTCTTAAACAAGCATTTGGTTTTTTACATTTTGATGTAAATGCTGTGCAGATGAGCTCAGTGAAGATGCTGCGGGCACGGCTCAACGGGATCCTGTTCCGGCTCATGTTCGAGGAGCATGTGAACAACATCAAACCTGACATCATGGCAGTGACCCTGGCCTGCGAGGAGCTCAAGAAGAGTGAAAGCTTCAGCAAGCTCCTGGAGTTGGTGCTGTTCCTGGGCAACTACATGAACTCAGGCTCCAGAAACGCACAATCTCTTGGCTTCAACATCAGCTTTCTCTGCAAGGTAAGCTGCAGCCATAAAACACTGCATTGCAGCTTGGTGAAACTCAGGACACAGGAGAAAGTGCCCAAAGCAGGGAAAAGCATCAGGCAGTGTCAGTGTCTTGGATTATGTAACCAAAAAAATGTGTATTCTATTTCATCTGTTGAAAGCTTATCTCTTGTAACTCCAGGGGGGAGGGGAGCAGGTGCCTTCTGATCATGGCCCAGCCATTAAAACCAGGTGGGGCAGTGTTTCTTATCTCTTTCACTGCTCCTCCATCCTCCAGGGAGACATCTTCTGATAATGGGCCATTAGGGCCCACAAATGACATGACGCATTCCATCATCCCATTGTGAGATGCTCCACCCAGTGGGGGAGGAGCCAGCTGTTCCCAGCTAGATAAAACCTTGTGTCCTTCAGTCCCAGTTATCTGGTTTTTCCACTGGATGCCTGGAGGAAGACCGGACCCATCTCGCCACCACTGGACTTTCTACAGGACCATCTCTACTCCACAGAACCACATCTGTTACTCCAGGAGGATTTATTTGGACTGCTTCCAACACCCTGACCAACAAGGTGCCAGGTCATATCCCTGACTCTCTCAGGGTTTTTTCCAGGATCCTTGTTTGCTTCCTTGCTTCTATTTTTTGTACTACTACATTTGTATTTTCCTTTTTTTTCTAATATTCCTAGTAAAGAACTGTTGCTCCTATTTCCCATATCTTTGCCTGAAAGCCCCTAATTTCAAAATTATAATAATTGGAGGGAAGGGGAGTTACATTCTCCATTCCAAGGGAGGCTCTTGTTTTCCCTGGCAGACAACTGTCATTCAGAACCAAGACAGTCATTTACTGACTGCACCTCTGTCCTTAATAATGGACAGGAAAATGCAGAGTGAGCATTCCCAGGATTCCTTGGGTAATTTTAAGGTCTTTTTTTTTTTTTTTTTTTTTTGCTCCTAAGGAATGTATTTCAGCCTTCAAGCTTGTCTAGCAGAATTTGGGAATCTTTATTTTGCATTTTGTTATAATAACTCCTTTTTTTGACCAGTGACTATCATTTAGTGGACTTTCTGCCCATGATAAGAGAATTTTTTTTTTTTTTTTGAGTCAGCTGTCAGCAAGGTAGAAGATGTCTGTGTACATATTTCTGTGTGCAGAATACACACATACTTCATGATGAGGAATCCTAATGTAATGAATTCACTTTTCAATAAAACCAGAGTTTTATATTGATTTTTTTTTTTTTTTGCCTGTTTCTTGAACAATCTTAAAATTGTCTGTTTACTGGATGCAGTACTTACATTATACATTCTGGAAAAAAGAGAAGAAAAAAGGCAAGTATTGACCTGGGATGAATGTTTGGGTTTGGAAAATAAATGTTTTTACAACAGAGCTGGTCATTTTGTACACAGAGATCTGATTTTGTTACAACTTTTATTAAAACATGATAAAGAAAATAAAGTACAACCCAACCTCTCTGGACTGAGCTGGAAGGCTAATGACTGAATAGTAATTGCAAATCCTTAAAACAGATTATCTCTCTGGATGTTATATTGCAGTGTATGATGTTATTGAAGATAGAAAAGATTTGTAAACAACCTTTGGCAGAAGGCAGAGAACTTAATTTTGTTCAAATAAGAGACATCAACATCAGAATTCCTGGGATGTATCAAGCCAGAGCAGCTATTCCTGTGCTCGCGCCAGAGCATCTTCATTGCCTGAGCACGGAATGCTCTGTAAAAATAGAAGTACGGCAGGAAAAGTGCTCAGGCTGAGGGAGGCTGCTGTAGTAATTCACTAAAGGTGATATTTGCTGTGTTTGTTTAATATTTCAAAGGATCCAGCTGCCTTTTGAACCCCTAGTGCAGCAGGAGCTCCCTCAGGAGTTCCAAAATTCTGCTCTGCAGGAATGGAGCTGAAAGGAAAGAGGTTTGTTTTAGGGATGTGCAAGTACAGCTGCTGGTCCTATGGTGCTGAATTAAAGTGAAGAGAAATAGCTCAGTTTCAATAAATCTTTTGCAGCATTCTGGCTGGATCAATGTGTGGTGTATCTAAGTTCTGGTATGTTACTTTATGTTCATAGTGCAAATAGAACAAGACAAGCTGTTTATCCAGTCTGAGTATTACTGATGAGGGGACATTTATTGTCCAGTAGCCCTTGTTGTGGGAAGGGGGGAAAGATTTCTAGGGTAGGAGAAGGTCTGTAATCTCATAAAAATCAATATAGAGCCTTTTTATAGCTATGATAAACCGTCACTCCAGTGATGGTTTGTACATAAATTTTTCCTTGCATTGGCTGTCATGTTTAACCCTCACACCTGAAAGCTGCATCCAGAAGTACCTGGGAAAACCCAGCCCCCTCCTGGCAGTGCGTTATGGTGTGATTGGCATGGTTTACATGCTTTAGTCTGTCTAAAAGGGAGAGTTTTGTTCTGGTGGTGTTTTTCTGGTTTACAGAATTAAACATCATACTCTGTGTCTCCCTTGATTTGAATGGTTGTACTGTGTTGTGCTCTGTGTACCTTGGCCTTTGATCCTTTCCTAAGAAATGGGTCTCATGGTATTGACCCTCAAATTTGTTGCTTCAGCATCCAGCTGGTGCTGCTTTCTGTAGCCCACACTGATCTACCAGTTTATTTCATTTACTTTTCAACTGAATGTGTTATTTCCAAACCCTGTCTCTCGGGCAAAGAAAGGCCATAGACTCAAAACCTGTATTTTAAAATTTGAACACCACAGTCTCAAAAATTTATTCTGAATCATAGAATGATAGAAAATCCTGAGTTGGAGGAGACCCGTGAGATTCATCAAAGTCCAGCTCCTGGTCTTGTAAGCACAACTTAATAGGCTCTTTTTGCTTTTCATCCACTTGGCTGGAGCATGTAGAACAGCAGAAATCAGGCTAAGCCATTAGGTTTTTTACAAGCCAAGGAATGTTATATCTATTGGGCAAAATTACTGCAAGTAAAAACCTGAATATAAAAAGTATTGCATTTATATGCAAAAAAATTAAAACAATGGGTGTGTTATTGAATATGGTATATATTGAATAAGAGTACAGGGTGTGAATACAGACACAACCATGCTGTCACCTGCCCAGTTCCTATCTTTAATTTCTTTTTTAATATTTAAGTAGTATGTGCTAAACTACACTCAAACAGCACCTATCTTATTTTTCATTATAGAGTAGGCTTAGGACTTGATTTTTAAAGTACAGATATTGATTCTAAATATCAAGCAGACCTATCTGTATCCATTGTGTTAAAAATAAGGATGAAAATAGCAGAGACATGTTTATGATTGAGCCAAAGAAATGAATTTGATAACATTTTTTCAAGATTAATTAAATATTTACTACAAGGTGCTAATACTGACTCTTGTTATGAGGTTGCTCGTGGTGGCAAAACATGTTCCTGTTGTAATTTGAAAGCAAAATAATTTTGTCCATTTAGAAAAAAAGTGCTTTATCCACTTGATGATGTCAGAGAGATCAAAGACTACAAATCCCACTACTATTGTTCACAGACAAAATGAAATGCAATTTCTTTTTTCCATGCAGATGTTTAGCCAGTAAATCTACGATTTTTTTTCAAGTCAGAAGAACTTCTGTGCATGTAACACATTAAAGCCCTTTAACTGCATACCATTACTGAAAATTGTTTAGTCTTTGATTGCTGAATTGGTATGAATTAAATTACTTTCTTAATTGCCTAAATACCTTATATTTTTAAAAGCCTGTTTTTCCACTGCACTCATTTATTCCTAACTAGGTAATCCTTAAAGCTGAAGAGCCTCTATTAAATTAGAACTTCAAGTGATTTAGAGAATGAGAAAACAAATAGGAGATTTTACACATGCATTTATGTATTCTTCTTCAAGAAATCCTTTATTTCATTTGTTGTGTATGTTGTAGCTTACTTCTGTGTAAGAACTGTACCAGATGAGTAAAATGCTGTTAAAACAATTCTTTCTAGATGTATTACTAATTCTTTGTCAAGTGAAGTGTGCTCTTCTCAAAATCTTACATACACATACTCTGTTGCCTTTGTGAAGAAGAGGAAATCACTGCTTCTGCTAGATCTTCCATCAGCTCACACATTACTTCTTTACATCTGCACAAAAATGGGCAAACTCAGAAGTTTGGTCTTAAATTTGTTCTCTCATTCTCTTAAATTCATGATGTTCCTTTGTCTAGATGTGTGCACTCTGCCATGGGATTTAGCCATAAGTTAGCCGCTGGAAACATGTCACTGGTCCTATATTCTAACAGTTAGTTCCAATTTTTATATTTTTTACTAAAAAAACCCTCATTTCAGCGGTTCATGCACTCAGGCTAATGGAGAACAGAGTCTTATCACTTCCAAGAATACTGATTTATTCCAGGCCACTAAAAAGTGCCTCTGCAGTCGAAAGAACAGCAAAAATATACATTTACCTGTTATTTCCCATTGTGCAGTTTTCCTGCAGCTTTTCATAAATACGACTGGATGCATTAAATTTTCTTTAGCTGCAGTCAGGATTACCTTTGCTTTTTTGTTGTTGTCATTCTGTATTCCAGAAAGGCAGGGTACATTTATTTTGTGTGTCTCTATAGAACTGTTCTCCAAGTCTTTAGCCTAAAGCAGCATGGTTTAGATTTTTCTCTAAGAAAAAATAGTGGATTTACAACAAGGAGTTACTTTAATTTGACTGGTCAAAATGCCAATTCTGACTGTTAGCATGATGTCCAGCTATGCAGCATTTCAGGGATTCCTGTAGAGATTTGGCATTTATGGCATTGAAGGAATGTTCTAAATTCAGTTCTGTTTATTCTCTGTCCACAGCTGGTTTTTATCTGGGGGATTCTGAACTGGCAATGCTAAAATCTCAGAACTTTATGGACTGTCTCCAGGTCTTGTTCTCATCAAAATTAATCATTCTTTCTTAAAATACATCATAGGGTAGATTCCTTTTGTAGTCCTAAATTATGAAGAATTCAAGAAATTTTGTTTTTTAAATAATCTGTTTATTTGCAGGCAACCCGTGTAGGTAACTTTTTGCTAAGTTGAAGTCTGCAATATTAACTTTATTGAAATGTTTAAGAATTTTTTTCCTTTTTGTTTTCTCCTGTGCTCCCTTTTTAGATTCGAGATACAAAATCATCAGATCAGAAAACCACCTTGTTGCATTTTCTGGCAGAAATCTGTGAGGAGAATTACCGGGATATCTTAAAATTTCCAGATGAATTGCAGCATGTTGAGAGTGCAAGCAAAGGTAAGCAGACAAAGCACCTGAAGGTAATAGTTGTTTGCTTTGACATTAAATACTTCCACCATTTCATTTGAGAGTGTAGGGTTATGTAACCTGTAAGCATTGATAATCCATGTGGATCATGCCTTTCTGTTATTTACTGAGCTGAGAAGTCAGGAAGGAAAAACAGTAATAGAGCAACTCCTCTTCTGTAGTAGGCTGTGAAAATAATACAATTTATAATTTATATTTTATATTATATATAGGATATTGTAATATGTAAATATATTTATAATACAGATTATTGTATATGTATTGTCAGTGAGGTGCTTGAAAAACCATGGCTCAGGAGTTGTGTCAGCAGTGCAGTGATGATTTTGAGTCTCCCATCAAACCTCTGAAGAGTGAGCTCTCTGTGTGCAAGAAGCCTTCACACACAGAGTTCCTGCTTTCCACACCTGAGAGAGAATAACAAACATGCTCTGGAAAAATCCCAGGCTGCATATGAATAGATAGAGTTTAATTATGCTGCACAGGCAACAATTAATTATTATCTTTAATTGCAGCAGTCCAGGCTGGAGGATGTGATATCTTAGTTCATCTGTTGGACAGGTTTTCATCTGACACAGGCTGTGCTGCTTGGCACACTTGTTGCTAAGTTTTCTGCTGAGGCAAAAGTAGGTGGTAGAGGAAGATAACACAGACTTTTGATTTGCCCATTTCATCAGAAGATAAATACCTGGGCGAGCACAAGAATATGAAGGAAAATAGAGGTGAGAAGTAGTTGGATACACATTTCCACCAGCTCTGTCCAGGTTTTCTCCTGGAAATTTTTGTCTCCTTTTTTCCAGTGTTATCAGTCAATGTCTCTCTTCAGTGCAGTGATTACCTGTTAGACAAATACTTTATTAATTAGGGCATCACTTGCTTTTAGTTTGTGTTCTTCTGTCTTAAACTGTCTGCTGAGAGCAGAACTCGTTTCCCCGAGGACCTGGGGAATAGTTCATCCACCAAACCCAACTTTGCCATTGTTTCACCTCAGACTTCTTCACACTTTTATGTGTCTGTTCTTTATCACACTTTTTTTTTGCTGTTTCTCAAACTTTGCAAGCACCTTTCCATGTTTTTTTTCTGCACATAACCTGTTTTATTTGTATTGATTAAACGTGTCCCTGCCTCTCTTTGCTGAAGGATGGTTCATTGGCCTGAGTGCCTGGGGACAAAATGGGATTGATCTGGGATTATTGGGGTGTCTGTGCAGGGCCAGGAGCTGGACTCAGTGATTCTTGTGAGTCCTGTCCAGCTCAGGTTATTCTGTGGACTAACATATTAATGAAGTTATTTATGCAAGTAGCAGTTTGGCATCTTATCTAAATTCCAAAAATGTTGTCTACCACTTGATAATTCTTTTCTTGAGGTGACTTTTAATCTTTTTCTTCCTTTCTTTGTAAAGTCTTATGGTTTACCAGGCACTTTTGATAATCTTTGATGAATTTTCTTCTGTGGCTGACACTTGACCTTGCAGCTTTGAGATTTTTATAGTTTGATTCAAATCCTCTGATGTTCTGTAAGTTGACTTCAGGAATTAAACTCAAAGAGTCAGTAAAGTTTAGTTAAGCTGTAGCATCCTAAACAGAGAAAGCATATTAATGGGAGCAAAGCCTCTAATAATTCTGATGCTTAGAACACATATGAAAAAGATTTTACTACAGTTAAATTTGTTTCATTCTGTAAGATAAAAGCTGCATTTCCTATAAACAGCGCTGACTTCTAGCAGAGCATAAATTACTGTTCATTTTTAATGACCAAAATTTCTCCTTCGGCCCTTCTTTGCTTTCTGGAGCAAGGCAGATTTTTGGCAGAATAAATGTGATTTGTGTAAGTTATTTCAATTGTTCCCTGTGGTCCTTCTGGGGATTTGTTAACTGTAAATGTTCACCTGCTCTGTCACACGTGTTGCTTTTTCTGTATTGGAAGTTGAAATGCTTTGCATGGAGGAGATTTGCACATCCTATTTACTGTTTGGTGGTTTATAAACCAGCGGTTTTGGGGATGGACAGTTGGGTTTATTTTTCCTGCGGGAAGCCTCTTTTGGAATAAATTGACTGGATATGAGGATGCTGGCATCAGTTATTCATAAAATAGGAAGAAATCTACCAGCAGATATTATCTCTGGATGAATTTTAAATAAGGAAATATGAGCTAGGCAGGTGAGTGTCATTACTTGAGATGGATGCTGGTACTTTTTAGTCAGGAGGCAGCCTTGTAGTTTAGACTGTACATAACCTTCCAAATGCTACATTTGGCATCTGCAACTTCTTTTCAATCTTGGCTGCATATTCTCAGTTCCATGTAAAGAAAAAAAATCCTCTTCAGCTTAATTTTCATAGAATAAAGAACCAGCATCTGAACAACGGCTGATTTTTTTTTTTTTTAAACAAAGAGCAGATAAAGCATAAAACTGGATTTTAATATGAAAAGGTCAGTGGAATTAGATGAACTGCCCATGCATGTACTAAAATCTTCAATAATCTGATATTAGGTATAATGAAATAGTTCATCTTTTTAAAGTTGGAAGATCAACCTGCAGGTTTATGAAAAGTAAAAATAAATTAGGGAACAGTTTTATTCTGGAAAATACAAGCAAAGGTCAGAGTGATTGACTGTCAAGAGATCATTGGAAAAGTATTTCTTCCTGGAAGCAGACTGTGAAAGGAAAATCAATCATAACTCACAAGGCTGTGGCAAAGTGCATTGTTTGATGTCAGTGATTTCCTTTTCCTTTTCCTTTTCCTTTTCCTTTTCCTTTTCCTTTTCCTTTTCCTTTTCCTTTTCCTTTTCCTTTTCCTTTTTTCCTCTTGTCCCTTGGAACCAGGCCAAGCCTTGTTGGCACATTCCCGCCTTCTTCACTTCACTTGTTATCCCACTTGCTGCTTTTCATGGTATTTGCTCTTACCACTTTATAACCTCAGCTTTTTATTAAATACCTGAAAAATTCCCATCCCATTTTGGGCTTCAGTCAAATTTCCAAACAAAAACAAAGAGGTTCCTTACAAGTCAGATATTTCTAGACAGCCATGTGATTAAAAGTATAGTTTGGAATCACTCAGAAAATAAATATATTTTTAAAGTTAAGGCTCTCCTGAGTGTCAAGCCTCTCAGAAAATGTGAAATTGAAATAGGTGACATGCAAAATTAAGATGATTAAAATAAGTTAGCCATGTATTTTATAAAAGCAACTTAATTTTAGATGTTAAGAGCAACAGTTTTGCATCCTAGTTCATGATTTAAACATTGTGGCTGTAAATAATAAAACATAAAAATAAACCATAGCTATGTCTTTGTCTGTTGAATGTCACATTCCTGATGTAGCTATTACCTGCTTGCTCTGTCACTGGTCTGTGCAGAGTCACAGCAAATTGAGATTAACTGTTAAAGTGGTATATATATAATATAAATATCTGTATTTTTTAGTCTCTTTCAGTAATAACGAGGGCTTTTTTAAGCACTTAACACTGAATTCCTTGTCTGATATAAAGGTGTGCCACTTCATAGTTCTTTAAAAATGTTGTTGAAAGTAAAATCAAGTGAAAGGTGCCTTGTGGGCGTGAATTAGGTCTGTGCAGTGGACTAAAAAATACCGATAACACCAGCACAGACTTGTTACTCACGTGGACATTGTAATTTATTTCATTAATTTGCAAGCACACAATTCTGATAGTTGAGGCATCTCTCTAGAAAGGCCATTAGCAATCAGAAACACTGGGGAATGCAAATATGTGTATACTTTTTATGACAAATACTGTAATAAAATATTAATTTTGAGATTTTATACAGGTACTTCACTGTGATTTAGTAGCATCATTTTAGAATGGGGGAAATATTTAAAACCATCTTGTGCCACTGGCACTTTGAAGTACAGCAATTTAAAACATGCTCACGAGCAGCACCTGTTTTTCTGTCAAACAAAAGTTTTATAGTTTGTTGCAGCAGAAGAAAACCTGTGTTTTAGCAAGGAGATGTGCAGCATTTCCACCTTGCACAGTTTAAATTGCTGAAACAGATTTTGCCCAATCTGGCATATGAGTGGTTGAAGGCAGGGAGGCAAAAACGTCTCAGGCACTTCTTGTGTTGTGGTTCCAAGCAGCAATTGCTCTAAGAGATCCTTTTGGAGCCTCACTAAGATTCTGGATTGCCTTACACTCTGCAAAACTGCTTAGTGAATTCTCCCAGTCTGTGAAGGCTTTAAGGATGTTTTTAGTTGCTGTCTGTGTATAATAAATGCTGTACAGAACCATGGTTGTTCTGCATTCTGGAGCTACATTTTGAAGTTATAATTTGGAATCTTCATTAAACAGCTTTCTGTATGGCTTGCATTTTACGTCTCTGCTTCTCTCCCTGAAGTCTAAGTATCAAGGGCAAAAGGAAAGAACAGTCCAAATGACTCTCATGGGCTGTTGCTTATTAAAGAAATTGAAGCATTTAAGAATTTCTGGCTGTAGTTAAACCAGTTCAGAAGTGAAGATTGCTTTAAATGTCTTTAAGTTATGTAATCCATTTATAATTCCTTAATACAAGCCTCTAGAGAGAGGGAAAAGCTACAAAATGGCACTTTGTTCTTTCTTCTGCTGCTTATCTGTTGTTGAATTTGCACTTTGATGGCTGTGAGGGGGGGTTGTGGCACCTCTGGAAGTGGGTCAGGCAGTCAGGAATGCCAGGCTTCAGTTGGATGAAGTTGCCCAACATCTCTGTCAGTTTTTATATTAGCAGCAGGTTGTGTGACATCAGTTTTGCTCCTTCTCTGTGCATTCCTTACTTTGTGTTGACTTGTTTCCTCTGCCTCATTTGCAGTTTGTCTTACACCCCTGACAGCAGTTCTGCTTCAGCATGCTCATTTAATACATACTGATTTTGTAATTATAAGCTCTCTTTCAAAAATAAACTCAACTTCTGAGACATTGAAAGACATTTGTAATTAAATCAACATCAAAGTACAGCAAGTTTCTGGAGTGCTCTGGATATCCCACACTGCCAGGAGAACACTGCTGATTGCAGAGCTCTTCTCACCCATCAGCTCAAATGCTCCTGGTTATTTTTCTAAAACTGGGACATCTGTTTTCTAAAAGATTTGTAGCTGTATGTCCTAGGTTACAATGTAAAATGTGCCCAAAGTATGTATTCTATCACCATCTACATGAAATGTTGAAACTAAGTTGTGCACCACTGTTTCCCTTGCCCCCTCCCTCCAGACTATCTTCTGTTAATGGCCCATCAATGCCTTCCTGCATGACTCATAGATAACTCCCTCCAGGAGCTATCTCTGTTTAATGGACAATCAAGGACCCATTACAAAACTGATAAAATTATATCAGTCCATTGTGAGATGCTCCGCCCAGGGGGAGGAGCCAAGCATTCCCACCTGGATATAATCTGGTAACTGGGACAGCACAGGCAGCCTTACCCACTGGATTCCCAGAGGACAAGAGCTACCAGACCTTTCTGCAAGAACACTGCTTCAACAAGACCACTTCATCTGGACTGCTACCACCACGGTTTCAGGTTGTATTCTGACTCTGTCAGTGATCTTTTGTACCATTGCATGTGTTTTATTTTATTTTATTTTACTTTTTTTTTCCTCTCCTATTAAATTGGTTTTTTCTGACTTGGAGTCTCTTGCTGGTTTTGCCTTCAAGCCAGCACATATATTTTGGTGCCCAATGTGGGGCAGGAGGTATTGAGAAAAGTCAGGATTACAATTTTGTAGTGAGGAAAAAAAAACAAAAAACCAGCTGTCCGCTATGATGCTCAACATGCTTTCATATATCTTATACCTAGCTCTCTACATTTTCCCACACATGGGGCAGTATTTGCCGGTCTTAATGCTCATGTGTAGACCAGGGTATGGTACCAAAATTGCTTTATTGGTCTATTATGTTTATTGTATGATAGCCTCTGAGGCAATGAGCATCATTTGGAATATATACTCTATTTTGTTTTCTTGTCCTGGTCCAGAATGCTACATCTGGGCTTTCAACAATCGCACCCAGCCCCTGTGGGGAGGGGTAAAGAATGATGTTTTCCAGTCTTTTAGGTCTGGCACAGCAGTTTTCGAAAGTATTAAGTTCTCTCTAGCTGCCAAGGACAGCACAATATTGTTGTTAGTTCTGCTTTGCCTTCTCTGCACGGCCTGCACCATGTTTAGAAATCAAACACTACATGGGGTGGTGCAGCATCTCCTTGAGGAAGAGGGAAAAAGAAACAAATGCAAAACAACGGCATCCGTGTCTACACAAACTGTCGTAGAGGAAACAGGAACCGCATCTATGCAGACTGTCACAGAGGAGAAAGGAACCAAAAACAAAGCAACAGTTTCTGCATCTACTCAGACCATCACAGAGGAGAAAGGAACCAAAAACAAAGCAACAGTGTCAGTGTCTACACAAGCTGTCACAGAGGAGAAAGAAACCAAAGGTGCCATCAGCATCTCCACACAAACTGTCACCGAAGCAGAACAACCTAAACCAGTGACAGTTGCCCCTGTTCAGAAGAAGAAATCAAAGAGCAAATCAGTCCGCATAGTGACTGATGAGGATGTGGCAGGACCTTCGCACCCAGCAGAAGAGACAGAGCCAGAGATCATCACCCGCTCTCTATCCCTGGGTGAACTGCGTGACCTGCGGAGGGAATTCACCCACCAGACAAACGAGTCCATCCTGACATGGCTTCTCCGCATCTGGGACGCTGCAGCCAATGATACCATTCTGGACGGAAGTGAGGCCAGGCAACTGGGATCGCTGTCTCGGGATGTGGTCATTGACCAGGGAATCGGGAGAACCCAACAAACTCTCAGCCTCTGGCGGTGACTGCTAACAAGTGTGAGGGACAGATACCTTTGTAAAGAAGACCTCCAGGTGCACCAAGGAAAATGGAGCACAATGGAACAAGGTATCTGATGCCTGAGGGAATTGGCTGTGCTGGAGATCATTTTCTCAGAAGACGAGAGATTTCCTAAAAGCCCAGATGATGTCCAGTGCACATCGCAGATGTGGTTGAGATTTGCACGGCTTGGACCAGAGATGTACTCCTGTTACCTGGCAACACTGCAATGGAGGGAAGGTGAGGACAAGGTGGGTGTCTTGGTCAATAAACTGAGAATTTACGAGGACACTGTCACTGCCCCATTTCGTACCCATGTCTCATCCGTGGAAACAAGGCTGGCTGAGCAAGTCCAGAGCTTGATTGAAGAGGGCCATCAGAAACTGAAAAAGGAACTTAAGGAAGAAATCTACCACATCTCGCCAGAACCAACAAGAGTCTCTGCCATTAGGAGCAGGTACCCACCAGCCAGGGAGAGAGGATACACTCCACGGGGTAACCTCTGGTCTTTTCTTCGGGAGCATGGAGAAGACATGAGGAATTGGGATGGAAAACCCACCTCCTCCTTAGCAGCCCGGGTACGTGAACTGAAGAGAGAGACACCTACCACGAAGAGCTCATCTAGAGCCAACACTGCTCCAGTCTCAAAGGCACAGAACTCCAGACAGTATAAGAAGAATGATATGACTGATCCACTTGAAGGGACCTCAGGAACATATTTACAGGAAGAAAGCAACGTGTACCATGACCAGGAATAGGGGGGGCCCTGCCTCTAGCCAGGTAGAGGAAAGGGACAATCAGATCTATTGGACTGTGTGGATCCAATGACCTGGCACATCTGACCCACAAAAATATATGGCTTTGGTTGACACTGGTGCCCAATGTACCCTGATGCCATCAAGGTATGTAGGAACAGAATCCATTTCTATTTCTGGAGTGACAGGAGGGTCCCAGCAGCTGACTGTATTGGAGGCCGAAGTGAGTTTAACCGGGAATGGGTGGCAAAAACACCCCATCGTGACTGGCCCAGAGGCCCCATGCATCCTCGGCATAGACTATCTCAGAAATGGATACTTTAAAGACCCAGAAGGATATCGCTGGGCTTTTGGGATAGCTGCTGTAGAGACAGAAGACATCAGACAACTGAGTACCTTGCCTGGTCTCTCAGATGACTCCTGTGCTGTGGGACTGCTGAGAGCTGAAGAACAACAGGTACCAATCGCCACAACAACAGTACACCGACGGCAATACCGCACCGACAGAGACTCTGTGATTCCTATCCATGAGATGATTCGGAAACTGGAGAGCCAAGGGATGGTTAGCAAGGCTCGTTCACCTTTCAACAGCCCTATATGGCCAGTGCGTAAGTCCAGTGGAGAATGGAGACTGACAGTGGATTACCATGCTCTGAATGAAGTCACCCCACCACTAAGTGCTGCTGTGCCAGACATGTTGGAGCTTCAGTACGAGCTGGAGTCCAAGGCAGCAAAGTGGTATGCGACCATTGATATTGCCAATGCCTTCTTCTCCATTCCTTTGGCAGCAGAGTGCAGGGCCCAGTTTGCCTTCACCTGGAAGGGCGTACAGTACACCTGGAACCGACTGCCCCAGGGGTGGAAACACAGCCCCACCATCTGCCATGGACTGATCCAGGCTGCACTGGAAAAAGGTGAGACTCCTGAACATCTACAGTACATTGATGACATCATTGTATGGGGGAACACAGCAGGGGAAGTCTTTGAGAAAGGAGAAAAGATCATCCAGATTCTGCTGAAAGCTGGTTTTGCCATTAAGCGAAGTAAAGTGAAGGGACCGGCTCAAGAAATCCAGTTCCTGGGAGTAAAGTGGCAAGATGGACGGCGGCAGATTCCCACTGAGGTCATCAATAAGATCACCGCCATGTCCCCACTGACCAGCAAGAAGGAAACACAAGCTTTCCTAGGCGCCATAGGTTTCTGGAGGATGCACATTCCTGAGTACAGCCAGATTGTGAGCCCTCTCTACCTGGTCACCCGCAAGAAGAACGATTTCCACTGGGGCCCTGAACAGCAACAAGCCTTTGCCCAGATCAAGCAGGAGATTGCTCATGCGGTAGCCCTTGGCCCAGTCAGGACGGGACCAGAGGTGAAGAACGTGCTCTACTCAGCAGCCGGGAACAATGGCCTGTCCTGGAGCCTTTGGCAGAAGGTGCCTGGGGAGACTCGGGGCCGACCACTGGGATTCTGGAGCCGAAGCTACAGAGTATCTGAAGCCAACTACACTCCCACAGAGAAGGAAATCTTAGCTGCCTATGAAGGAGTTCAAGCTGCCTCAGAAGTAATTGGCACTGAAACGCAGCTGCTTTTGGCACCCCGACTACCGGTGCTGGGATGGATGTTCAAAGGAAAGGTTCCTTCCACGCATCATGCCACTGACACCACATGGAGCAAATGGATTGCCCTCATCACACAGCGTGCCCGTATTGGAAACCCGAATCGCCCTGGGATTCTGGAAATTATAACTAACTGGCCTGAAGGTGAGACTTTTGGATTATCTTCTGAAGAAGAAGAAGAAGAAGTGACACATGCCGAGGAAGCCCCACCGTATAACGAGCTACCGGAGACTGAAAGACAATATGCCCTTTTCACTGACGGTTCCTGCCGAATTGTAGGTGCTAACCAGAAATGGAAAGCTGCAGTGTGGAGCCCCACACGACGAGTTGCACAAGCTACTGAGGGACAAGGTGGATCAAGTCAGGTTGCAGAACTTAAAGCCATCCAGCTGGCTTTAGATATTGCCGAATGAGAGAAGTGGCCGAGACTCTATCTCTACACCGACTCGTGGATGGTAGCTAATGCTCTGTGGGGATGGCTGAATTGCTGGAAAAAGGCCAATTGGCAGCGCAGAGGGAAACCCATCTGGGCTGCTGAGATTTGGCAAGACATCGCCGCCCGAGTGGAGAAGCTGACCGTGAAGGTTCAACACGTGGACGCACATGTGTCCAAGAGTCGAGCAAATGAAGAGCATCACAACAATGAGCAGGTGGACAAAGCCGCCAAGGTGAAAGTATCACAGGTGGATCTAGACTGGCAGCACAAGGGAGAAGTATTCCTAGCCCGTTGGGCCCATGATGCATCTGGTCATCAGGGGAGAGATGCAACATACCGATGGGCCCGTGACCGAGGGGTGGACCTTACTATGGACAACATCTCACAGGTCATCCACAACTGTGAGACCTGCTCTGCAATCAAACAGGCCAAGCGGGTAAAGCCTCTGTGGTACGGTGGACGATGGTTGAAGTACAGGTATGGGGAGGCCTGGCAGATTGACTACATCACCCTTCCCCAAACCCGCCAAGGCAAGCATTATGTGCTGACTATGGTGGAAGCCACCACTGGATGGTTGGAGACCTACCCTGTGCCTCATGCTACTGCTCGGAATACTATCTTGGGCCTTGAAAAGCAGGTCCTGTGGAGACATGGCACCCCTGAGAGAATCGAGTCAGACAATGGGACCCATTTCAAGAACGGCCTTATAAACACCTGGGCTAGAGAACATGGCATTGAATGGATATATCACATCCCTTATCATGCACCAGCTGCCGGGAAAGTTGAACGGTGCAATGGGTTACTTAAGACTACCCTGAAGGCGCTTGGTGGGGGGACTTTCAAAAATTGGGAACTGAACTTAGCAAAGGCCACCTGGATGGTCAACACTCAAGGGTCAATCAATCGAGCTGGTCCTGCCCAGTCTGAACCCTTGCACACAGTGGATGGAGATAAAGTCCCTGTGGTACACATGAAAGGCATCTTAGGAAAAACTGTTTGGATTAATCCCACATCAAGCAAAGGCAGACCCATCCGTGGGATTGTTTTTGCTCAAGGACCTGGTTCCACTTGGTGGGTAATGCAGAAAGATGGGGAAACCCATTGTGTACCACAGGGAAACCTAATTTTAAGTGAGAACTGGGTGTAGGGTTTCATTCTGTATATGTGTATATTTATCTATCTAGCTGTAAGAATGTATTAATTTAGGTATGATGTAGATGGTCATAGAATAAGGGGTGGATTATGTCCTAGGTTACAATGTAAAATGTGCCCAAAGTATGTATTCTATCACCATCTACATGAAATGTTGAAACTAAGTTGTGCACTGTTTCCCTTGCCCCCTCCCTCCAGACTATCTTCTGTTAATGGCCCATCAATGCCTTCCTGCATGACTCATAGATAACTCACTCCAGGAGCTATCTCTGTTTAATGGACAATCAAGGACCCATTACAAAACTGATAAAATGGTATCAGTCCATTGTGAGATGCTCCACCCAGGGGGAGGAGCCAAGCATTCCCACCTGGATATAATCTGGCATCTGGGACAGCACAGGCAGCCTTACCCACTGGATTCCCAGAGGACAAGAGCTACCAGACCTTTCTGCAGGAACACTGCTTCAACAAGACCACTTCATCTGGACTGCTACCACCACGGTTTCAGGTTGTATTCTGACTCTGTCAGTGATCTTTTGTACCATTGCATGTGTTTTATTTTATTTTATTTTACTTTTTTTTTTTCCTCTCCTATTAAATTGTTTTTTTCTGACTTGGACTCTCTTGCTGGTTTTGCCTCAAGCCAGCACACTGTAATATGAAAAGTCAGTTCAACTGAAAAACTTAGATTCTACAGCATTGTTTGCTGTTTAGTTAGTGAGGTGAATGTGGAAAGTTACTGGGGAAAAGCTGCTCTTGACAAGGGAGAGTGGGAGGGTGGCACACAGAATATCTGGGACTGAATCTCTCATTAAACTCCAAACCAGGAGTTAGTTGGGCTTGTTACAAAGAGCTTTTACATTAAAATTGTGGTTCACCTCTACTGCAGGTGGACAGGACAGTGGCAGCAATGCACAAGTGCTGTATCTTGGTTTAGGCAAGGCAATGAAGTCCCTGTAACAGACTGAAAAGGTGGAGCACAGCTGTGTCCCTGCCTTCTTCCTCCTTCCACTGCAGTGCTTCCTCTGCTGAGGGAGGAAACCTCAGCACGCAAATCAAAAGTGCAAATGCACATCCATGAGTGAAATCTGTTAAAAGTTCTGCTTTGAAGCTTCCTCAGATCAAATGCCAGTACATGGTAATAGGATATAAACAAAACAATGCCATCTGGGCAGACCTGCTCTTACTGCTAAACTTGAAAAGGTGCAGGGAAGATTCTGTCATGGAAAAAGCCTATTCTGCATGATGGATTGGTTGTTAAGCTCCAGGACTTGGTGTCAGAGAGCTTTCCCAGTTTTTGGAAGAGGAGGATGGTGACGACTCTAGCTGGGTAAGATGGGAGCTGTTCTTCCCCTTTGACCCTGAGGTGTTTGAACATTTATTGTGTTAACAAATAAAAACTTACGTAGTATGAATTAAGTAATCAATGCTTGTAATTCCTGCAGATTATATACTTACCATTTCTGTCAGGCGATTGAAGAGACGGGGTCCCCATGGTTTGCATCATGAAGCCAATTTTATTGAACACACTGCTGGTTTATATACCTTGCAAGCATAACAACCATATCTATTTCTTCGTAACATTGCTTAACTATGGGCTAGTACAGACTTGTACAGGCCTGTACTGTCTTGCATACATACATACATACATACATACATACATACACCCTGATCTTTTCCTCCTTTGTGGTCTTGTCTCAACTTGCCAGGGCTTGTAGCCCTCTAGCACATCTACTTCTGTAATGAGTTCAGCAGTACTTTGAGTCCTGCTTCCAAGCTGTATTCCCACACATTTCCTTCCAAACTGCCTTTCATTCCTTTGTGAAAGACTCTTTCCTTCTGCTCTTGGGCAATAAGAAATAAGTAGTCATTAGAATGCTTACAAAGTAGTTATGGTACAAATACCATCTAGACTTAAAAATCCATGAGTTCATTTGCTTCCTACAGGCTTGCTTTTGCTTACTGAAGAAATTTATGTTGTTTTTTTCACTTCAGAGTTTTTTCCAGCTGTGGACACGGCCATCCCAGTTCTGCATCATGATCAGAGCCCATTTAAATTTCTTATGCAGGCGGCACTGCACCTAATCAAAATGTATCATTTCACCTCTTGTTGTGGGGAGGACTCTCAGTCTGATGCAATGTTATATTAGAAGGGATTCGTCTGCCCTTTGATACTATTGCTGTATTAATGTAAATACAGAATGCTTAGCTTGATGACAGGGACCAGCTAGTGCTAGTGCTCACCATCAACATGAGATTAACTGCTTGGAACATTTTTCTGGGACTAAACTGCTCTACCAGACACTCACTAAGCCTTCCTAAGCATGCAGACTGTGCAACTGCTCTCTCCAAAATAAGTGGATAGGATTGGTTTCAGGTTTTTTTTCAGAGGAGCAATTAATATAAGGAAAATAATAAGGTGAAGGAAATTATTACCTTCCATGTCAGAATAATATTGTGCCATCTCTTCAGTGGCTGTGATTTTCTACTGTAATTAAATAATAATATACAAAATATTTTTTTAATCAGTCCAGGATTTAATGATGCATGATTAAGTGAGTTGCATTCAGTATTTGTGCAGAGACAATATTGATGGATCTAAGTGCTTATATTGGTCTGCCACTGACAGGAGTAATCTGGGCAATACATTATTACACATCACTTTCCCTTGTTCAAGTTAATTCTGTATATTACAGTGATTCTGTAGTGAGTTGAAACACAAGTTTAACTTCTGCTATTGGCTTTTTTCTTTGTCTCATAAATCCTTTTATCACCAGGGTTTGAGGTACACACATTCAAGGCGCTGCATTTCTTTCCACCTTCGAGCTGCAGGTGCTGTTTGCAAGCCAACCTTTTCTTAGAGCTAAACTAAGGGCCAGATTGTCACAATTTGGCACAGACTGAGAAATTTTGCTGCTTTTTTTCCTCTTTGGCCTTGAAGATTGGTCCATATATAGGTTTTGGGTTTTATGTGGGATTTTTAGATGGGGGAGAACACTGCAGTTCCTCCAGGCTGTTTCCCCCACCATCTGCACGTGTTCACAGAGACTTAAAAAATTCCATCCCTGCCTCTTACTTTTGACATCCTTCTGAACCTGTTGTCCAAGAATCCACATCATTCCTTTCTGAACTCATTTATACTCTGTCTTCACTATTCCCTGTGTCAGGAAATTTGACTGACTTTTGAATTCTCAAACTTTCCCATTTCTTGAATGCTCCCTTTCCACTGTGGATGGGAGTCTTCATTGTCCTGTAAAGCTGTGAGGGTGGGTGAGGTGGGTTCTTTACTGCTGTTGATTTGTTTTCATTTGGAACCGTTTTATCTTTGTGAAAACCTTTTATTTTTGCTAATTCAAGGAAATAAATGGCCAGGCATCCTTTAGGTTGCTTCCCTTTTTTTTGGGATCTGCTCATCTTCAAGTGTCTGGGGGTTACACACAGGGGTTTTTTTCTGGTGGCTGTTGCTGCTGGGATTTTTTTCTTCATGTTTTCCTCATTTTTTGTACTTGCCTCATGTTCCTGCCTTGACATCAGTTATTTATGTATTGGATTGAGTTGGCTGTTCTCTCTTGCTGCAACATTAAGTGGAATAATGTTGGAATGGCTGCTCCAGAGAGGCTTTGTCAGTAAGAGCCCTTGCCACTGAAGGCTTAATGCTGCCTTTCATGTCCATTTTTGAGACCAGTTCTATTAAATGCCTAATTTTCCTGTGGAGTGATGAGCAAATGGAAGGTGAACAAGGCTCTGTCTTTGAGGAGTGCAAGGGACAGGCTGTTCAGGGTGTGCATTTTGAAATGGTTTCAAGGAAATGGCTTTGTGCTGCAAGTAGAATTTATGCTTTCATAAATTAAAACCTTGCAAGAATTTGAAGAAATTTACATGAATTTCCCTGAAAGTAGAAGGCATTCATGTTGATTCCTTTACACATTACTGAAGTAGTAAATCTCTAATAAAAGGGTTTATGGGAAGAAATGCAGATATTTTATTATGGTATATATATATATATATATATGTTCCCTGTTCTGTCATCTTTTGAAATTTGTCTTGCAGAACAACAATTTCATAAATTATTTGGACAGAAACTTGTTCGTTTGCCTGGGCTAGGGGGAAAAAAAAGGGTACAGAATTGCATATTCTTGTTAATTGAGTGTGAATATGGAAGTTAATTATGGGAAGCACAGCTTTAGGATGCAGTCTTCTTGCTTGGATAGAGTTCCTCCCTACTTTCAAAGCCAGTATGTTCCTAATCTGGGGCTTTCTGAATTTAGTTTTATAGAAGGGTGTTACTGGAAACATTTTCCATCCATCTTAATCACAAAGTTCAACAGTTATTTGTCATTGCTTGCTGAATTTCTTTGCACTTTTGAGTTCCAGACAAAAATAAACTTTTGCTACATGGTCATGCATTTAAATATTTTCAAATTGCTGCAAACAGTTAAACTTGGTGTTATGTTGCCTATTTACGTACTGGCTGCTATTCTTTTTATGAGCAGAATGACCATTTTCATCCTCCTTGTTTATTTTTCACTTCCAGCATTTTCCTTCAGTGCTGTTTGTCCCCCTCTCCAACTCCACAACAGCCCATAAAAATATTATAGTAATTCAAGTTCTTCAGTTCAAGCAAAAATGTGGGCTTTGATCATAATATCAAATGATTAAACTAATGCAACCATAACCTAAAAGCTTTGATAATTTGTGTTTTTCAGAGTGTTTTAGTGGTTGATTTCAAGGTTAACTCTCAAATGTGAATTTAAAAGCTACAAGGATTCTGTGGTCAATACAGATTCCCACCCCAGTTGAATTAAGCTTAAAAACTTCCACTATAATTCTAGGATTACATGATTAGTAGTTCCTTTGGTACCCAGTATGAAATGGATAAAATTGAAAATAAAATCAAGATAATGGCTGCTATAAAGACAGCTCTATTGGTGCCTTATGTATCTGAACATGCTCGTGAAATCAGTGTTATGGCTGATGTGTGTCTTTACTTAGAAAGAATAGAAAATTGATGTTCTTCTGGGAACAGCTTCCTTATTTACCAGATTTCTATTTCCTCTGTGCTGTTTTTCAGGCCACAGTGACTCAATTTCCTATTACTCTTTAATCTCATGTAGTCACGGCACCATTTTTTTTTTTTTTTTTAATAGCAAGAAAATAGAAAAATAAATGGTTCTTTAGAAAGTACTTAGCGGAACTTTTGGGCAAAGTGCTTTTCAGCAAAAGATAATAAAAAACTCCTTAAAAAAAAAAAAAAGGAGTAATTTGCTTTTCTTGGCTGCACTGGGGGAAAGGGATCTTGGGATTCTCTGCTTTTTCTTAAAAGCATTGATTTGTGAACTGTGCAAGAGACAAAGAATGGGAGAGAGGCTTGGGTTCCAAAAGGCAGCTTTGACTGAAGAGGAAGTGCTTTTCAAATGGTTCTTTGTGATAAAAATGAGACTGACAAATGGGCCTCATGGATTATGCCATAAAAGTCAATATTTTGAGTTCAGATTGTTTTAATTCTGCAGCTAGACCAGGAATTTCTCTGCAGAGGCTCTTTCACTTTTCATCCAGGACTAGAATTTCTTTGTGATGTGGGATTGCTTCACCTTCACAATGGTGCTGTCCTTTTTTGCTCGCAGGATGTATCAGTTAGGGGTTGTTTAATCCAAATTAGCATCACAGTGCTTTTCATTAGAATAAGCTTGTCACACAGCAAGCAGGAGTTCTTTACAGTCCCCTTTTTTATTTTTAATTAGTGTGCTGTACTCTGAGTCCTTTAGTTCCTTTTGATTATCAGCAGCTTTTATTATTCAGACCTACCTTTGCTATTAACACAGCTCTGAGCCCCAGATATCAGTATAATTTCAATGTAAGAAAAATATTTAATGATTTTCCCCATGTCTATTCTTTAAATCATTCCTGTAACAGAAATGTGCGTTAATAAGGCTGTTCATTTAACCAAGTACATGCATTAAGAAGATGAAATCTCTTTGAACTCTAGTTAGTTTTTAATCTTTGAATTAGATTTAAAATAATATTAGAAATAATAATATTCAAAATATTGGAATTTTTGCCATAAATTTAAATAGAAATGGAATAATTTGAACTAATGGTAGAATTAAGGGGTGACATTTCAATGTTAAATGTAGATATTTTCACTTTATTTTTATGAAGGGAAGGATTTTTATGAGCAGTAATTCAGAAAAATATGAGTCTACTTAATGGAATCATTCTCTTTCAGCCTATTTCTACTGACATTGTTTTTTCCCCTTCCGATACCCTTTACCCTTTCTGGAATCTGGAAGCTTTATAAACTTTTTTTTTTTTTTTCTTCCCTTAGTTTCAGCCCAGACTCTGAAGAGCAACCTTGACTCGATGAACCAGCAGATCCAGCACCTAGAGAAGGACCTTGAGAATTTCCCTAAAACCCAGGATGAACACGATAAGTTTGTAGAGAAGATGAGCATATCCTTTTTGCATGTCCTCACTGGTGATCTGAGCATTCTGATCTTCTGCTTAAGTGTTTACAGCACTTGAAAATAGGTTTTAAGTCTCTTTTCATGTATTTCTTCTAGAGCAGAAAAAAGCAGCAGTGGACATGGTGAATATAAGCAGAGAACTGAAAGCATTATAATCAGATTTTCAAGGGGTACCCAGACAGCTTTCCTGAAGGAAGTAGTTACAGTGAGCAGCCAAACAGTATGGGGATTTTTTTTTTCTGTCTGAAAGAATTATTGAATCAATTTTAGAACAATAACAGCTGTAAAGTTGATATATTTATTATTTTAGCTCCAGATGTCGTGTTTTTTGAAGGGCAGAGTAATGATTTTGTTAATGGTTTTAAGTTACATTATTACATCATTTTAGGGGAATATTTACATTTGTTTTCACTCCAAAGTGTAATGTCCTTTAATTTCTGTAGAGAATAGAGACTGTGGATTCTTTAAGCACTACCAAGTAAAATCTGTGGGGGACTGTAATATGATGTCTGTCTAGCTTGTTTTTGTATATCCAGCTTTCATTTTGTTCAAAAGTTTAAAGTAACAAGTCTACTGAAGATACAAGAAGCTCAAAAAAGTGCAGCAAAGAGTGAGAAAAAGCTCTTTTTTAAAAAAAAAGAAAAAACGAATTTCCCAGGATTTTATTGTGCACAAATCCCAGCTCTGTGTGGAAATATGGGAGCGTTTGGAGTGTGGTGCTTGACCAAGTCCAAGGCATTTTGTGCATTTCCAGAAGCTCAGGTAATTCCTGTGATATCACTCCTTCCTTGCTGCAACAGGAGTCGTGACAAAAGTTGTGGGGTTTTGGGGTTTTTCAGAGGAAAGGGAAAGGATGAGATTGATGTTTAGATCCATTCACAGCTGCTCATCATGTTTGGTAGGTGGATGTAATGAAGACTTCTCCCCACTGCTGTGTCTGTGCAAAGTCAGTTTTTGGCAGTATTTACCATCTGAATGGAGTCAGTGACAGAATTTCACAAGCAGATATTTAACATCTCTGTATGGATTTCAGTTTCTGACAACACTGCTGGAAAGTAGCTTAAGGGAGGCAACTCCTGACTAAGTGGAAAATTGTTTCTTATTCCTTCCATCTTCCCTTTCACCTTGTCTTATGTGCAAGGTTAAGAGACTTGCTGCTGGTAATCACTTTTATCAGTTCTGCTATTAAACAAAGCTCATTATTATATTCCTGAGATTCATTCACATGAGAAAAACTTTCAATATTGCCTTGTAATTGTCTTGTGCCTTGTCACCTCATCAGAGGCTGAATTCTGTGCCCATTTTTGTTCATAAATTAAACCAATTTATGAAATGCACCTTTACCACTGTTTTTTTCTTGTTAAGTTTGACAGCTCTGCTTTCCAGGTTACAGAAATAATTGTTCAGTTGTATTTTTGTTTTGCTGCCTATGTTTACTTACAGACATGATTAGCATCACTCAGATGACTTGGTGAAGAAAAAGAGCCAAGTAGATAATTAACATTTTGCTCTCTGCAGCTTGTCACCTGGATTTCTTAGAGAAGAAAAAGTTTCTGACAATGCAAAAGAGTATAAAAACCCCAAAACTTACTAATGTTTCTTTGTATTGGCCAAAACAGGAGGAGACTATGAAATGTTTGAAAATTAATTATTCCCAGTGTCCTGGGCAGGCTGGCTTCAGTGCATGGATGTTGACTCCCAGGTAGATTGCAAGCCCTGGAACTGAACCAAGCGCCCAGAACTGTGCATGCCTGCCTGCTTTTATCAGCCCTGGGACTTTGGGGGCTTGGCAAAAGAGAAAAGCCTGTAAGCAATGAACTGATTGCACTGGGATTTGTGTTTCCATAATTAATACATGACCTGATAAGTGATGTGTTTCTGTTTCAGAAAGTCATCTCCCCTAAGATCAAGTGGTCAAGTTTGTTTCTGCTTATCACTGAATATTTTCCTACACTCCTATAATTTTATTAGATTGAAGAATCATTTTTGAGGGTGTAAAAATGACACCCTAGTCTGCAGTATGTATTTCTTTGATTTCCTCAGCTGCCTGAAGATTTGTTGGTGATGGCACATCCTGAGGTTAGAAAGTTACAGAATTTCAGGCTGAACATCTCTGAGTGTTTCAGAAAATTTGAGATGTCTCAGTAGAGTTTTAGGATGCAGCAATTATAATATTCAAGGCATAGTTTCTCGTTCCTGTCATAAACAAAGCTATTTACCAGTAGTTGGGGATGAGAATTTCTTCAGAGGATGTGAGAGTGATACTGCTTGGAGTATCAGATTAATGTAGGAGGCCAGTGACAAGAAAAATACCCTTCATAATGTGAATTTGTAATAATGAAATTAATATTCAAAATACAGAAGCAAATGATGTCAAACAATTTAAGTAATTTTAGTTTTTCTAACTTTTTTTAGCAAACAAGATTTGGTACTGTGAGGGACAAAAAGATGAATAGAAATTCTACCCACATTTTCATTTTGGATTTTTTTCTTGGTCAGTTTCTAAGCAAAATAAATTTCCCTTCACTTAATCAGTTTTTTATTTAGCACATACAGTTATTCATCTCAGTGCAGTGTGGCTGAAGAAAATAAAGGGACTAAAATACTCCTCTGAATTTCTTGCTATATTAAATAACTTATGTGTGATTCCTGAAACAACATTTTTCTGATTTGATCCGTGGCTGGAATTGTATTTTACCCAAAGATCAATTTGTAAATAATTCAACTTGAAATGGGAGATGTTTCTTTTATAATTAGCCCTGCTGCATGCAGCACTGGGGAATCTGATTCAACAGTTTAGAAAAGTAATTACAGACTATGCCAAATCTGACTTTCACTTCTTGTTTTATTTCAGTGTTTTTGCCTCTAATTGAAGATCTTTTCTAAAGTGCAGAACTCTGAATTTCATATTTGCTTGCTGTAGGTGTATACAGTGATTTCAGTGATGTTAAAACATGAGAGTCTAGTTGGGGATTGAGGAAGCTATTCAGATTAGTGGAGTTCAAATGTACATGTTATTAACAAAGATTAAAAACAGCTGAATTTAAAAGCAATTTCAGAGGGAACAAATGGAAAGTTGTACAGAGTTAACATTAATATTGATTTAGAATTATAAATACATGAATAATAAATACCACTTCTTTCTCCCTTCCAACATACACACACCACTAAAGTTTGTTCCTCTAGAAAATAATTTGTTCCTCTAGAAATAAACAGGAGCTTTGAACATTGTTCCAAGGGGCAGCAGGGCACATATTTGGTCACTGGGTTCATGCTTTTTGTTATCCTGCTACCTGGACTAGAATAACTTTGGCTGTGTATATTTTATAAAATATCTGAAATGAATTTATTTCTCCAGTGTGTCCTACATGAACTGGTGTATCCTTAAATGGAGACCTTGTTTGGCTCTTCAGCTGAATCATTTACCCTAATAAGAGACATTAACATGCCTAAACTTATTAAAATCTTTTGCCTACCAGAGCAATCAATACTGCCATGTGGGTTTTCTAACTGATTGCATACATGTGAAGAATTAAAAGCTTATTTTTAAAGAATTGCAAAATTAAGGGAATGATGAATGAAAGAGCAAAAATTACTGCAGATAAAAAAAATTCAAAGCACTGTGCATTCATCTTATCATTAAATGGAACAGCAGCAATTTGTGAACTAATTTTAATTTTGAGTAAGGAACACCATTCATTAGAAGAGAATCCTTTTTATGGAATAAAAAAGCTACCGTACTGTGGTATTTCTCCACGAGACTAGATGACCGCCGATGGCAAAAAGAAAGAGCCTGCTCTTTGTCCGGGGGGAAAATATTGCTTTATTTTCCAGTCCTGCCCTGCTTGGCTGGAGATCTTCCCAATAGCTTGCCAGTGCCAGAGACCTTGGCCCCGCCCATCCGGGGGCTCTTTCCCCAGGGGGCGGGGCCCAGAGGCAGGGACAAGACACCATCAAATCAGGGAGAAGTGGCAGTGGAAGAGAATTAGGTTACAGATGAGTAAGGAAAAATCACATGATACAGATTACAAATCCGATAAAACACAATATAAACCAAATTCATGCATTACCACATTTCCTCTTTTCTTATTAAATTAAGAAGAAGGAAGGCTCGGTTCGTGGGAGATGCTCAAAGTTCAGACCTTGGGTACCTTTAAAGTTGCAGAAGAAAAATGACCTTTAGTGCAAACAAACTGTTTATAAAAACACTGTTAAGGAATAATGATAATTATAAGGAGAAGGTTCGGTGCTTTCTCCTCCTCCAGGCAGCACTGGCCACTTGTGGGGCCTCTGCAGGTGGCTTTGCACTTTTAGGGATGAAAGGTTTCACCCACTTGGCTGGCACCCACTTGGGACCTAAGGGAGTGGACACATAGGCGTACCCACAACCCCAGGTGATCAGATCATGAGGACCCTCTGTTTTCCTGGTTGCTGGATCCTTTACTATTACCGGAGGATTTGCTTTCAGCTGCAGTTGGCAGTTCTCTCTGAAATGGTGCACAATTGGTGGGTTAAGATTTTCAAACATACAACTTAAAAAGTTCAGAGTGAACAAGGCTTTGGACAACTGGATTTGGGGTGTTTCTAGTTTTAGAGACTGATGTTGTTGGCGGAGGACCCTTTTGAGATTTTGATGGGTTCTTTCCACAATGGCCTGACCTGTCGGGGAGTAGGGGATGCCTGTTTTGTGCTTTACTCCCCATTGCTGCAGGAAGCTTCTGAACTCCTTGGATGTGTACGTGGGTCCATTATCAGTTTTTATTGATTTGGGGATGCCCAGGAAGGAGAAAGCCTGTATTAGGTGTTTCATGGCATCACTAGACTTCTCCCCTGTGTGGGCAGAGGCATAGATAGCTCCAGAAAAAGTGTCCACAGATACGTGGACATACCTTTGCCTACCAAAGGACATGACGTGTGTCACGTCCGTATGCCATACCTCACAGCTGTTCAGTCCCCTGGGGTTTGCTCCTGGGCTCAGGGCTGGGAGTGCGTGTTGCTGTCATGAGGGGCACATTGCAACAATTGCCCGAGCCTGTTCCCGAGTTAGGTGGAACTGATGGACTAGGCCTGGTGCATTCTGGTGAAAAAGCTGATGGCTGATTTTGGCTTGTCCAAAGATGTGTGGGAGTGGGGCCATCTCCACAGGCACAGCAAGAGCATCAGCCCTTTTGTTGCCCTCGGCTATGAATCCTGGTAAATCGGTGTGTGATCTGATGTGCATCACATAAAATTGTTGCTCTCGGTGGGAGATCATATTTACTAGTTTTGAGAGCAAGCTGAAAAGTGCAGCATTGGAGACCTCACTCAGTACAGCTTGTTCAGCTCTGGATACTACACCTGCTACATAGGCCGAATCTGTGATCAAATTGAATGGTTCAGGAAACTTTTCAAAAGCTCTAACAACTGCAGCCAACTCAGCTACCTGAGGCGATCCTTCCACCTTGACAATATCTTTCTCCCACTGCTGAGTTTGAGGATTTTTCCATGTTATTACTGATTTATGAGATGTTCCAGATGCATCTGTTAGAATGGTTAAAGCCTTTAAAGGCCTCCTGCTCTGAACACTTTTTAATGACAATTTGAACTGAATTTGTTCTCTAAATAATTTGTGGGCAGGCCAATGAATTGAAATTTGACCTGTGTAGCTATCCAGAGCAAACTGTAAAGATTCATTTTCATGAATCAGGTGCTCTAACATTGCTTTTGTGATTTGGTCCGAGTTTATCTCAATTGGGATGTGAATACACTCAAAATCACATCCTGCCAACTCCCTGATCCGGGTCCTGGCTTTCCAGATCAATTCTGCTACCAATTCCTGTGGCCTGGTCATTCTTTTGGACCGGTGGTGACTGAGGAAAACCCACTCTATGATTAAGAGGGGATCCCTACAGTCTTTGTCCTTTTTTGATTTTTCCACTCTTTCCCACTGAAAGATCACCCCGTGGAGGTGTGGTAATTTGCCTAAAATGATGAATTTAAATGGCAAGTCTGATTTGCTCCTGTTGGCCTGTCTGGTGGCCATACACTCCTGTACCTTTTCTAGGGCTGCTCTTGCCTCTTGGGTGAGGGCCCTAGGAGAACTTAGCTCCTCTCCCCCTTTTAACATATGAAAGAGGGGGTCTTGGTCTTCAGTGGTCAGACCTAGCCAAGGTCTTACCCAATTTAAGGACCCACACAACTGCTGGACATCTGCTAAGGTCCTGATGTTATTTTTGACAACCAATTTTTGCATCACAATGGTCCGCTTACCAATCTCCAGACCCAGGTACTTCCAAGGCAGCATCCTTTGAATCTTTTCCTCCTGAAGCTTGAACCCTGCAGCAACCAAAGAATCGATTGTCAGGTCAAGCGCGTGGGACAGTGAGTCATCATTGCAGGCACACATGAGCACATCATCCATGTAGTGCAGGATGATGGCTTCTCCTACAGCTGCACGCACTGGGGACAGCAGGGAAGAGAGGTACCACTGACAAATAGATGGCGAGTTTTTCATCCCTTGGGGAAGAAATTTCCAGTGGTATCTTTTCCTCGGGGCTTCTCGGTTGAGGGTAGGGACCGAGAAGGCGAAATGTGGGGCATCGTCAGGGTGCAGAGGGATCTGGAAAAAACGATCTTTGATATCAATAATTGCCAAATTCCAATTTTGGGGGAGCATTGCTGGGGATGGCATCCCTGGCTGGAGAGAACCCATGTCCTCAATGACATTATTAATTAGACGTAGATTGTGGAGGAGCCGCCACTTGCCTTTGTTTGCCTTTTTTATAACAAACACTGGGGAATTCCACAGAGACGTGGTTTCCACAATGTGGCCTTTAGCTAGCTGTTCACCCACTAGCTCCTGAAGCGCCTTCAATTTTTCTTTACTGAGCAGCCACTGCTCTACCCAGACTGGTGAATCAGTTTTCTATTGAGTTTCTGGGTAGGGCGCTCTTCAGTGGCCGCAGCCTGAAAAACCGGGGGGGGCATCTGGAATGCCAATCGTGACCCCCCACTGGGCCATCAGGTGTCTCCCCCACAAGGGCTCTGAATAATCTAAAACAAATGGATGCAGTGTAGCTAATTGTCCATTTGGCCCCTTAATTTGCACAACACTTTTTGATTGTTTTGCCCATTTCATCCCCCCTACACCTTCTACGTGCCCTGCCACATTTTGCATTTCCCAATGTGAGGGCCACATCCTTTCTGGTACAATCGTTATATCTGCACCTGTGTCCAAAACTCCTTTGAGGTTTATTACTTCCCCACGGAGACGGACCTCACACCCTATTATGAGTTTGTCCCTCCCAATAACTCATGTGGGGCAAACCTCAAGGTGTTTGTTCCTTGTGCTGTTTTTTTAGGGAACGGGTCAGGTGCTGGAATTGCCTGAGCTATTATTATCTGCCCCTTAGGCAGAAACAATGGTGGGCAGACACAGTGCAGCCAGGGAACTAGTTGTTTAGGGTTTGATGAGATGAGACCAGGAAGGATCTCGATCTCTCTCGGTGTGTACTTGATGTCCCCAAGGATGACATACTTACTGCCAACATGTTGCCAGGAGCCTAGCACTTGTAGATCCAATGAACCTAAATGCCAGTCTGTGTCACTTAGGTGCAAGGATTCTGTCAGTTGTAACCTAAAAGGCTTTTGGAGACATTGTGTGGTTAGACAGGGTCTGCTCACGTCATGATCTGAAAGGGTCATATCTGGTGACTTCTGCTGAAAGGTAGAACTGGTTAAAGCAGGATTTGTTAATTTACCATTTGCATTTTGTAGTTTTTTCTCCCCCCTCCTTGGACTTGCCCCTTTTATGTCAGCATGCTGGGCAAGTAAGCGCTGACATTTTAGTTTTTTGAAAAATTCCCTTTGAACTCTTGAGACCTCCCACCCCCATTGTCCCGAAAGTCCAGAAATTGCTTCTTTAAAGGGCATTGAGATGCCCATTGTCCAGCCTGATCGCACAGGAGACACGTTGTTCTTCTCTTGGGTGGTGGCTGTGGGGCACAGGCACAGGGGGCATGGCGTCTGCTGCGGCAGCTCTTTGCGGTGGTCTGAATGCATCTCTGGAACTGTGATTAAGGTGTGCTGTCATGAAGGGAACCTTCTGGGTGCATACGTGCAGCATGTCATCTAAGGTTGGAACTGGTTCCATGGGCAGGCTGAGGATGGCTGCCTTGCACTGTTTGTTTGCATTGGCTAAAGCTATTTTCTCCAGGACCTGTTCTTGGGCCCCTTCATTCTTAACCTGTAGCTCAAAAGCTCGAGTTAGTCGCTCAACAAACATTACAAAAGGTTCTGATGGAAGCTGCTTTATTTTACTGTAAGGTTGGAAGGACCCATCGGGCTGGATTGAAAAGAATGCTTTTAAAGCAGTCTCTTTAAAGCATTCTAAAACAGCTAAAGGAATTTCTTGAGCTTGCTTGAGTGCTGCGACCCATTCACCATCACCACATAGATGTTCTAACCGAATTGGCACATTATTATTATCAACAGCCGTTTCAGGATTTTGCCAAAGCTCCAGGAGTAAATCTCTAATCTTTTTTTCCATGTCGAGTCCCAAAGCCTAAACTGTGTGGATGAAAGGTGGGCAGAAAAAAGCTGCCGGAGGTCAAAGGGAACAATAGGATTCCCTGCTAAATTTGCTTTTAAAAGGTTGCAAAAGTATTCACTTTCGTGTCCAAATTTGGCCTGAGCTTTGCACAAATCCTGAATCGCTTGTTGGGGGAAGGGGTCCCAATTACTGTGGACAGCACCCCCTCTTTTTGACCGTCGGTATGTGACAGGGGTGGCAGAAAAGCTGGGATAATTTCCTGCTTCCGGGTTCCCGGCTCCCCCCCCGTCCCCCTGCCCCGGGCCGTGGGGATTGGGACTGTGGGTGGGGAAACCGTGGGAACCAGGGGCAGGGAGGGGCTGGAGGCTTGAGTCACACAGGTGTCCTAGGGTGACTGTGTATCCCCCAATCGTCTGTTGGGTGCAGGGGGGAGGGAAGCGCCGTTTGTTTTCCCCAGGAAAACTCTGGTCATCGGAGTGACCTTGAAGTGGGGGAGTTAGAACACTGCAAGACGAAAGAAGCTCTGTTGTTTTTTTTTCCCCCCGGCAGTTAGTTAGTTTAGTGCTAGCGTAGTTAGACGCTGTAGAATAGCTGAAGCTTTTTGCCTTTTTTTTTTTCTTTTTTTCCCTTTTTTTTCTTTTTTCTTTTTTTTTTTCCTTCCTTTTTTCCTTTTTGCCCTCTCCTCGGAACTGTTCCAACCTCTCCGGACTAAGGACCTGGGGAAGCACCGGGGGCCTCCACGGAGGACCCACCCCACCAAGACCAGCCCTGCACATCTCCTTTTCTCCCAACGCCAGCGGAAACGGAGCGGTGGAGCATAGTGACTATCTTATAGAGGAGACTTTCTTTAAGTTTGTTATCCTTCCGTAAGCGGCACAAAGCTCTTGTCATCGGGTATTGTGCTGGGAGTGCTTTGCCTGTTTAATAAACAGGTTTTTTCCACTTCTCTCTGAGGAAGTCTTTTCCTGAACCGGTTGGAGGAGGGGAGGGGGGGCCTCGTGGGAAGGTTTCTCCCAAAATCTGCCTGAAACCACCACAACAGGGCAGAGTTGGAGGGTGGAGGTTTGAGGGTAGGGGTGGAGTCAGAGTAGAGGGCAGTGACAGGGGCGGTACCGAAGGGAGGGAGGGGTCTGGGGAGAGGAAGGGATTGCAAAAGGGAATGTGGGAAGGAGGGACAAACAAAGAGAGAGGCTCCTCATGAGACGAGAGCACATGGTTTCGGCCATTTTGGGGAACAAATGAGTCCCCTCCATCTTGTGACCTCCCTTCCGAACTAAGACTTGTTTGGGATTCACTAAGATGGGGGTTTTGTGTACTCGGACTGCCTGCAAAAGCAAACCGAACCCGGGGTTTACAAACTGGGGAAGAAGGGAGTTTCGGGGAAAGTTTAGGGGTTTCTCGAGGAATATTTGATTTTGGGGAAGGAGTTTTGGGGTCAGGATAGGGAGAAACTGAGGAAACTGGGGAAAGTCCACAAGGAACTGGTGTTTTTTTCTTTTCATTTTGTTTTTGCATTGCAAATAGAATCTTCAAGCTCCAAAGAGCAAAATTTGCTTTTTCTTTATCATTAGGGTAGCTTGATTGAGACAATTTTTTTACAACAGTTTCCCAAAATTCTGGTGTCCTGGGTTACAATGTAAGATGTGCCCAATTCTATCACCATCTACATGAAATGTTGAAACTAAGTTTGCACTGTTTCCCTTGCCCCCTGCCTCCAGACTATCTTCTGTTAATGGCCCATCAATGCCTTCCTGCATGACTCATAGATAACTCCCTCCAGGAGCTATCTCTGTTTAATAGGCAATCAAGGATCCATTGCAAGACTCATAGAATGATATCAGTCCATTGTGAGAGGCTCCGCCCAGGGGGAGGAGCAAAGCATTCCCACCTGGATGCAATCTGGGATTTGGGACAGCACAGGCAGCTGTCGGGGTCGGGTTACCGGAGCTGCGGGAGAAATGCCTCATGCTGTCATGGTCAGCAGATCTCACTTTATTAAGGTTGCTTTACATTTTTATACTTTTCATAATTAGCTCATACATATTGCAAAAGCCAAGCTCATCATTGGACATAACTAATTAACGCAAGCATTACTTAGCATCGACCTCAATACTTGCAAAACAGTTAAAGTCAGTACATCATATCTTTAGTTTTCCCATACTTGACTAATTTCACATCCGGCTTACATCCTGTTCTTCACATAAGCCTTCCTTCAAGGATAGCATATCCTTGAGGCCTAAATTCTTACTAGTTTAATCATGTCATGTCCCTTTTCTGCGAGCCACTGCTCTGATAAGCTCTCAACACTTCCCCCGTTTTCTTTTTTGGCAAACATCGACATTTTTACATTCTCTACCATTGACATCATCATGCGTTGTATACATTGGAAAATGCATGGTCCTAAAAGTAAACAAGCATTTAAAGCTGGAAGAAGTCCAAACTGCACGTCCTCTCCAGAGTTAATCACGAACTGAGTCCCAGTCAGTCCCGGCAGGCTGTCAGCCTGTATCAGCAGTGGTTGGAGCGTCTTTCTTAAGTGATGAAGCCTCCTCCCTTCGGGGCTGTTCATTTATTGCAGCTCGCGTCCATCTAGCAGGAATCCAGGCGGGACCTGTTGGGGACGAAACACAAACATATCCTCGGCCCCAGTAAAGCACTTGTGCAGGGCCTTGCCATATTCCTGTTTTTGGGTCCCTATACTGGACAAAAATAGGCGGTGTGGGAGGGGACGCTGTCTGGAAGTGGGTAATAACAGGAGGGACTGTCCTATCTCCAAAAAGACACAAATGATTTAACACAAATAAGCATCTCAATAACTTCTCTTTCGGCTCTGTAATGTCTGAGAATTTGAGCAAATAGCGTTTCAAGGTCCCGTTAGCCCTCTCCACTACGGCCTGTCCCGTGGATACATGCGGGATTCCCCGTGTGTGCTTAATATTCCAAAACTGCATGTATTGTTGTATGCGCTGGCTACAGTATGCCGACCCATTATCTGTTTTAATGTTCTGAGGTACACCCATTACTGCAATACAGCTGTTAAGGTGCTTTTCAACATGTTTGGCTTGTTCCCCTGTTTGTGCTGTAGCCCACAAATAGTGACTAAATGTATCGATGGTGACATGCACATACTTAAGCCTCCCAAAAGCAGGAACATGCGTGACATCCATTTGCCATAGTTCATTTGGAGACAATCCTTTCGGATTTACCCCTAATCCTAATCCCACCCCTCCGTTATGATGGCTGCACACAGAACATGTTCTAATAATTGCCCTTGCTTCATTAACTGAAATATTGAATTCTCGTGCTAGCCCTTTTGCATTCTGATGAAAAATATTATGGCTCTCTTTGGCTTGTAAGGTGCGGGGCAAAATAGTTTGCTGACTAATAGCCACTAATCGGTCAGCTCGAGCGTTCCCTTCTCCTAAACCTTCTGTCCATTTGTGGCTTCTGACATGAATAATAGCATACGGACATTCTCTCATTTGTAAAGTTCGTTGGAGCTGTACGAACAGTTCACCCAATCGAGGATTATTCACTTCCTTTAGGCTAGCGTCTTCAATCCTGGAAGCAACTCCAACCACATAAAGAGAATCAGAAACAACATTAACGGGTCCCCAAAAGGTTTGGAACACCCATAGGACAGCTAGGAGTTCCAATGTTTGAAGGTTATCTTGTGGTGTTGCCAGGATAATGTGATCGTGCCATTGTCCATTTTCATTCTATGTCGCCGCTGCTCGGCGGGAACGCTTCCCGGCATCAGTAAACACTGTAGTTGCTCCAGGAATGGGGTGATCTTCTCTTAACGGCTTAGTTATCAGCTGCCATTCTCCGAACCAATGCAACAATTTTGGTTTGAGGGGGCCTGTAGTAATCAAACTGGGTGATTGCAATAATGCTTCAGCAAGGTTATTAGAGTTAAGCAAGAACCAGTCCAAAGATGCTTTTTCCATTGGTAGTTGTATTGCGTCGGGCTCTTTCCCACTAAGTTCGATTGCTCGAAGACGGCCTTTGACAATTAAGCCAGCTAATTTTTCAATTTTTTGTGTTATTGTTTTTCTTTGCTGCAAAGGAGGGCTTAACCATTCTATTATTCCTAAGTCTTTCCCCTTTTCTGCGCTCTCCCCCGTTTTCTTTTCCTGCGTGATCGCCCCTAGCAAATGATTTTTGCTATTCCAGATTGTTAAAGAAATGGGGCGGGAGGGGTTATAGCGTGTAACGAAACTGTTGGCAACACACCATAAAATGTTTTGAAGCGCAGTTTTCTGTTGAGGTGTCAGTGTAATAGGAGTAGACGGGTTAGTACCTTTTAGCAGGGGACGCAGTTCTTCTAAAAGTGTATTTGGGATGCCTACTACGGGCTTGAGCCACTGTAAATCCCCTAACAATTGCTGCGCTTCATGTAGGGTAGTTGGTTCAGTCTGAATGGTAAGTTTTTGTGGGCGCACTTGTTTTTGCGTGATGGTCCATCCCAAATATTTCCATGGGGCTTGTAGTTGAATTTTTTCTCTGGCTACAGTTAAACCATAGTCAGTCAATGTAGCGACAATAAATTGTACCTGGGATACATCAAATGGGTTACTCTGAGCAAACAAAATATCGTCCATGTAATGATAAATGATTGTGTCAGGTAAGGCTCTCCTGACAGGCTGTAAGGCTGTATCAACATATAGTTGACACAATGTAGGTGAATTACGCATGCCTTGCGGCAAAACTGTCCATTCAAAGCGTTTGTCAGGCTCACCTCTATTTAAAGAGGGGAGAGTAAATGCAAACCTCTTAGTATCCGTAGGGTGTAGGGGAATTGTGAAAAAACAGTCCTTCAAATCAATGACTAAAATAGGCCAATCTTGCGGTAACATAGCTGGATTAGGAAGTCCTGGTTGTAAAGCTCCCATGGGTTCCATTTGTTGGTTAACTGCTCTTAAGTCCTGCAAAAGACGGTAACTTCCTGATTTCTTCTTGATGATAAAAACAGGTGTGTTCCATGGGCTGGTAGATGGTTTAAGGTGTCCAAGTTGTAATTGCTCCGCTACTAAACGGTGTGCCTGTTCAAGATTTTCCCTTTTTAGCGGCCATTGCTTAACTACCACAGGATCATCAGTTGTCCAGGTCAGCGGTAGAGGGAATGTCCAAGCAATGGCCGTCATGATAAAGGGCGATCAGTAAGCACGTACCCAAGCTGAGTCAAAACATCTCGTCCCAAAATGCAATCAACTTCTGCTGGCAATGGTGTCAACGAAAACACTGCTTTGGCCAGTTTATCGTCAACTTCCACAGTGAGGAGAGGGGAGCGTTATGCCAATCTAATGCCTCCAATGCCTGAAACCATAGTATTAGATGAAAGGAGAGGCCACATCTTTGGGTATTTAGTCAAATCAACAATACAAGTATCCGCTCCAGTATCGAGCAGCGCCTTATGCAAGGTGGCTGTTTGACCTTGATAATGTAAATGGCAGGTTCTCTTAGGTCTTGTAGATAAGTCTATAACGGGAAGAGTAATGGCTCCTGAGGAGCCAAGGCATCCGGTACTGCGTGGCTCCTTGGATCGTGGCAAAATGTTCGCAGTCAATTGTGGCAGAGGTACAAATTGAGCAATCCTCTGACCCTTTAGAATTTTCATTGGTGGATGAGGAGTACTGGCAATAACAAAAATTTCTCCTTCGGAGTCAGCGTCTACAACTCCTGGTTCAATAAACAGGCCTAGCACCGATCCCGATGAGCGACCTAAAATAAGTCCTCCTGTGGGCTGTCCATTAACAATAATGGGGCCAAAAACTCCGGTAGAAACGACATGCGGGCTGTTGTTGAACAAGGTAACAGTTACTGCTGCTGCCAGGTCCAATCCGAGGCTGCCGGAGGTTGCTGGCACGAGCTGGTTGTCGGCAGAGCAGCTGGAGCTACTTGTGTCTTGGCGCGGCCCAACTTCGCGCTGGTTTTGCAGTTTCCCGATCCGGACCGGGCACAGGTGGCGCTGTTATGGGTGTTAGAGCGGCATTTCTCGCACCAGATACCAGTAGCGTTGCACTCACGACGGATATGCCCCAATTTTTCGCAGCGAAAACATTTCATTCTTCCTCCTGTATTAGAGCGCTGACGTGCCGTTGCCGCTTGGAGGGGTGCGAGGGCAGCTAAAACCTGAGTATGTGCTGAGGCGGTTTGCTCCCTAAAAGCCTGCGCTTGTTGCTGCAGTCCCTCCCCTATTTTCTGTAGAGCTTCTACCATAAAAACTTGAGTGCCTGAAGGCATGGATTCAGCTTTGTCTAACAAATCCTGCACATTCCAATGACCTGGGGCTGCAGCTATAAGGGAACGGGTATTAGCATTCCCATTTTGTAAAATACATTGCTTAACTAAAGCATCCTGCATGTGATCAGCAATACCTGCCTTGCTTAATGCTTCAATTATTTTATCAACAAAAGATCCTAGGGGTTCATCTCTACCTTGTTTGATTCCCATATATATGGGGGTACCACCTGGAGCTCTGATTTTGCCCATCACTCTTCTTGCTACTGCCATAGCCTCTCTTAACTTCTCCTGTCCTAAAGCTACCTGTGCCTCGATTCGATGAAATGGTCCTTGCCCCATAAGTTCATCCATTGTAAGTCCTGTTAAGGGATCACCCTGAGGTCGCGGCAAGGCAGCACTCATGGCTGCCTCTTCTCGCCAGCGAGCCTCAAATAGTAGCCGCTGATGTGGCGTATAAATAAGTTTAGAGATCCCTCTAATGTCCGATGGCAAAAGGAGGTTGGCATTAAACAAAAACTCTAACATTTGTTTAGCAGGCTCACTCGTCACTCCGTAGCTGGCTACAGTAGCTCTAAGCTGAGAAAGCAGCTTCCAGTCAAGATTTACAAGCTCAGCTCTTTGGCCCCCTTGCGCATTAGGTTGAAAAATAACAGGAAAAGCGCAAGTATCAATCTGTTCTTGGGCAGCCGCCGCAAGCTCAGGGTCTTCCCTTTGCCACCCCTGTTGCGCCAGAGCCGCCCATGTCTCTCTCCTGCCCTGTGCCATAGCCTCCGCGAGGTCCGAAAGGGCTCCGGGGAACGGCTCCGTGGCGGGGGGGTCAGGAGGCGTGGGAGACAGGGGGTCGGCATTATAGGGCAGTGGCGGGGCCGTCGGCGGCGGCTGCGGTGGGGGCAAGTCAATAAAAGCCACTCCCGGGGGATTAGGATCAGAAGGGTGACCATAATAAATCTTATTTTTCCCCTGTGCTTCCTTAGCAGCTACAACCGCCTGCTTCTCAGCCTCACATTTAAGCAGTTCATTCTGTACAATCTTCCAAAACTTGCTCATTTTCTTAGCAGATTTATCATCATCTAAAACTAATTCCCACAACTTGTCCCCATATTTACGCCATTCCGCTAATTCATGCACAGCATGAGGGTTAGCAAAGAACCCATAAGAGGCAGCATGCCTCAGGAGAGAAGGAAGATCCTTATCTAAATCAAGACCCTTCACACCCCGCCTTTTTAAAAGGGAAGCGAAGAGATCATACGCTGCTTGCCTGTCCATGCTTACCGGTACCGTCGCAACCCTCCAGGCGTCGGCAGCGCGTGTCAGCAGGGCACACCTTTATGTTCACCCCGGGTGAAAAAATCACCGTCGCAGAGGACCTGAGCCCAACGCAGCTCTGAGGAGGGAGGGGGAGAAGCCTGTTCGGGCGCCAGATGTCGGGGTCGGGTTACCGGAGCTGCGGGAGAAATGCCTCATGCTGTCATGGTCAGCAGATCTCACTTTATTAAGGTTGCTTTACATTTTTATACTTTTCATAATTAGCTCATACATATTGCAAAAGCCAAGCTCATCATTGGACATAACTAATTAACGCAAGCATTACTTAGCATCGACCTCAATAATTGCAAAACAGTTAAAGTCAGTACATCATATCTTTAGTTTTCCCATACTTGACTAATTTCACATCCGGCTTACATCCTGTTCTTCACATAAGCCTTCCTTCAAGGATAGCATATCCTTGAGGCCTAAATTCTTACTAGTTTAATCATGTCATGTCCCTTTTCTGCGAGCCACTGCTCTGATAAGCTCTCAACAGGCAGCCTTACCCACTGGATTCCCAGAGGACAAGAGCTACCAGACCTTTCTGCAGGAACACTGCTTCAACAAGACCGCTTCATCTGGACTCCTACCACCACGGTTTCAGGTTGTATTCTGACTCTGTCAGTGATCTTTTGTACCATTGCACGTGTTTTATTTTGTTTTATTTTACTTTTTTTCTCTCCTATTAAATTGGTTTTTTTCTGACTTGGAGTCTATCTCTGGTTTTGCCTTCAAGCCAGCACATCTGGGGAGCTTATTTGCTCAGATGATACATCTGGAAATTGAGCAAATAACCACTGAAGGAAATTTTTTAATTGCTTCTTGGAAAAATGGCTTTTCTCATCATCTGAGACACTTAAAATCTGATAATAGGCTCTTTTCTGAGACACAGATAGCTTTGAACTCATTTTTGGCTCAGATTTTAAGTTTCTATGTCCCCTTTTTAACTGTGACTGAGAAACCAAAAGGAAAAAAACCTCGCTGGAGAGAGAAAAAAAAAAAAAGCCAAAAAGGGGAAGCAGTTTCCTTTTCCACCTACCCCCAGGCTGCCAAAAGAAAGCACTTTGAAGGTTTTTTTACTCTGAAAGCAAAAACCTTCCGCGAAAGGAGAAACTCTTTTCTCTGAGGTTTAATGCCCCTTAAAAAGATTTTCCCTTAAAAAACCGAAAGTGATACTCACCGAAAATCCAGTGTTCCTTTCGCTTCTTTCCCAGTCACTCCTTTTGCCTGAGACTGACCCTTTTTGGTGCAAAAAGAGCTTCCAGTCTCGGTTCCCAGGGTTAGTTTTCCATGAACATATGGCCACTTTCTCTGGGAGCAGCCTGCCGTTCGGGGAGCTTCTTTGCAGCACTCCAATGGAATTTTTGAGTCCAAGGGAGAAAACTGCAGCCCTGGCCTGTAGAGTCCTGTGTTTCGGAGACTCCACAGCGAACGCCAAGCCTGACGGGTCTGTCTCTGCGTGGGATTCCTCGGCCACGTGCTCCCTAAGTGGTTCTTCCAACTTTTTGGGAACCTTTTGTGGCTTCGAGATGCACGTAAGGCGCCAGTTGTGGTATTTCTCCACGAGACTAGACAACCGCCGATGGCAAAAAGAAAGAGCCTGCTCTTTGTCCGGGGGGAAAATATTGTTTTATTTTCCAGTCCTGCCCTGCTTGGCTGGAGATCTTCCCAATAGCTCGCCAGTGCCAAAGAGACCTTGGCCCCGCCCATCCGGGGGCTCTTTCCCCAGGGGGCAGGGCCCAGAGGCAGGGACAAGACACCATCCAATCAGGGAGAAGTGGCAGTGGAAGAGAATTAGGTTACAGATGAGTAAGGAAAAATCACATGATACAGATTACAAATCCGATAAAACACAATATAAACCAAATTAATGCATTACCACACCTTACCGAAAGGCATGTATCCTCACTTGATGTGCATTTGTGCTCCCAGTTCTATCTCATAGCCATTGCAGCCTCACAACTAAATATAAGGGGTTTATTTCCTCACTTGATGCGCTTCAGTTGTGCAGAAATGACCTGGGGGCAAGTCTGGGGACTTTTATGCAGTGGGAATGTTGAGGATTTAATGTGCATTAAACATCAGGTGACAATTCTTTTGTAGGAGCTGCACTGCAGAGTCCCTTAGAGCAGCCCCTGGGGAAGGAGCAAACAATCCCAAAGCATTGATCCTTTGTTCCCAAAAGGTCTCAGCATTCTGAAAGGGCTGGGAGCTGTGCTCCTGTTAGTGCCAGAGAAGCAGGACAGCAATTCCAGCCTGCCCCAGAGCGAGTGGGAATGGCAGGAACACTCCTGCCATCCCTCAGCATTTGGGATTTCCTCCTGTCTTCTCAGGGAACAATAATTCCCTTCAAGTGTTTGGAGATGGCGTTTTCAGGAAAGCCTGGTTTTTTGGGTTTTTTTTGGAACTTGAGATATACTAGGGTCTTCATTTCTGCAGGAAAATGTACATTAATATCTGAATTTGCTCATAAATGGGATTCTCACAAATAACCCCACAGGGAAATGTTTCTAGGAGCTTTTGTGTATGTCCCTCCATTTGAAGTAACTACCTTCTGCCTGAGTGTATTTAAATGTGGTTTTCAGTGTAGAGGCATTTCTCAGGGCTTTGGGAACTGGAAGAGAGAACCAGTCAATGATTTTTCAAATTTCAGGTCATGTATAAACCTTAGAAAAGTTTTATACATCTGCCTTTTCTTGCAGTATTTATGTAAAGCTTTTGTTCTCTCTATCTACAAAAATGACATTTGAAAACAGTTTAATTTGCAAGTGCAACTCTTGACCAAAGGAGAATTATGATTATTTATCCATATAAAATACTTTTCCTAAGTATTGTGTAGGGAGAGAAGCCTACCTTCCTGCTTCTAGATGGAGCATGGATTTTATTTATTATAAGTTGCTGTTCCATCATAGAAGTCATCAGAGTGTTTTCTTAGTGTTGAGCATTTCTTTAAATTTATTCATTCTGTTTACAGTTCAAAACAAGCTTTAAGGGGCAGGAATCAGCTGCAGCTGTTTAAGATGAAACAATGATAAACTTGTTGAAACTTTAGGATTTGTTTAATATCAATAAATAATAATGAGCATCCAGCAGTAGGAGGAAACTTCTATTTGGTATTGATTATTTAAGACTATTTTTTGTAGTTGTTTGCATTTAAGTATGATAAATTATTTCTTAAAAAGAAACGTGTGATTAATTTAACTTTCTATTAGTTTCATACAAGAGAACCTCTATTTTTTTCTGAATTAAAATACTAAGTGGAAGAAAAAGACTTTGCCATGCTTATTGAAGACACAGCACAGGAAAATAATGATTTATTTACTGTTGAATCTTTAGTTTTATGAGTTTTATGTTTAAGTGGTGTGGTGGTTTCAGGCAGATTTTGGGAGAAACCCTCCCACAGGCCGCCCTCCCCTCCTCCAACTGGTTCGGGAAAAAAGATTTCCTCAGAGAGAAGTGGAAAAAACCTGTTTATTAAACAGGCAAAGCACTCCCAGCACAATACCCGATGACAAGAGCTTCGTGCCGCTTACGGAGGGATAACAAACTTAAAGAAAGTCTCCTCGAGGGTCGTCACTGTGCTCCACCGCTCCGTCTCTGCTGACGCTGGGAGAAAAGGAGATGTGCAGGGCTGGTCTTGGTGGGGTGGGTCCCCTGTGGAGGCCCCCGGTGCTTCCCCAGGTCCTTAGTCCGGAGAGGTTGGAACAGTTCCGAGGAGAGGACAAAAAAAGCAAAAAGGAAGGAAAAAAGGACAAAAAAAGAAAAAGAAAAAAAAAGCAAAAAGCTTCAGCTATTCTACAGCGTCTAACTATGCTAGCACTAAACTAACTGCCGGGGCAAAAAAACAACAGAGCTTCTTTTGTCTTGCCGTGTTCCAACTCCCCCGCTTCAAGGTCACTCCGATGAGCAGGGTTTTCCTGGGGAAAAACAAACCGCGCTTGCCCTCCCCCCTGCACCCAACAGACGATTGGGGATACACAGTCACCCCATGACATCTTCCACCCCTTATCCCCATATCGTTGACTTACAGACAGAACCAATATATATTCCACATAAAACTTCCATCCATTCTCCCCACAGAAAAAAAAAGAATACAAGCAATACCCTCTCACTTACACATTTCCTTCTATTTCATTCTGCGTGGTTTAAAGTACAGACAATGGCAATAACATTCAGCAGACAGTGATGTTTGTAAATGATTTTCACCCAACAATCAGATCTCCCTGAGGTACACATCGTGTTGTTCCATCTTTCTGCATTATCCACCATGTGCAACCTGGTCCCTGAGCAAAGACAACCCCACGAATGGGTTTGTCTGAACTTGAGGCAGACTTGATCCACACTGTCTTCCCTAACAGACCTCTGGCATGCACCACTGGGACTTTATCTCCATCTATTGTATGCAGAGGCTCAGCCTGCGCAGGGCCTGCTCGGTTGGTGGAGCCTCGGGTGTTGACCAACCAGGTGGCCTTTGCCAAATGCTGCTCCCAATTCTTGAAAGATCCCCCACCCAATGCTTTCAATTGGGTTTTTAACAATGCATTGTGCCTCTCCACTTTGCCTGCAGCGGGTGCATGGTAGGGAATATGGTACACCCACTCAATGCCATGTTCCCTAGCCCAGGTGTTTATAAGGCTGTTCTTGAAATGAGTCCCGTTGTCTGACTCAATTCTCTCGGGGGTACCATGCCTCCACAGGACTTGCTTTTCAAGGCCCAGGATGGTGTTTCGGGCAGTAGCATGGGGCACAGGGTAGGTCTCCAGCCACCCCGTGGTGGCTTCCACCATTGTGAGCACGTAGCGCTTGCCTTGGCGGGTTTGGGGAAGGGTGATGTAGTCAACCTGCCAGGCTTCCCCATACTTATACTTGGACCATCGCCCGCCATACCATAGCGGCTTCACCCGCTTGGCCTGCTTGATGGCAGCACACGTCTCACAGTCATGGATAACCTGAGAAATACTGTCCATGGTTAGATCCACCCCTCGGTCTCGGGCCCACTTATAGGTGGCATCTCTGCCCTGATGGCCTGAGGCATCATGGGCCCATCGAGCTAGGAACAACTCTCCCTTGTGTTCCCAATCTAAATCAATCTTTGAGACCTCTATTTTTGCTGCCCGATCTACCTGCTCGTTGTTTCGATGTTCCTCATTAGCTCTACTCTTGGGGATGTGGGCATCTACGTGGCGAACTTTCACAGGTAATCTCTCTACCCTGGTAGCAATGTCTTTCCACTCCTTAGCAGCCCAAATTGGTTTCCCTCCACGCTGCCAATTAGCCTCTTTCCACCTCTTCAGCCATCCCCACAGAGCATTGGCTACCATCCATGAATCGGTATAGAGGTAGAGCCTCGGCCACCCCTCTCTTTCAGCAATATCCAAGGCCAATTGAACAGCCTTGAGTTCTGCAAGTTGACTTGATCCACCCTCTCCTTCAGTGGCCTCAGCAACCTGTCGTGTGGGGCTCCACACGGCTGCTTTCCACTTCCGGTTCATCCCTACAATACGACAGGAACCGTCAGTGAAAAGGGCATAATGCGTCTCCTCTGCTGGCAATTGGTTGTATGGTGGAGCCTCTTCAGCCCGTGTCACTTGCTCTTGTTCTTCATCTGTGAGGCCAAAGTTTTCACCCTCAGGCCAATTGGTAATTATTTCCAAAATCCCAGGGCGATTCAGTTTACCCATACGGGCGCGCTGCGTAATAAGAGCAATCCACTTGCTCCATGTGGCATCAGTGGCATGATGGGTGGAGGGAACCTCCCCTTTGAACATCCACCCTAGCACAGGCAGTCGAGGTGCCAGGAGGAGTTGCGTCTCTGTACCAATCACCTCCGAAGCGGCTTGAACTCCTTCATAGGCTGCTAAGATTTCCTTCTCAGTTGGGGTGTAATTGGCTTCAGACCCTCTGTAGCTTCGGCTCCAGAATCCCAGGGGTCGGCCTCGAGTCTCCCCAGGCACCTTCTGCCAAAGGCTCCAGGACAGGCCATTGTTCCCGGCTGCTGAGTAGAGCACGTTCTTCACATCTGGTCCCGTCCTGACTGGGCCAAGGGCTACTGCATGAGCGATCTCCTGCTTGATCTGGGCAAAAGCTTGCTGCTGCTCAGGGCCCCAGTGGAAATCGTTCTTTTTGCGGGTGACCAGGTAGAGAGGGCTCACAATCTGACTATACTCGGGAATATGCATCCTCCAGAAACCTATAGCACCTAGGAAAGCTTGCGTCTCCTTCTTATTGGTTGGTGGGGACATCGCTGTAATCTTGTTGATGACCTCAGTGGGAATCTGCCGCCGTCCATCTTGCCACTTTATTCCCAGGAACTGGATCTCATGAGCTGGTCCCTTAACTTTACTCTTCTTGATAGCGAAACCAGCTTCCAGGAGGATCTGGATGATTTTCTTTCCCTTCTCAAACACTTCTGCTGCTGTGTTCCCCCACACAATGATGTCATCGATGTACTGTAGATGTTCCGGAGCCTCACCCTTTTCCAGTGCAGCCTGGATCAGTCCATGGCAGATGGTGGGGCTGTGTTTCCACCCCTGGGGCAGTCGGTTCCAGGTGTACTGCACGCCCCTCCAGGTGAAAGCAAACTGAGGCCTGCATTCTGCAGCCAGAGGAATGGAGAAAAAGGCATTAGCAATGTCAATTGTGGCGTACCACTTTGCCGCCTTGGACTCCAGCTCGTACTGGAGTTCCAGCATGTCCGGCACAGCAGCGCTCAATGGTGGAGTCACTTCATTCAAGGCACGGTAGTCCACAGTCAATCTCCATTCTCCGTCAGGCTTGCGCACAGGCCAGATGGGGCTGTTGAAGGGTGAGTGGGTTTTGCTGACCACCCCTTGGCTCTCCAGCTCACGGATCATCTTGTGGATGGGGATCACAGCATCTCGGGTTGTTCTATACTGTCGGCGATGCACTATTGAAGTGGCAATTGGCACTTGTTGCTCTTCCACCTTCAGAAGACCTACAGCAGATGGGTTCTCTGATAGTCCAGGCAAGGTATTCAACTGCTTAACACCCTCTGTCTCCACAGCTGCTATCCCGAATGCCCACCTAAATCCCTTTGGGTCTTTGAAATACCCATTTCGGAGGAAGTCTATGCCCAAAATGCATGGAGCTTCTGGGCCAGTCACAATAGGGTGTCTCTTCCACTCATTTCCAGTCAGGCTCACATCAGCCTCCACCAAAGTAAACTCTTGTGAACCCCCTGTCACCCCAGCAATGGAAACAGATTCTTCCCCCACATGTCTTGATGGAAGTAATGTGCACTGCGCACCAGTGTCAACCAAGGCCTCGTATTTTTGTGGTTCTGATGTGCCAGGCCAACGAATCCACACAGTCCAAAATACACGGTTTTCCCTAGCCTCTACCTGGCTAGAGGCAGGGCCCCTCTAAGCCTGGTTATCCTTCTTTCCTTGAGCATATGTCTTAGAGGTTCCTTCAAGGGGGTCGGACATGTCATCGTCATCATACCTGGCAGTTCGGCTACGGGCAACTGGAGCCGCTTCCCTTTTGGTGGAGCTCCCTCTTTGAGTCTTAACTTCCTTCAATTCACGCACCCGTTGTGCCAGGGCAGCCGTAGATTTTCCATCCCATCTGTTCATATTTTCTCCACATTCCCGCAGGAAGAACCACAGCTCAGCACGTGGAGTGTATCCTCTCTCCCTAGCCGGGGAGCGTCTACGTTGGCTACCAGAACCTCTGATCTGCACTGCTGAGATTTGGAGAAGGTCCTCTCTAATCTCCTCCCTGAGTTTCTTATGGTTCTCATCTATCTTATCCTCCAGTTTCTGTAGACGTGTTTCTACAGCTGCGATCCTGGCATGTGTTGGGCCATGCACAGCATCTGCATATGCTCGGAGCTTCTTCGCCATATCAAGCACTGTTTCCTCCATGTCCTCCCGCTTCATTACTGCTAAAGCAGAAGCGTATTCTAATGGCCCGAGTCGTATAAGTTTTCGCCACATCACAGATGTACATGATACCAAGTCTGGGTTCCTAGTGTTTATATCATCTGAGAAAACCATCTCTGCCACTGCCATTTCTCTCAAGCGTTGAATCCCTTGTTCTATGGTCTTCCATGGGGTTTGCTGCATATAGAGATCATCTGCACACAAGTATCTTTCTGCCACACTTCCTAGGACCCGTATCCAGAGACTGCAAGGACTAGCCTCTCTCATCATCTCCTGGTCGATGACTGGATCATGTGACAGGGATCCCAGATGCCTCGCTTCAGTGCCATCCAGAATTGTAGCCTCGCCTGCAGCATCCCAAAGACGGACTAACCAACTAATTATAGATTCGTCAGGTTGTCGCCGGTAATCTTTTCTTAGGCCCCGAAGGTCCTTCAGGGAAAAGGAATCAATATTTGCTTCTGATTCTGCGCTAGAAGCTTTGGCTTCTGATTTTGGTGAAGGTCCTTCTCTTGGGTCATCATCGTCCACTGGTCGATCGGTTTTGACTGTATGCTTCTTTGCCGGAGCAACTGCCAGGGGCTTAGGCTTACTGTCTGCTTTAGCTGCCAACTCAGGTTCAGGTTCTAGTCTAGCTGCTGGCTTCATAACTGGGGTGTTGACGGTAGCCTGAGTGACTGGGGTGGCTGTTGATTTGTATCCCTTCCCCCCTGCCTCTGTCTGTTGCCCTACAGTCTCTAGCAATGTGCGATAAGCATATGCCAGGGCCCAGCTTACTGCAGCCATCTTCTCCCCCTTAGAGCCATCATGGTACCTCTCTTTCAGGTATTTCCCCAACTCCACTGGATTCTGAATTTGTTCCCGTGGAAAATCCCAGACTACAGGGTCAGAGAATTCCTTGAGGAGTTGGCCCATATCCTCCCATTCTCCACACCACTCAGGATTTCCTCTGCCTGGGTCAGGAGTTTTATCAGCCTCTCTAGAAATCTCAGCCCATATTCTAGAGAAGCTGCAGACTGTATAGAGGAGGCTTACCAGATGACATACCAGAAAGATGGTCTCTTTAACACTCAGGGGAAACTCAACATTCTCCAGCAATGATTTAACCGATTCAGAGGAGAAGAAGGAAACAAAAGACTGCAACGCTTCATCCTCTGCTCCTCTTCCCACAAACAGGGTGAATAACCATAACCATGACCCATACATAGTAGGAAAAGATCTCAGCACCTTTATAAACTTCCTACAAATGATTATGATTAAACCAAGGCCAATAGCTACTCTAATCCGTGTCCCTCTGCTGTAAAAACTGCGTATTAGTGACAATATTGGGGCTATCTCTGGATATGCAAATAAACCTAAGGACCACAAAGGTATTAAGACCTCAAAGAAGCCTAAGGATCCAAAACACAGCAAGGCCCCCATCCCAAGAGACATGAGGTCAAACAGCATAATTACTGACTGCTAAATATTAATCAGTACAGGGTTTTTCCACTCTCTCGTGCCCCACGTATGGGCGCCAATAAGTTTGTGGTGGTTTCAGGCAGATTTTGGGAGAAACCCTCCCACAGGCCGCCCTCCCCTCCTCCAACTGGTTCGGGAAAAAAGATTTCCTCAGAGAGAAGTGGAAAAAACCTATTTATTAAACAGGCAAAGCACTCCCAGCACAATACCCGATGACAAGAGCTTCGTGCCGCTTACGGAGGGATAACAAACTTAAAGAAAGTCTCCTCGAGGGTCGTCACTGTGCTCCACCGCTCCGTCTCTGCTGACGCTGGGAGAAAAGGAGATGTGCAGGGCTGGTCTTGGTGGGGTGGGTCCCCTGTGGAGGCCCCCGGTGCTTCCCCAGGTCCTTAGTCCGGAGAGGTTGGAACAGTTCCGAGGAGAGGACAAAAAAAGCAAAAAGGAAGGAAAAAAGGACAAAAAAAGAAAAAGAAAAAAAAAGCAAAAAGCTTCAGCTATTCTACAGCGTCTAACTATGCTAGCACTAAACTAACTGCCGGGGCAAAAAAACAACAGAGCTTCTTTTGTCTTGCCGTGTTCCAACTCCCCCGCTTCAAGGTCACTCCGATGAGCAGGGTTTTCCTGGGGAAAAACAAACCGCGCTTGCCCTCCCCCCTGCACCCAACAGACGATTGGGGATACACAGTCACCCCATGACAAGTGGAAAATGTCTTAAGCCATAATTACAAACCTTATAAGGCTGTACATCTGCTTTGCAATTAATTTTAGTATATAAATTGTTCAAGTTTCAAGGAACTTTTTGAAGCAGAGCCTGTATTTAAATGCCAGTAATACCTTTTCTTTTTTGCCCTGCTACAGACTTGTGTCAATTTGAATTCATTGGTAATAATAAAATGTTCTTCAGAATATCCACCTATTCTATAGGGTTTAATGCAAATTGGTTAACATGAGTAAAGGAAGAAGTATCACATGGGTGGTGTACGTTAAATTTTGCATCTAGGATGCTCTCTTCTAAGTTTTTGTAGCTCTTAGACAGCAACATTTGTGATTTGAGTCTTAGATTTGAGATTCCAGTGATTTGCTTGGCTGTTTGACAGCCCCTGAGTCTGTGTGCCCCAGATTTGCATTATTTTGTATTGCCCCAAATGTAAGGAAAGGATCCCTAAAATGCACTTTTGGAAAGGAAATTGACAGTGTATCATCTTCTGAGAGGTTACAGTTAAAAACCTTTTATCTCTGAACACTCACCTGATATTTAAATGGGGCTGCCAAAGCAACCAAGACATACTTGATTTAACTGCTCATGCTTGTAATTCTGAGAAGTACATCTGAGGGGCTGCTGGATTTCATCAGTGCTGGCAGAAAATTCCCCTGCTGATAGATGATAGGAAGAATTAATTTGTACAAATAATCTGCTTTTCTTTTCCAAACTAGAGGCTTTTTTCAGAAATTCAGGGCATTAGTGAATAGAGTTTTCCTTCTCCATTTTTGCACTGCTAATTGTTTAAGCTTGTGGCATCTCAGCAGTTTGAATCCTATTGAAGAACTGACCCTGCAAAGTTAAAAATCAGATTAAATGCCATTTGGGCTGTATTTAGTTACTTATATTCAATTGACATTATTAAGCTATAGGGGGGAAAAACCACCAGTATTTGATGCTGTTGAGCTCAAATGTACTTTAGTTGTTTACTTAGTCTTTGGAGAGTGTGTCTCCCCAGCACATAAAATGATCTGTGTGTGCAGAGCTGCCTTTTTACAGGTAAAAGATTAAAAATAAGGTAATTAGTGGGTCAGAAATATGGCCAGGACCTCTTGCAGTTAGAGGGAACAACATTAGCAACACATTCTGAAATCTCAGCCCTGAGCAGCCCAGCAACACTCACACAATCCCAGAAGCTGAAATTTGTTTGTTTATTTATTAGGAGAGCCTGTTGTTCTCTGACAGTCATGCTAGAACTGTTGCCATTCAATTTGATTTCCACTGAGAAATGTCCTCTGTGGCCCTGTGGCATTTACTAATCCTTTCACTTACCTCATTTTTCACCCTGAGATAAAAAGAAAATAATCCCCCCACTAAAAGAGCTTTGAAATATTTGCATGACTGGTGTCACATTTGGTGTGACTGGATGTTTGTCATGAAGGTCAGTAGATATAATTGAATTAAGATGAGGTTAAATGTTCTGATTCTGCTGCAGATAAATATTCCAGACCTGCAGCTCATTACCCCCCTTGTGCTTGCTGTGATGTGCAGCAGGTGAATGCTATGAATCTTTGGACAAAGTTAACTTCTAAAAATATAGTGCTGAAAAAAGGCAAATTATTTTGCTGTTCTAATAGAATGACACTCCTTTTCTGGTCATGACTGAAACTAGTTGTGTTTGGTTTGTTATTTAATACAGTAAATGGCAATGTTGCTAATTATTGTCCCAAATAATCATATTTTTAAATTAGTGGGGAAAAAAAATCAATCAATTTGTCATGATCCCATTACAAACCTAATTTCAGAATTGCTGTGTGGGTTTTTACACTGGCCATTTAAAGGGAAATGCTTTTCCCTCATTTGCTCTTGTGCTTTGAGCATGCATGGTTCCTAAGCTGTAACCCTTGTAGAATTAGATATTTCCCAATTAAAGATGTCTAACCTTGTGGAAAAACAACTTTAATCTCCTTCTGCTTGGTCAAGTCCAGGTTCCCTACTGATAGCCAGGATAACATGAACATTTCTTTGGTAGGAGATGGCTGAGGAATTAAGGTTTCAGCAGTTCTAGCCTTCATTTTTCTGCCCTCTGCTTTGTTTATTCTGAGTAAATTCTAAGAGAGATGTGAGAAATCCTGGTGGAAAGGACTGTCAGTCTGTCTTCTGTTAAATCTGAAAGTTTTAAAAGTCAGGGTGGAATTGCAAGGGCTTCTTGTGGGATGTGTGGAGCAGCAGGTTTATCTTGAACCAGAGCACCACACCATCACTACAAACCTAAAGCCCCTCTGTTTTGCAGCCTCTTTTTCTCAGCTTTAATGAACCATGGTGAAGCTTTCTGGGATGAATGTGGGTGATTCTGTGTGTGTGAGGCTTTTAATCACTCCAAGCATGAAATTTTCCTTAAGGTATACTGAAATTCTGTATTTTCCTCTGTGGTGCACTAAGCACCCAAAGAATTGTTAGTCTGTTTTTATTACAAACCATCAAGTAACAGATGCGCTGTTTAGATATTTCATGTGAATTGTTTAATTTGATGTAGTCTGCATGTTGCTGTGTGAAATAGAATTTGAAAAACTTTAAATTGGTCAGGTCTCGTCTGTCAAGATTCCACATGTTTATTTTTATCCTAGTATGGGTTTTTTACAGTACTCTGCTTGCTACCTGGCTTTATTCTCTTTATTATATCTATGTATTTTATTATCTTGATGTTCATTGTTGGGAAAAGAATTCTACCCAGGCCTGCATAATTGATCATGAGATATTCCATTCTTTTATGAACAAAACGTGATATAAGCCAAGAGGGAGCTATTAGTAAATCAGTGTTTCAGTGCTTGACCAGTAATGTGAAAATTGTTGATTTGCTTTGAGACAAGCTCAGCCTCAGACTCAAGGCTGCCTTAAGGGTATGAACACAGCATGATGAGGGGTAACAAAATGTTCAGTATGATAAGGGATCATTCAGGTTCTTCAGGGACTGGTGAGAAATCCATTTTTATCTATCTGCTTCAGAGAGAGTCTGTAACAAAATTAAGTCTATCAGCTAAATTACCAGATTAAAAAAAAAAAAAAAAATCAGGAAATAATTCACATGCAAAAAATAAAAATACGGTGGATCAGGAATCGAGACCTAATAGTGTGAAGAAAAACTCCATTATAATGGAGAAAAAACATTAATGGACTTGTGCATCTAGGAGGATGTGGTTTATGGCAGGATAAATTGTGCACTGTCTGGTTTTTTGGGGGTTTTTTATGAGGTAAAAATCCAGAAAGCCAACACAGTAGGAATTGCAGTATTAACAATATGTTCCTCATAAAGTAAAATCAATTAATTAGAATATTTGCCAAGGGTGTATTCTTTATTTTGTGGTGCAGAGATGGCACTGTGAGAGCGCTGATTTCATGTTTTTCTGTTTGTATAGATGCCATACACCAAAGAAATCAGGGCACTCTGCAAATTGTTGAGCAGAGTTGAAAGAAAGTAAGGCTGGGAGGGTGATGGGATCTCACAGAAATACCTGTGGGCAGGCCTGGGGGGAGAAAAAGCACAAGCAGTACACAGAGACAAGAAAAATATGAAAGAAAAGTGTTAGTAATTCAACTTCATGAAAAATCCTATGATTTTTAATAGGAATATCGAATCTGTGAACTAACGTAAAACTTTGTGTGTGTACACCCTCAGTCATGTCTAATAAAAGCTTTTGTAAACTTCCCCAGATGGTGAATTTACCCAGTTCAGCTAGATTTTCAGGATCAGTTGGGAGTCTTTTTTTGTTACCTTACTGTTGCTCTTTAAAGGGGTTTTCTCTCCTTGTTTCCCCCTTGTTCAGAGCTGTACAGAAAGAATTAAATCTCTTGTCTTGCCAGACTCAGCAGTGCTTTTTAAAGAGCTTTCCATTCCCCATATTTCTTTTCTTTTTTTTTTTTTTTCCCTCTTTGATCCATCTTAAAGCAAAATGAAAGTGCTTGCTGTGTTCCAGGTGATAACTATAGGATTATTTAGGTACAATCTTTGCTTGGATTGAATTTGAAAAGCACCTAATAATGTGTCATGTTTTACTGCACAATGTTCATTTCTCTTACAGCTATTTGATGTCAGTTAAAAAAAAAAAGACAAATCCCTTTGGAAAATGATCCTTTGTATTTTTACTGGTCTGGACCAAGGCAGAGTTTTCATAAAGTTAATAGTTTAAAATACAAGAACTTTGGAACATTATAAATGAAAATTGTGTTATGCAAAGCACAATATCATTTTTTTTGACAGTTTATTTCTTCCTTCAGATTTTCATTCATTTTTACAAAGGAGAGCCCTGACATAAGGAGATGTAAGATTATATTGGTTCTTTCATATTGGGTTGTGGTAAGAATTCTGTGGACAGAAGTGTACAGATAATCTGTACATTCCATTGCATTGTGAATAAAGGAAGAAATTAGTAAAGGTCACAAATTAGGAGGCATAATGATATGCAAGAGGTGCAGCTCTGTGACAATCAAGAACTTCCAGCCGCTTATTTTTCTAATTTTCTATTTCTTGAAAAGCAGATATTCTGTAAATTGCATAGTATGGACTTTTGTACATTTAATTGCAGACATTAGATCAGAGATCTCTGTTGGATTTTTGGTGAATCTCTAAGAGGATGGAGCTGTGCCCTAGCAGGGAGCTCTGTTCTGTTCTGCACCTTGAGACATCCCCTAAAATTGTGCTGAGAGCTGAGGAAGATCCAGAGAGGATTGGGGACAGGGAAGGAGGAGAGAATAAAAAGAGCCTGTATTGGCTGGCTGGGGACAGAGAACATTCTGACAGCAGTCTACTCAGCACATGGAAAATTATACAGGAGAAAAAAATCATGTAAAAATTCCAAAGAATAAAATGCCATGAACAGAACTCTATTTCTGTACCTGGAACAGAGATTTAATTGCTCCTTGATTGTGAATTATTGCTTGAGGGAAACTGGGCTTTCATCCTTAAGTTTATATTAAACCAAGTTGTCCAGATCACTGAAAGGTATTTTTGTAAAGGATTGTGCTTTATTAGAGTGATAATCCATTAGAAATCTATTCTCTAATTATTGTATGCTTATTTTAAAATCAGAAATTGAAGGGGAAGTGCACTCTATAAATCCCTGGAGCTGCAGCTTTTAGATCTCAGAATCAAACTGTCCTGAGATTCTGCTTTAGCAAAACTGTTGGTGTTGATGGAGCTGCTTTTTGCCCTCCACACTTCTCCATATTCTAAGTAGAAACTTTTTTTGAAGGCTAAACTTTTCCTTGGTTTAATCTGGGGACAAGGCTGTTTGTGTGCAGGCAGTGGGGAGCTTCTAGCAAATAACTGCCCAATAAGTTATTAATCTGAAAAATGTGAAACCATTTCTAGAGGGGAAAGAGGAGTGGAGGGACATACACCACTCAAATCATATTTGGTGTGTGGTTTTATGTAGGTACCTGCTATTCAAAATACCATTTAGGTGCAAAATAAATTCATTTTAGTGTAGTCTTTCATTTTTCTCCTCTGCTTGAGTTTGTGAACATTGCAGCAGTTGTTTGTGCTAAACAAATCTCAATAAAGGTATTCTATGTTGTTTTTTTTTTTTTTCTCAGGTGACATAAAATTCCTTTTCCTCCTTGATTTGGAACATCTGGGCTCTTGAAACATTATACAATCATCAGTTTTTCAGATTTCTCAAGACAAGAATTTGAGAGCTTCTGCCACGGCAGCCCTAAAGGAAAGCTAAAAATACAGGGGGGCATTTCTCTTTTCCTTCCCCAACCTTTACCAAAAACTTGCTCTCCATGAAGTAACCACCAGATCTCCTGATTGAAGCTTGTGAAAAGTGCAAGTGACAGCTCAAACATCCCTCCCTTAATTAAACCTAGCTGAAGTGAGGAAAAGCTGCATGATCAAAGAGAGGGAACATGGCTGCAGCTTCCCTGAAAGATTCAGGGCACACCAAGCTGTAATTATTGTTTAAGGTATCTGATTGTGTGATCCAAAGCAAATAGAATATTTCTAGGAGTGGCCACCAGGCTTTTGCTGAAATACCTAAAAACTGTTTTTTTATTGTTGTTAGAACATGTCAACACTTTGTGTTATTTGAAACAGTCACAGCTAGTTTGAGTATAATATTCAAAACGAATTTTATAACAGCATTTTGTTATACAAGGTGCATTTCTGTTGTTTTCTTTCTTGTTTTTATTCATCTAAAGAGATTTTTATCTAATTGTTCTCCAGGGAAGGGATGCTACAAATCCATTACTCTGGCAACATTTTCTGTCTGATACATGCTTGACTATCATGTTCTCTGTGTTGCCTTCTGATTAATGCAGGAATAGTGATTAATTGTTTGCCACCACAAAATAAAAAAAGATATTTGAATTTGAAAAAAAGCTACAAATACCAATCTTCATACTGTTTCAAATTATTTAAAAATCAAAATATCACAAATGAGAATTAAGAAGTAGATGATTTTTGTTGTCAGGCAGTATGAAGGCAGTTTCAAAATACTGGTGATGTCATCAGTGGAGATAAAGCATTGCTTTTGCCAGGTTGAAAGGTTTGGTTTGCTTTTAGGGGTTGTAGAGCTTGTAAAAACTCTCTCTTTAAAATAGGAGTGTGGAATTTGGAGATTATTTCTGTTACAATAATGGGGAAAAAAAAATCTGAGTTCAGCAACTTTATTTTTCTTTGAATAAAATCCACAAGTGGTTCAGGTTAATTTAGGTTAATGCCCAGTTCTAATTTTGGAGTGTTTTTTTTTTTTTTTTTTTCTTTTGTTTTAAGATAAGATCTTGCCTTCTCTTTAGCCTGTGGCTTTAGAAATTTGCTTTTTGTATTCTCTTTGGAGACCCAAAAAACCCCTTATTTTTAAAGTTTTCTTTTTACTACCACAGGAAATTCCTAATTTGCCACCTAAGTCTTGGAGCCAACTTCCCTAGTATAAAACAGTTCAAGACACAGCTTGTGGAGCTTTGCTCCTTGGGCTGAATATTTTATAAAGTAGGCCCTTGTTTACCAGTTTTTGCCCAGAGACTTCCCCTGGGACTTTCAGAGAATTGAGCAGTGATCTTTGTGTCCTCGTTAACAGGAGTATAAATAAAAAAGTAATATTGAAATGATGTTGACAAAAGCTTTCTCCTGTGCATAGATATGTGGTGGAATCAATGGAAATTGTCTTTTCATTGAGAAGTTTGAATGCAGTAAAGTTTGGAACTGATATTTGCTTAGAGCTGGGAGGAAGTAAACACTGACAGATTTTTTAATGTTTACCAAGATGAAAATTTTATGGCCATTTAGGCACAAGTCAGAAAGCTTCATCTGAATTAATGTGAATTAAGTGGTATTCTGAGATTTTGGGAGAAGGAGCAGGTCACAGCCAGGGTTGTTCTTAGATGGTTGTGACCTTTCTGTGCTTCATTTCCATGAGCACAAAACCCACTGAAATCCTGTTTTTTTACAATGAATGCAATTGTGTTACATAATTCTGATAATTAATGGTAATTTCAGGTAGTAATGGAACAAAGAAGGAAGAAGAGCTCTCCTTGCTCAAAGATAGCTGAGAATCCACTGTTCTTTTGTGGTTTAGTTTGTTTGGTTTTTTTCCTGAGCTGTTCTGTCAAATGCTGAGGGATGAGGTATAGTGGTTTCACATTCACTAAATTCTGGTTTTAGTACTCACTTTTTTTCCTGTGAGAGAGAGACTAGGAGAAAAACAAAGCAGGCTCAACCTTAAAAATTAACAAATAGTTTTATTAACACACACTAAAAGAATAGAAAAAGAGAAAGTTGGAAAAAAACTAAAAACAGAATGAAACTTCAAAAACACTCTTCCCTCCCCTTACAAACTGTTAACTTTTCTACAAAACAACATAAAGAGACAAAACTTGTAATTTTTAGTCAGTTTCACCACCTGACAATAGTCTTTCATCAATTCTTTAGGGGAAGAGTCTCTCTTAGAGTCATGGATCCCACTGACAACTTAGAACAGTTCTCTAGTGGGTTTTTTAACTGTCACAAAAACAACCACCCAGAGAAACCTGCCTTTGTGACCCTCCCAGGAGCAGTTTCCCAAGCTGCTTATGGGTCATGGGTCTTAGACTTTTGCATACTGGGGTGTCACCTTTTAAAGATTAATAACTCCAAAGCAAAGGTTTCTTCATCTCAAGGTACAGAGATATCTTCTCACTTCTTCACTGGTGCAGAGAGCTTCTCATCTTTATCTCTGTTCAAGCATCTTATAGGATTAATATTACTTAGTCTATCACAAACACCTTTGCTCAAATCTACACACAAATCTAAACAATCATCTCCCCAAATGCATATCTTTCCCGTGATTTAAAGGAATGATCTAAATATAGAGTTCATTTCCATGGCTCAAATAAGAATGGAACAACCAACTCTTCAACCCTCTGTCCCAATAGTCTTTTCACTCTTGCTCTACTGACTTCATGCTGTTTTTTTCTTTATGTTCACTCTGTCCTTTCTTACTCTCTCAGAGAAGGGCTAAGCTCTGGAAGCTTCATGTTGCCAGGAAAGGGTTAAATCTGCCTAGAGTCTTTGTTTCTCCTTCTGTAGCTCATGGTATTAGATGCTCAAGGCCACGCTGGTGAGGGAGGAAGCACTCACACAGAAACATCAGAGCAGTCCGGAATCACAAAAAAAACAGGCAGGATCATAAATGCTTTCTCAGCCCACCCCTCGGTGTAAATCGGGGTGGCCTCAGCCTAAATGGTGCCCATAGCTCTTATCAGGGGCCTGGCAGAGATCTCTCCCTGCTCCAGGGAAGTTTAGAGAAAGTAGTTGTTGTAAAGCAGCGACCTCTCCTTTCCCCCTCCCCCACCCGGGAGCTGATAGAATCCGGTCAGGCCTCAGGCCAGATCCCCTCCAAAAGGGGGGAGCAGCAGGCCCAACTCAATGTTACCTGTCTCTCTCTGGCCAAAGGAAAGAAGGAAGGGCCCACCTGCAGGAAATAAAGGAGTTTTATATGGTGCTTCCCAAAGTCGTAGCCAACAATTTTCAGTGGTCAGAACAGATGCCAATATTCCAACTAACTCTCTGATAGGTCCCTGTCTTTTCTAAAGCAACTCCCAGGTCCTGACCTGGAGAATTATTCTACATTCTTATATAACTAAAATGCTAAACTGTACTAACCCATGACATGAGGTAATTTGGTTTGTAATGAGGAAGAAATTCTCACACTGAGCTTTTTATGAGTATTTTATTATGGAAGCTTTAAGCTTTTCAGAAGCACATGATTTTGTGTACACAGATCAAGTTGGGCTCCTGCTATGGTTCTTGGTTTCTTTGGGTTCTAATTTGGGTAGAGTGAAGTGTATTGCAATGAAGATTTCTGCAATTTTTTTTTGTTTTGTTTTTGCAAAGGCTTCCAATGGGAAGAAAATATTAGGGATGTAATTGTGATTCATAATTATCTATGTATGCTCCAGAAGTCTTGGCTGCTGTGCAGTCACAGAGATGCATTATGGATGGGGTGTGAGTGATAAAATTGTTAGCATTTGTTTACATCCTGATAGCAGGTGAAAATACAGCTATCAGTGGAAAATGACTTATTGCTGTTAAAGCTGAATTTCTGTCTTCAGTTACGAAGTTCTGTTTGCATTGCCACAGTTCAGTTCAAAGAATGCTCTATTATGAATGAGCTGGGAGATTAGAAACTAAGAGCTCTTGTGCATCCTTCATTAAAGATGACACCATTGACTCAAACTTTCTCTTCTAACAAGTTAAAACAGATATTTTGCCTGGTGGTTCCTCAAGCCAGAATCCTGCCCTGCAATGGTATGCAAGAAAATGTGGAAAAAACAAGCTTCTGAATAAAGTACTTTCTCCTATTTGAACAAGCGCCTTTAAACTTGCCAGTAAAAAAATCTGTGATTTTTGGTTTGGTTTAGAGTGGCGAGAATGAAACCAAGTTTAGAGCTTTTAAATGAGCGCTCAGTAAAGCTTCAGTCTCTTTTCAGGAAAACTGTTGGAATTAAGTATTGCTATTACACAAAGTTGACACACCTCAGTTTCCTCACTCATTCTTTTTCATGAAATAGTGTTGGCATATCTGGCTGTGCTCCCCTGGAATTACTCCACTGGCTCAATCAATACATTTCAAGGGGATGTTTAAAACTACTAATATTTTAAAAGTAGGAAGGTTGGATCAAGCACAGAGTGGGACAGTAACTTTGTTAATATTACATGGTCTGTGACTGGGAACTATTGTCTTTACAGCTCTGCCTTGTCTTCTTTAAAATTAAGCACAGTTGAAATACTCAATTCTCTCTTTGCTCATCCCGTTCATCCATCTAGCTGACATCCCTTTGTCTTGCAGGCCATCTGTTAAAGATATTTCTTACTTGAAGTTTGGTACTTAATAGATAAAAAATAACGTGGAAATCACAGTGTCTATTTCTAGAGCAGTGCTTTAAAATATCTACTTTCAGTGGCAGTACTGTGTGGTGGTGCAGAACTGTTTTATTAGATTTTTGTAAGAAGTTTATGTTATGGTTCGTTTCACTGTATCCCCAATTCTGTATCCCTTTTGTGTTGTCTGTATAATAAGGTGTTTTGTGTCAATCATCCCATACCTCACATGACATGTAACATCCCCTCTGCCCCAACCCCCCTCTCTGGGGCAGCTTGTCTATCACTCCCGGGGTCCCTCCCGGATTGTGAAATCTCCGGGAGAGGGCTTCAGGTGATAGGTAGCCTGGGGGAAATTCCTTTGGCTCTGGATTTTAGTGGTCTGAAGCTTGGGGGTGGGCACACCTTGTTACCCCCTGAATCCCCTGATTTGTTGTCTTTTTGTATCCTCCCTGGGACCCTCCCCCGCTTATAGGGGGTAGGAGGGAGGAAGAGGCTCTCTCAGCCGCTGGGTTCTCAGCCTGGAAGCTCTCAGCCGCTCGCCTCGGAGCTTGGAGATCTCTGCTAATAAACATCTTTTAACCTGCTAAGCTGAGAGCCAGCCTTTTCTCTTCTGCTGCTGTTGACTGTCACCTTTGGGTCCAGCTGCTAAGCCGAGAAGCCAAAACGAACTGGAAACTTTGTGTCTATGTTGACCCGAGCTAGCTGGGGGTCAGCTCCCACCCGGAGCGGGGACATAACCGGACACAGTACTGGGGTTTTTTTACTGCTTACTGTTATTTTGTATGTGAGTGTGAAACATCAGTGGAGAACTGGGACCTCTGTCTCCAAGAATAGGCTGCAGATCTGGAATTGTCAAAGTATTTTTCTTTTTTTCAGACTTTTCTATTGGGGTTTCCAATACCTCTGAGGTTTCAGCCCAGGTAGAGAAATGGCTTAAATCATATAGCGAGACAGCATGGTTGAGTGTGTCTTGAAAAATCCAAATGTTTTAATAAAATAAAGAAACTAATACAAAGCAAAAGATCAAAGCCGAACACAGTGTAGGGACAGGTCCCACACACCTGTTATAACACCTCCAAGAATGCGTTGAACTCTTTTGTTTTCGCTCTTATCTACTTAATGATTGAGGAGGGTTCCACTGGCAAACTGCCAATAAGGAGAGGTACAGGATTTGAAGAGCAGTGACAAGGTCCAGCAGGTGCTTTTCTCTTGGCATTGAGCTAATTACAAAGAGAAAGACACAGAGCTTTCTAGTTAAACTTCCTAAAATGTCTAAAGGTAAACTGAAACACTTTTCCTTATACAGAAATGCCTACTTGGGGGTGGGGGGTGCATTACAACACCTTTCGGTAATTTTTGGGTTTGTATTATATTATGTAAGATTGTTTTTAAAGCCTCCACTAAATTAATTTGTACATTTATACGTATTTTCTTTTGGTGAGTTGCTCACGACAGCAATCTGCTGAATCGAAGGCAATTCATGTTTTTTTCTAAAATTTTTAGACTGTGCTCAGTAATTCAGTAATGTGCCATTATTACCTATTTAATGTATTCTTGCCATTAAACTTTCATTTCCTTTTGTGCAGTTAAATGTCACTGAAGACTGAACTGTACCAGCTTTATCTTGAGATGAGTGACTCAACAGTCCAAGCTTGAAATTCTAACCAAGCAGGTTAAACTTGTTTTCAATAAACTGAGAATTAGGTCTTGTCACAGCTGTGGCACTATATAGGCAGATATTGTTTCAAAATCTTGATTTTATAAATTAATATCCATCACTGTGTTGGTTTCTGTATCTAAATGAACTTTAAGAGCTACCAGCTTTTCTCTTAGGCCACTGAGGCTTCAGTTGAGAGGATTGCTTGGAAAATTTGATATTGATAAAGTTTTCAATCATACTTTTAAGAACCAATTTTTAAATGTCTATATATGTACTCTCCCATTAGTTAAAATGGGCAAATCCAGGTGGAATACTTGGCCTCTTTCCAATGGAAGGTATTTTCATCTTTGTTGTGTTTGCCTGCAGCTTGTGCAGTGACAGGTACTCAGCAGCATCCAAGTGTTACAGAAATGTTGTGAGTAGAACATCCACATGAATTTCCATGCTTTATTCTGCAGTTTGCTGACTGTTTTTTGGAGGATCACTTTTGGCTTTAGTCTAATCTCAAAAAGAAACGGGGATTTTTTAGGATTTCTCTGTATGTCTCTGTCCCCTATTTAGTTTGCAGGCTGGTTGATGTTTTGCAGAGAGCCTGGGATCTCAGAAGTGGTGTGGAATTAGAAATGTGACACCAGGCAGGCTCTCAAATGAGAGGGGAAGGTCTGGGGAGAGGCTGGAGCAGAGCTCTGCCCTGTTAACAACCAGAATTCACATGGAAGGATCTGTTACAAGGGAAAGACATGGGAGCCAGGCTGCAGGGTTTCTGTAGCTCAGGGAATCACTCGAGTCTTTTATTCTTGGGGGTTGATAATGTGCAGCAAACACTTTCATCAGCCACAATTCACTATCGGCAGAGCTGGTTTAATCCTGGAGCAGATGTGGTTTTCCCAGTGATTTGTGACTTTGTGGCTCCAAACAACCCCACAGAAGAAAAGAGCAGACTAAAACACTCTTGCTTTGAGGCAAACCAATATTTCCTTTAGTAGCTTGCACCCTTCCTCTATTTGCAAAAATAATTGTTAATTATTCCATTTTTTTTTTTTTTTTTTTCACGTAGGGAGGAGAAAGCACCACATTTTTCTATTTTAAAGCATTATGTCAAACTTTTAATGATGGCTGCTGGGATGAAAGTCAATCTCAGTCTCCTTTCTAGGCTTCCACACTTCCTAAGGAAAAAAAAACAAGACTTCTGTTGTTCCATGGTGCTTTTCTCACTAATAATTTCTCAAAGCTTTTAGTCAGTTTGTGGATATTTAATTTTTGTAAGTTCAGTGAAATTACAGAGTTGAGATTGTGTCCCAAAAAGTGAATCTAACACAGGCAGCCTGAGGCATGAACTGTGTGACTGGGCAGGAAAGAATCCACAGAGAAGAATTTTGTAATAAAAGGCAAAGAAAATGAGATGTCATACTGTATGATTTTGTCATTGATAGTTATGCACATTTTTCCTATAAAATGTATGTGTGTGAGGTGGGGGACACGACTTAATTTGAGCAGTGAGATCATAGATTCTCACAGCAAACTCAGTTTCACTGTGTGTTTTCATAGAATTCATTTTATAAAATTGTTCAGCTCTTCAAATAAAAATGCCCACAGTATTTAAAAATTTTATAGAGCAAGTTGTATTCTCTGTCAATGGCAAATCTTCACCATTGGAAAGGGATCATTTAATGGATGTGTTGGTATGAACTTGTAGACATTAATTATATAAATTCATAAAATTGTAACAATAGTATTACTATTAATATTAATTAACAAAAATGTCCTATTTGGAAGCCAAATAGCACCTGTACATTTTGCAGTTGTAACCTTTGTACTGAGAGCTCTTTCCTTGTGTACTCTGTTTCCTTTATTTACTGTGGTTTTATTTTTATTTCTTTATTTGTGCTGCATTTGAGTAATTTTCCTTAACAAAATCTCACAGCTTTGCTGAGAGTGCCCGAGAGCAATATGAAAAACTGTCCAATATGCACATCAACATGACAAAATTGTATGAAAATCTGGGAGAATACTTCACCTTTGATCCCAAAGCAATAAGCATAGAAGAATTCTTTGGTGATCTGAGCAACTTCAGAACTCTGTTTTTGGTGAGTAATACCTACAAAATGTTATCTATTTTCTTATATCTTTTTTTCTCCCACTTTTAATTCTTTCCTTGTCTCTTGTGGTAGCGGCACGCAAAGCGATAACACGGAGACGAGAGGTCTGCAGTGCAGAGTTGCTCCCCAAGCAGAGGCGAGCCTGTTTATTTCGTTTTTATACATTTGTGGGTCTGGTTGTGGATTGGCTTCTGGGGTTACTACCCCTTCACCCCACTGGCCAGACTAACTGTCAACCAACATTATTTTCAGGCTAGAAATATGTAAACAAAGGATAGGGAATGAAAAACAAAAGGTTTGTTTATGTTCCCATGTGTGAGAAAAGAGAAACACTGTTCCTAATATTGTGCAGAAACTAAAGAAACTGACTCCATCTTATGAACAAGTAGAAGGCTTTAAAAAAACCTCAGAAAAACCAGGGTGACAGTCTCTCTATTTTTTCTGTTGTGCTTAATTTTGTGTTTTGTTCCATGGCAGGAACTTGGGTGAATGTTTCCAGAATTATTTAATTTTGGTCATGACATATTGTCCTCCACTGTGTAACTTGGCAACTCAACTGTGGATAAGGATGAGCCAAATTTAATTCAACTTTGATATTTTAGCAATGTAATGAATCACTTTTAACAGACCAGGGCAAACATTAAAAGTTCACAGTGAAACTTTTTTTTAATCTGTAAGGGGCAAAAAAAATTTACAAAAAAGAATTAAGATTTTCTGCAACATTTTGATGCTTGCAAGAAGTTTCCCCAGAGGAAAAATATGCTGAAATTCCTTTAATCTGTGGGATTTACTTTGAAAAAGTAATAAGTGCTGATAAGAATTCAGGGGCAATCAGATAAGACTGAGGGTAGAGAACATCTCCAAACGTTCCCTAGAGCATGTACATGTGTTGAATTTGTCCAGTTCACATTGCTGTAATACCTTCCTGCTTTCTCTAAGTGGTCCCATCAACTTCTTTTAGTATTTTGGTGACTGGCTGAAGTATAATTCTAAATATTTTGTAAATATTGAGTGCTCCTTTTTTTCCTGTTCATCATTCTTTTATGTTCTTGCTGGTGGCTGTCTATTGAATAAAGCTCTTTTCTTGTGCCATGAACCAATTTAATCTAGAGGTTCAAAAGTTCTTCAGGTTGCTGGAGTATCACAGGAATAAAGTAAAGCGTTTCCACAGGATTTTCCTTTGCCAGTGGAACATGAGTCAAATTCAAGCCTGGAGAAATAAAGAAAAAGGTGTATTCTCTTGGAGCTGTCAACTGCAGAGAAATTTAATAAAAAGTAGCAAAAAGGGTGGTTTGTTGTGGGTTTTCTTTTTTCCTCTTTGCAGTTAAAGATCCACTGGATAATAATATCTCTTTAATATTTAGGACTCTTCTGAAGAAGAAACATTTTTTAGATTTTTAGTCCTTTATTCCATTGAAAGTAAACACAAATTTTGATTGTCCTTGAGGACAACTGCAACCTGATCCGATATCAAACCCAAAAGGATCAGGCTCTTATCAAATAATGATTAATAAGTTGCCTGGAGCAAGATGCCAGTTTGTTCTTTTCCATTTGTGCTCTTTCACTTGCTGTCTCACACTCTCTGTCAAATGGCCTGTAATGTTTTCAGGCTGTCACTTTCTGAATGTTTGTTTGTGTTGGTGGCAGAGGATTTCAAAATGTCCACCAAATCTGTCATGCCTACATTTGTAAATGGACATCAACTTCTTTTCAATCTGATTGTGCTGTGGAAGTTGTATGAGATATTCACCTCAGCACTAGATAGGAAAAGTTCCCTTTTTCTTGCCTAGTTTTTAAATGTTTTAGATTTTGTTTGCTCTGTGGGCTTCCCTTTCATGCAGATGGTCTTAAAGGTGAATTTTGAGTCTAAAAAAACCAAGTTGTTTTTGGAGCAGGAAAAGGGATTTTTGGGTGTAGTTGTATGAAATGCAGAGAGGCTGTTTTGTTCAGTGGCATGATATTTTCTTATCTGGTAGACAGTTTTATCAGTGGTGACTGCTTCCCTCACATTTATTTTAATGCAGCTCTTTGAATAAGGAATTAAATCTTAAAATACATTAAAAATGTACTTAGAGAAAAAAGGTTGTATTCCAGTTTCAGGCAGTATTTAAGCAGATGTGAGTAACTCATCAGGTGGCAGAATGAGAGATGGGTTTGGTAAAACACCAGTGAAATAAATTGTCCTTTTTTATCAACAGTGGTATTGATTAATGGCTGCTGTGTGCCCTGCAGTGCAACATCCACAAAGTGAAAATCTCCCCAAAATGAGGAGACGCACAAAATGATCAGGAAACTGAGCACTTTTTATTGGTGACCACTACTCTGGGCTTCAAGATTTTGTAAGATTGATGCCCTGAACCAGACAGGACACAGAATGTAGTGGTGTGAGAGTTGTTTTATTAAGTTATTAAGTTATTTTTGTAAGATTTTTGAGTTATTTTTGTAATGGTTTAGTCCACTGTACCCCCCTGTGTTTTGTAATAATTTTCCCCCTTATGAGTTAGGTGTTTAACCAGACATTTTCTGTCAGTCATTCCTTCCCTGCACCTGTCCCTGTCAGTTCCCTCCCTCTCCTCATGGTCGCCCTGTCTGTCACTTCGAGACCCTTCCCTGGATTTTGGAAAGATCCAGGAGAGGTGTCAAGTGGTAGGCTGGTGCCCGGGGAATCCCCTCCTACCCTCCTGTGATTTCTTAATGGTTCAAAGGTTGACACCCCTGTTACCACCCCTGTGTTCCCTGATTGGCTGACCCGTTGTCAGCCCTCCCCCGTTTATAAGTGGCTGTCAAGCTTTGATCTCTGCTCTCTCTGGGCAGCAGTGGTCTGAGGCGGAGCTCTTTGCCGGACTCCCCTTAATAAACTACCTTCTACCCTGCCTAAAGAGAGATTACTCTTTTTCCGTCACCGCAGTCGCAACTCCATCAGGTCCACTCGCTGGTGTGGGGAACCAAGAGCCCACCGGGAGGAGGTTACTCGCCCTGTCTGTTGTCGCAGTGTCCAGTTCACGCTGACCAGCGCAGCCACAGGCTAGCTCAGTGTGTCTCACTGCGGCAACGTGGTAAGGTCGGGGCGGCAGGCAGAGCGAGCCGCCTCCTCCCTGTGGGAACTTGGATCCCACCACCAGCGACGGGCACGAAGATGAAACAAGCAACCGCGGCAGCTGAATGAAAGGCGGACGCTTCTGAGCAGGATGTAACATAGGTTTATTGAGACAGAGGGAGCGCGGAGCTCTGCACTCTGCAACCTGCTGCCCAGGAGAGACCCCGAGAGCAGGCGTGCGGCAGTTTTTAAGGGGGGATGGAAACGGGGGTGGCGACAACCGGTCAGCCAGTCACAGGAATTGGGGGGTTAACTGGGGGTGTAAACCATAGAACTGGGGACCAACCACAAAATGATGGGAGGGGGTTTCCAGGGCCCCAGCCTATCACTCGACGCCCCTCCTGGAGTTTTCCAGAAGCCAGGGAAGGGTCCCCGAGTGACAGACAGGACGACCACGAGGAGAGAGGGGGGGATTGACAGCGACAGGTGCAGGGAAGGAATGACTGACAGAAAACGTCTAGTTAAACAACCTAACTCATAAGGGGAAAACCAATACAGAACACAGGGGTATACAGTGAGCTAAACCATTACAAAAGTAACTCAAAATTTTACAAAAATAACTTAATAACTTAATAAAACAACTCTCACACCACCACAGCCTGTAACCCCAACCGATCCTCGTAGTAGCAGTGCGGAACTGAGCTAACCTGCACGCCCGCCAGGCGTGAGAAGACACTGCTATAACAGAACATCCGTTATGTTGCCTTCATAAAAAAACAGTTTTTACCATGGTGGATTCAGTGTCCTGAGTAGAAATGTACCTGTAAGACCTTTCCTTCTTCCTAATATTTGTTTGTTTATAACTTGCTTCAAAGTAAGTTTCAAGCTCTGTGACTCCGGAGTGTGGTTTTTTGGTGGCTTTTTTGAAATGTCCCTAGAATGCATCAGGTCATTTGCTACAGTAATATAACTCAATGAATATACAATACATAAATTAATACATAATAAACATCTGATTTACTATGAAATACAGTACATAGTCAAGCTAAATCCCCAGCTTTCAAACTCATAAATTGAGTTTGTAATTCAGGAGTGGTTTAAAAGAAAGGTTCTATTTATTCATTGTTCTCTCTGGTTATTTGTCTGGGAATACGCTTCATCCCTTCTGCCTAAAAAGTAACAGTTCTTTAATGCAGCCTGAAAGAGAACAGTTTCCAGCTGGGAAAAAATAAAGAATAATGAGCAAGAAGTATTTTCTTTGGCAAAATTTCCCAAGAGTTGGTACCAAAAGTGAAACAATGTCCTTATTAACAGGCAATATACAGCAAATCCTTCCTCCCTGAAATACAAACCGTTTGTAAGCTCTCTCAATTCTCATCTGAGTGTATGCATTCAGCTAGTGCTGAGCAGAGTAGGTTTTAATCATTATCCTGAACAAATCAGGAATTAGGTGTAGGCTAGGAAAGGATACAGGTGGTAAAATTCACAGAGGAGCAGTAACTCAGCTTTGTTTACAAGGGGTTAGTGCTGCTGGAGAAGTGCTTTATTCATGATGTAAAACACAAGAATGGCATTTCTCTTGGAAGCTCCCGAAAAGGTGTAAAAACAACTAATAATAAAAGAAATTAAACTGAGTTCAAGTACACTTGTCTTGGTTTTGAAAAGACAGGTGTCTGCTATGGAGAGGCAGGCCTCTCTAGGAAATGAGGAATTTGAATCCTTCCCTCTGTGTTATTATAATTTGGAAGATTAAAAAAAAAAAAAAACTTTTCAGTCAGAGCTATGGGGAAAAGGAATAACAGTCCTTTACTAGTAAATATAACAGGACAGACAAAAACCAACAGCAATTATAACAATAGTAGAACAGAACCAAGAACCCCGAGGGCAAACGGTGGAAGCTCCGGTGCTGATGGCTGGAAGCCGGGCGCGGTGGACTGTCCTCCGCAGGCAGGGGGTGTCCTCGTGTCCTGGTTTGGGACAAATTTGGGAGAAAACCCCTGTATAGGATCCCTCTAAGGAAGCAAACCCACGTGGCCCCTCCCTCCAACCGGTCTAGAAATAAAAACCCAAAACCTTTTTTGGAGAAAAGTGGAAAAAACTATTTTACTAAACAAATGAAGTGCATACAAGTATAAAGAATGAATAGTATGAAACAATAAAACCTCTCCTTCTGAAGTGAGATGGCAAATTGAGAAAGTCCTTGCTGTGGGTGTAGCTCGGCTCTCTCTCTCAGCGTCTCCTCAGTCCCAGTCTCTCCGGCGCTGCTGGAAAATGCCGAGGTCCAGGCCCCGGTGGGCCGCAGGTGCAGCCCCCAGTGCTCCCCTGGGTTTTCAGTCCAGAGCAGGTTTAAACAGTTCTAAGAAAAAGGAAAAAAACAGTCCAGGGAAATTCTCTGCCCTAGCTAGCTGAAACTAACTAAAAGCAAAGAAAAAAAAAATCTCTGTCTTGCAGTCTCTCCAAGCCTCCGCCGAACACCCCGTCTGCAGAAGAATGTGGAGGAGTCGGGCAGTTTTCTCAAAACAAACTCCGCGCTTCTCCTTGCTCTTAGAACCAGTCTTAAAGGCACAGGACTCAATATACAGCACAAACAGAACAGACGATTGGGGATACAGGCATCATAAAGTTACCCTAGGACATTCCACCCCTTGTATCCCCATATCGTCAATTTACTAAAACTAATATATATTCCAGCTCTACACACACATACATCTATATAAAAACAATATGCAATATACAGCTACATACAGTGGCAGTACCATTCAGCACACAGTGATAATTACACACGGTTCTCTCCTACTATTGTAAGCACATAGCGCTTGCCTTGGCGGGTTTGGGGAAGGGTGATGCAGGCAGAGGTGGCAGTGCCGGAGAAGCCGCAGTGGCAGGACCCAGGCTCACCCAAAATCCAGCAGGACAGTGAAGAAACTCCGAATTCCTGGGTACTCCAACAGATGGTAGAATTCCCAGGACCGGACTCCTTCGTTAACCGTGGACTCCAGCAGCCAGCAGCCCCTGATCTCTGCTCCCCGGAAGACCAGAGACATCCAACCCCCACCCTCAGCTCTCTCTCCCGGAGCTTTTTTTCCCTCCCCCAAACTAAGTGATCAGCTTCTTTTTGTCCAGGTTAAGTACTCAGCATTTAGTCTCCTAGCAACTTGGGGGGGGGGGGAAATTCTACAGGAGACTTAACCCTCAACAACACTGTGTTGGCAAGTGTAGAAATAACTGCCTAGATGGAGTTGGATGTTGTTCTGACCTAAGTTCTCTGTTGAGGTGGTTGCTTTTGTGAATGGGGTAAAAGCACTGGATGTCATATTTCAGGGTAGAGATGCCACCAATTAAGGAATGTTTCCAAAAGTTATATGGGAGAACATGGTCCAGAGAAAACCATGAAGTTAAATTTCCTAATCTTGAAAGGAACAGGATTAAAAAGTTTTTGTTAGATTTGTTTGTTTGTTTGTTTTATATTCAGTGCTGGTAGCAGTGAGTCCAACTGAGAAATGTCATTATTTCCAGGCATTATCTTTGGAAGTTTGTAATATTTAAATGAGGATTTTGAATCCTCATTCCACTCTGAAAGCAAACCATAGTTTGAGATTTTGGCTGAGGCAGAACTTAAGCTGTTGAAAAGCTCTTGTGAAGCAGTGACTTCATTACCCGCTCTGAGTGAGTCCCTTCGGCCTGATACTAAGTCCGGAAGAGACCCTTCCACAGATGATGTGTGCAGGCTACAGATGCCAACATCTGCACTTAAATATTTCTGAAAAGCTCTTGTATTAGACTGAACCTGACTTCTCTAAAATCTCCACAATTTTGTTTCACATATATAATCTGTCTCATCATTCTGTTTTTTCCTATATCCTATTCAGATAATTTGATAATTGGAATCCATATTTGTCTTAATTGTGATTTCAGATTGATCACTGCATTATTGCAGCTTCATTTAGTGTGCTGATGTTGGAACAAATTACAGCTCATTCACTTCCTGAAGTTCATATTTGCTTGCTTAGCATATTTAGGAAAATCCAAGCAGGCTAATGGCACTGGATAATCCTGTCAGAACACAGAGTGAAGCATGAAGTGGAAGGTGTAGGAAACCTCAAGGAAAAAATTGCAGATGTGTGAGCATGTCCCTTAAGTGTTGGTCTTTTCACATGTGTTATTTCTTTGCAGTGTAATGCCACACACCCTCTGCAGTGCTTCCTTCCACAGTCCACCAACCATGTCTTTCAGGAAGTCTGCAAAATCTTTCCAACCCAGGCATTTTTATTTTGTTATTTAATTACATTATGTCTTTATATACTACACTGTGTAATTCTCACTCTTTTAAAATCTGTCGAGAATTTCCACCCAGAAACTTTGAAACCTTTCAGTACATCACACTGATGGTCCTGCTACTAAAAAGAGTAATTGAATTTTTCTTCTGGATTCAGGCTCTTGTATGAACAGTTCTTACAGACTTACCTTAGAATGAATTTTTGTTAAAAAGTCTAAAGAATTGTGCTCACATGATGATGTGCCAAAACACTGATTTGTCTCTTCCTTGATCCAGAAAGATTGCTTTTGGAACAAAACAATAATTGGTCTGCCCTGGGCCTTGGTTTCTCTTTTAGGATTGTATCCAAACAGACAACATTTGTTTTCCTGGGGTTTTCAAGTTGAGTGGTTTTTTTGTAAAGACTACAATACAGCTTTGGTTTTGTGTGTGTACTTCAGCTCTGTGTCTCTATCAGGAATAACCTGAATGAGGTGTGTGCGTTTATTCTGCTATCCAAATATTGATTGAAGGGAGCTGGAAAAGCAGTCCCAAACTTGTCCACTAAAGGGCTATTTAATAATGATTCCAACTTACACAGTCGAGTAATTAAGTGATGCCATGCAGCTTTTCATTGGTAGTGTTAAATTTGGTTTAGTGAACACTGCAAACCTCTTCTGCCTGGACAGTTTGAAGTGTTTTTGCATGCCAGCAGCAAACCCCTCTCCCTCCCTGCCCAGGCAGCAGCAGCTCTATTTGCCAAGCCCTTAATCTGTCCTGGCAAGCCCAGGACATTTGTGCCACTGGAGTGGCCCTGCTGTCCCAAACTTCATCCTCTCAGTTCACTGCTCCACGGCTACCCAGCAGGAAATTAAATTTGTCTGCTCTTGTTTAATACCAGCTCCTTACATCTCTTTTCCATTATTTTCACAGGGATAACAATGTATTTAAATGTGTTATCCTCCAAGGAACACCCATGAAAGATCTTCCTTTTACATGAAAACTGATTGTTCAGTCTGCTGTGTTTTAACTCTCTGAATTTCTGTAGATTAACTTCATTAATCTGAGTTTGTCGTTCCTAACAACTTATGACTGAAGATTATTTTGCTGGAACTTCAGCTGACATATTTTGCAGTTGCAAGGCAAATTTGGGGAAGGCCTGAGGGATCACAGGCAGCCCTCATTATTGGTGCATGACCGCTTTGCAGCCAGCTGCATTTTTAATATCCAGGGAGATTTGTGCATTAGTTTTTCTTTCTTCTTGTTTTTAATAGTTTACCTTTGAGAGTCTATTTACAACCATGTCGATGTGTGAATGTGTTTGTCTGTCAAAACTTTAGATATGTACAGAATGCAAGAGATGCATTATTTTTTTTATTTGCTTCTTAAGGAAGCCAAGCTGTAAACTGGCAGTGCTGAGTACCAGAGCTGCACTTCAGTGAATCCTAATAAACACAAGAGGGGACAACAAACTATGTGCTTCTTCAACTAAGTCACTTAAAAAGAGATAATATTCCTTGCTGAATCTATTTCTCTGCTAGGAGAGACAATAGTTTGGTTTTGTTTTTATTATAACAAAGCAAACCCACACTCAAACTTTCTCTAACTTTCAATTTGCTGTTGAATTAGCATAACTGCTTGCCCTTATGCACCAACCAAAATAAGAGGGTCATGAAAAGCACATCAATAAAAGGGTTTTATGCATTTAAATATTTCTGTTTGCTGAGATTTACTCAATTTTTTTTTCCCTTTTTGCATGCACTTACATGTTTTCAGAAGATAGCATCTAGTTGAGTACTTTTCAAGATGTGTTCTAAAGCTGTTGAGAAGGTTTTTATTCTTACCAGAGGATTGCCTCTTTGTCTGATTTATAACTGTTAGATTAGTTTAGTTTTAATTGGAGAATAAATTTAGTTGTGTAGTAGATCCCTATGAACAGTTCTTTGTCACTGTGGAACTATATTGCAGTGAGAAAACTGCTGATTTTTATTCCCTCTTTTAAAAGCGGTGCAAATTACAGAGCTATTATTTTCAGTCTTTAAACTGATCTTTACCTTTTGAGATAATTTAGCCTGTAAAACTATGCAGAAAGGGGATTACTGGCATTTGATAGTTGAAAAAAAACCTGTTAATCTGGAATAGCACTGTTCTGTATTAGAAGAAATCCACTGCAACTCAAATGTTTGGAAAAGATAAGGACTGGGGGAGTATAAAAGCATGCCATGAGAGAAAAATAACCCTGTGCAGTAGAACTGTAGAAAATGAAACCAAAAGGGTTGATATAATTCAGGCAGAGCAAATGCTGTAGAAACCACTGTACACCTGAGTCAAAATTCTCTTTATTTACATTAATCATCAGTCAGATTTGAGAAACTGTGATCAAATTTGTTAGCAATATTAATTCAAATATAAAGTATGTTTATAAATATAGATGAATATAGATTTATTTTCCCTTCTGCACTGACTTTGATAGCAGGTGGGAGTATGTTCTTGCCAATGATTTATTTCCAGCTTTCATCTAACTCTGACTAAATGTATAGCAGTAAATGGCATAACAAATATGGAATGGTTGAGAGTCCAACTACCTGATGGAGGGTAATAACAAGCAAGCATATTCTAGGTGGTGGATGGGTGTAGATAGATAAAAACTCACACAGAGTTAGCAGTATTTTGTTATCTTGCTGTTCTTCAAGAAGTTTAAACCTTTATTTTGAATGGGTTTTTTTGGTTTTTTTTAATCACCATTGATATCCATTTTATTTTATGAAGTGCAGTCTGAATTTCCACAGAATCTTCCTTCAGATAAAACTCATACAGTTTGGCTCCAAGAGAATTTCCAGATAAAAAACTTTGAAACTTGTTTAGTTCAGTCTGTTGTAGATTTCTGGGTAGAAAATGTGTAAGAATCTGTGATCTAATCACTAATGGCTAGTGAGCTACCAGTGCAACCACAACATTTCATATTTGCTTTCTCTCCTAAGATTGGGGGCATTTCCTTCCATTACAGCCTGGGAAGCTGCAATAAAATGAAATCTCTGAACATGCAGCGACAGAACTGTCCAAAACCAAAAGGGATAAGACATTGGGTTTGCCCTCTAGTTCCCTTTTTTCTGAAAGAAAAGGTGTTTCAGGTGTTTCTGGTGTAGCTGGCTCAGTCATGGGGCAGTGAGTGCAGTTCTTGGTGCAGTTTGAAGTGAGTACCTGGTATCCAGAGTCTCTGCAAACCAGGGATGAAATGTGGTGTTTGACCTCAGAAAAATCCTGAAATGGCACACTGAAAGATGCTGCCCCTTGCTTGAATGAATATTCTGTATTTGGAAGCATTTGAGAGTCTTGGATTTTTAATTTGCTAGTTTGCATAACCTGTTAGCTCAGAGACTTTTTAGTCATAATCTAAAAACTCAACTGTTTTCCATTTCTTCTCCTGTGTTTTCTGTATTTTAGTCATCCAGACTGGGTGTTTCAACAAAAGTTTTTGATGAATCATATTTAAATTCTAGCACCTGAGTTTCAGCCACTTGTAATTGAATTTCCATCATAGTGGAAACTTGGCTTCCTCCCCACTCATCCCCCCTAAGAGCATGGCGCAGGCTTAAGGTAGACTCGCAATCTTAATAGGGAAGAACAAAACCATGTTGCTGCTGAAAAAAGTTATTTTTTTCCTTCATCATAAATGCAAAGCTATTTCAGTTTCCATTGCTCTGATCAATAATTCTCACATGTACGTGATGTGGTACATTATGTTCCCTCCAAGATTTCTGAGGTTGCTCCAAGTATTGGGTCAAGTCCCTGTTTTTTTTCTCTTCTCATTTAATGTAAACACAGGATCTGTGCAAACCAGGTTATTTTGGTTTTCTTCAGTGTACAGACACTCATTTCCTCTAATGCAGGAGGCATTAAAAGAAAACAACAAAAGAAGAGAATTGGAGGAGAAAACCAAGAGAGCCAAGCTGGCCAAGGAGAAGGCTGAGCACGAGAGGCTGGAGAGACAGAAGAAGAAGCTGCAGTTGATTGATATGAACAAAGGTAAGGCAGCATTTTTAGCTGAGAGATTATTATTAAAAAGGCAAAACCAAGTCAGGAGTAATAAACTGAAGGCTATTTCTGATCAATATGAGAAATACTTGCTGACAGTTCTGAAAGCTGAAAAAAGTTCACTTTCCCAAATGGAAAATTCTGTTTTGTTTTAGCCTACCTGGTCATGTCATTCCATTTCTGCCACTTAATGTGTGTAATGATCCTTTCAAGGCATTTTGTTGTGAATTATTGGCTTTTTTTGCATTTGTGGCACTTAATTGATTTTTTTTTTTCTTATGGATTGACTTCCAAGAAGAAGTGTCTTCCTTGCTTTGTTGTTAATTTCATTCTGTAAACATCTCTATAATCAAGGTATTGTGGCAATTAATGTCTTTCTTTTTGGGCTTGGGGAGCTGTGTTAGAAAGTATGTTCTCCCAGTAGTCCTGTTAGGAGCTGGAAAATCTCGCTGAGCTTGGAGCCTGAGTACAGAGTGACATTTCAGCACGATAAAAAGCAATGTGTTGATCTTGTCAGCTGGGAGAATATTGTATTTCACATGAGACCTTTGACAGAGAGGAAGGTAAGAAAGCAGAAGGAATGGGGTGGGCTCAATATTGATGCTGTGCAGATTTCCAGACGGTTGTAAAATAGAGGCTTTATTCTTTACCTGACTCTGGAAGACAAGTAGAAGTAAAATTAGATTCAGGCAAGAGATTACTTGCAGTTTTTTGTTCAGTTTCTATGAATTTGTGTTAATCTGCTAATCTGACCCAGCTCTAAAAACACCTGTACTGGTTATCCATTTAACAGGGAAAAATACTGCAATGGTACCACAAATCCTGTTATCTTTGGCCTTGCTTGAACTGGCACTGACACTGCCTGGAATATTCTATAGCAGAAATTCTTTTCTATAGATGACAAACTATATTATCAGATCATTTAAAGATGAGTCTAATTTCAGTATAGCTATAAACAAAATATAAAATTTAAACACAGGGGATGCATAATTTTTTCTTTGTGAAGTTGAGCTAGTAAAGGTTTCTAACGAGACTTTTCTAACCCATTCTTTCAGCATATGATTAATATTTCTTTAATATCTGCCACCTGCCAAAAAAATGTCCATGGTAATATGGACAGGCACTTTACTGTGAATGGGATAAGAAGCAGCTAAATATCCCTCCATCCCCTTCCCTCTGCCAGAGTGCTTGAGAGAGTTTATTTTAACTACCACTTGAGACAATGCAAGCCAGAATGTTTTGTTAGCTGTTGAAAAGTGTGGAAAGCTCACTTGGATGCTGTTGTCAGTGACTTGGGCTGTGGTTAAGGGCTGGAGCTCTGTTTGAAGTTACAACTTGTAAAATTGCCTCAGCTCAGTCCTGAGAGCACACCTTCCTTTTTCTGCATCCCTTCACTTTTCAAGCAGGTGAGGGGACACCTCTCAGCAGTGGCACAGATGCCTCACTACACTGACAGCATTTTGCTTTCCATCATGAAAGTATTTTCCTATTAAGTGATACAACTGAAGTTTCATTTGGCATTGTAGTCCTCTCTTAATGAAAATGCAAATATATGAATGTCTTTACATGGCCCAATGCACCAGAACTGCCATTTAAATAACTAATGTTTGTAAACCTGTGACACAAAATTAATTTAATACTTCTAAGATATTTTTTTTCCAGTTTGTAAATATTTTAAAATATCCACTTCACATATTACAACTCTGCTGCTGTGGTAGGAGGAGGGTTAAACCTCTATCCCCACTGGATTCCATGAGATTGATATTCAATTGACTGTTTTTGCCAAATAACTATTTTTTTTCTTGATGCAACTACTTTTGTGTGCTCATTGCTGCTTATATAAATAGTTTTCAAATTTGTCTAAGTGAATGTGACACAGCAGACTTAGAGGAAGGAGGCAGATGTCCTCTCAAGCTGTCACTTTGACAAGGTGATTTTCACCCAAATGCTCATTTTAACCTCACTGTCTCTCAGCTCTTTCTCTGGATCTCCCCGAGTCAAAATTGATCTGAGTGCTGCAGTCCTTGAGGTCAAAGCAGTTGGGTTCCTGCATTTTTCAGCTTCTTGTGTAGTTCTACAATTAGTATTTTTCCTGTTTTCTGACTCTTCAGTGACCACTTTTTGGTGGTCACTGGAGAATCCAGATTAGGCTAGTTATAATTAATTAGCTTAAAATTAATATCTGTTTCTTGGTGTAACTGTAGAAAACCACAGTGTGGCCAGAATTAAGAACTGTTCTAAATATTTCCTAGTGATGAAGTAACTCAGACTTTGCCAGTATTTTGAAGACCACTTCACACAGTTTGGTGGTTTTGTGCTTTCTGTAACTGAGCTGCCACATAAACACTACATCTAAACTGATAAAAAACCTGCTGAACATTCCAAAATATTTAAAGATGAATGCAAAAATATAAAAAAAACCCTCTATGAAAACATATATTCCAAAAAGTTATCAAGATTGTTAGCATTAGGTGAAAAGTCCAGGTTTCCTGGTGAAGTTTGGAGGCACAGAAAGGTTTGTGCCTTATGCACACACCTACAGATCTGAAGGTTCACAGTTAAAATCATGAACAATTCTTTCTCCTTATGGGAGATGAATTTGGAGGAGAAGCCTTTCATGACTTCCATCTGATTCAACATCTGCAAAATTCTTGCAGCATTGCTTCTGTGTGCATGTCTGAAGTAAAGAGAGATAAAGAATTGGAGAATTCAGCTTCCTGGGAGCTGCAAAGTGTCTAACAGCAATTCTGATGCAAATGTTATCTAATCAGAAATAGTTTTGCTCTTCTTTATATCTCATTACTGTGACAATTAAAATCACCTTTAACCGCCAGTATTCAGATAAAAGATAGAATGAGCTTCCTCAGTCCCAATTAGGGTTGAATTAATTGTTTTGAAGACATATTAACATTCTCCCCTAATGCAAGTGAAGCTCTGTGCTGGAGGTTGATGGATATTCCTGCTTTCCCTTTCCATGTACCCCCTTATAAGATTTCATGTGCTTTTTATTCAGGCTGGTGTGTTCTAGTGTGACCAAGAGTTCTGCTGTGTTTCCTTGAGCTGGTGTTTCATTTCACTGGTGCAGAATATCATTCCAGAGGTTGCTTTTGCTTCAGTTTTCTAATGATTCTGTGCTTTTCTGGTTGGTTTGTCTTCCTTCCACATCCTTTAGCATAAACAGAAATCCATATGAAGCTTATTATGAGTTACATGTTGTTTTGTAAATGACTTTTTGAATTTCTGTATTGGCTGGGGATTGCATGGGGTACCTGGAGTGGTAAAACTTGGGTCTTATTTACATTTTAAAGATTATTAGTTTGTGGTGCTGGATGTCAATGAGGCAAATGTTCAAATTCCTTTGGGAAGTCATTATTTTTCATATTGATGTCAATGATCTGTTTGAATATGCTGCACACCTGAAACCTGATATTCACAGAACAAAAAATAGATTGAGCTTTGCATTATGCTTAAAGGTGAGCATCTACAGAACCAGGATGAGGTTTGAGTTTTCCCCTTCAAAGCAATTCTGCAGGAACTGCTAAAAACTTTGTAAGATCTATTTGTGCAGGAGTTGAAAGCTGTCTTGAGAATGGGGTGAGTGTCAGAATTCCTGAACTGCTGCTAAATGGGTCAGAAACAGCTCAGGAGAAATGCAAATAGATGTGAGTATGAACAGGAAGTTAGAAACAAATTACAGCTTGAAATTGAATCTCACCTTTAAATGTTTTGCTCTGAAAAAATTTGGGTTTGATAATGACAATGGCCCATATAGTATGTTCTGATTGAGTTTATCAGGGGGAAAAAATGTTTGAATGACACATCTGTGATTGGGATAATTGCAGGGAAGAAAGAAAAATCGGATTATTTTCTCTTAAAAGTAGGTTTCTTGGGGACCATTTACTGAACAGTAACAAGTAGTAACTTCGGAGAGTTTTCTATGCAAATTCAACTTTTCCTTAGAGAAATTATATTCGTGTTTCAAAAAGTAGGTACTGTTATTAATTTTGAAAGTAGCCACGATTTTGTTTATCTCAATGTAACTGCTGTATAACAGTTGATATTTTGTAGAACTTACAATGTTAAAAAGCATTTCAGAAATAATTATTGATCAGCTTTGGTGTAAGGCTGGTTCAGGAATCAGGGTGGGATGGGGTGAGGAGCAGAAGAACCCTTGGCTCTGTGTAAGGGCTGCTCAGTGATAAGAAACCCCCCCCTGAATTATCAACACTATTTCCAGTTCCAAAACACAGCCCCACACCAGCTGCTGTGAAGAAAATTAACTCTATCCCAGTCAAAATCATCACCAATATTAAAAAAAAAGAAAGTAAAAAGTCATCAAGAATGTGTAAGAACTCTCCTTTCCTCAAAATGTGTTTCCAAACCTCCTTTTTTCCCTGAAATGTTAGAGCAGTTATTCAATTATAAGGAACTTTTAATAGGAAATTATTAACCATGATAAAAGCATTGATGACTTTGTTCTGCCTTACGTATCTGCTCATCACAGAAATTTAAAGTAGCTCAGTACTGTAGCTTAAATGTAGCCTTGAAATGGCAGCAGAACTTTATTTACAGGTGTAATTAGTGAGGTATCACATGGGATTTTTTTGGTTGTTTTGTTTTGTTCTTTGGGGTTTTTTTTGGTTGGTTTGTGTTTTGGATTTTTTTTTGGTGGGCTGCACAATCTTTTCCTTCCCCCACAGAGGCAGTCTCTTCCCATTTGTTCCAGGTAATTCACATTACAGCCAGTTTTAGGTGGGGTCCTTGCAGAAAGAGGCTCGAGGGGCATCTCAATGAAGCCACAGCAGACCTTGACCATTGGGACATTTTCTCCCAATAAATAAAAAAATGTGCATTTCAAACATTGTTTTCAATAGCCTGCCTGTACAGCAAAGCACTTTTTTTTCTCCTTCTATTAATTTATTTAAGCCTGAGGTCAGATTATCATCAATAATATTCTTAATTGGTGTGTAAACAAGGGTTTTCCTTGTTTTGTAAACTGATACAAGCTAGGGGTTCACTTCTCAGTCACACTGTCTGAACTTGTTCTCCTTTAATTAAAAAGTAAATAAGACTCACCAGACACCACTCTGCTGCAAACTGCAGAGCAGGACTGCTTCCTGGAGATATTTATTATGCATGCAAAATGAATTTAGCAAATGAATAAAATGCAAATATATGAGGAGAACACAAAAACACGCTTTCCCAAAGACATTGAAAGCTGACCTTTTTAAAGTGAATATATTGCAATTAAAAATTCTGGTACTGGTTATGAATAAAAAGTCGTTTAAAAGTTTCTACAGGACACACATTAGACTTTGAAAAGTGCTTAAAAGTTCAAAGCAAAACAGGGTAGTGCAAGATGTGAATAGAAGCATAATTTTAAAACCCTTTGGAGCAGCAGGAGGCACCATGTGTTACCTAATGTGGTATTTGACTGGACTCTTTCAGTAAGAGCCCAAATTTATGAAAAATTTCCTGTAAAATTCCTGTAAACCTTTGCCCAAATGGCTGTGCAATACACTTCTTATTAACTTAGATCAGTTTGCAATCAGTATATTTGTAATAATGAGTACAAGATGTTTTGCAAGTGCATGTGGAAAATACTAGAAAATAAAAATGTGCCAGCAAAATATGTGGGTAATGCTGCAGTAATCAGTGCAGACAGCAAAAAGGGAGGGCAGCAAAACTTTACTTCAGAAACAAGAGCATGTTCCCAGCTGTGCATCTGAACTGAGGAAAGCAGATTCATTGGAGGTAGACCATGCTTGGCTGAGCTCTGGGGCTTCATGTGAAGAGCAGTTTCTGTAGTCCCAAGTTATTCCAGCAGCTGGCACCTTCTGAAATATCACCCTTAAGTTCAATTTAGAATCCTCTTAGTCAATATTGCTGCCTGACAAATCTCACCTAAAGCTCAGAAAGAGACCCCAGCATGGGCAGATTTGATTGCCAGGATATTTGCAGTGGCAGCCTCAGTGTTGTGCTGCTGTTCCCCAGCAGTGCCAGCTCTTGGGAAGGTTTCTGTCAGGATGCGTTTGCTCTACTGGGTCTGCCCAGATTCCAAAGCACAGGAGGAGCTTGTCTTGCATCCTTTCAGTGGCTGCTTTCTGCAGTCTAAAGAAATTGTGCTGCCTCGGGCATTTCATGTTGGAATCCCCTCCCCTGGTTAGATGAAAGGCTTTTCCAGTTGTGATTTCTCTTCTGTGAGTGCTATAATCAAGCTGGTGCACCACTGCTCCTGGAAACACAGGATCCTGGGTTTTTATCATGCTGGCTTGTTGTTTCTTTGGTCATCTCTCTAGACTGGAGCTCTTGGGCATTCCCTGTTGAAGAGCTTCTGGCTGGCCTGTGAAGTTACACACTCATTCAGTTATTTCAGCTGATTTTATTATTCCAAATCTTCTGTACATTGGGTCTCTCCGGCAGTGCAAGGAGCAATAATGTTGTTCTATGGAAGAAGAAAGTTATTTTTGTTTTTATTATTATCATTAAAAGTGGCCCAAATCTGTTGGGTAGCACTGGTCTAAACCCTGGGACCTGCAGGAGCATGAGTATTTCTGCAACCTCCTAAAAACACCCCCACAGTCTGGATCTCGAAACCAAAGCTGCAATAGAATTAGTGTCGAATCCAAATGAAAACAAATGGGGTTCGTAGTTAACACATCAATTAATGATTGAGAATCCTTTAGCCTTTGCAATCCTCTTTAATACCTGTAGTGAATCTGGATCTTTACTAAGGCAAATCAAAGTAAATTGCCAATTTTTATTATTTTTTTTGCATGTCTCCACACATTTGCTCTTTCTTAAATGCTTGGGGCCAACTTGGAGAAGAAACAGAGGAAGAAAATTACTTGTTCCAGATGAAACTCCTGTCCTTGTGTACAATGAAAGACATCTAAAAGAGAAATAATGATTATGTATTTTATTTCTGCTGACAAATGTTGGAAATAAGTTTTTAGTTTTCAAACTTCTGGCAGTTTCTATCTTTGTTTCTTATTTGTGTCTATAAATTGCTGTGGGTGCTATAAAAAAGACAAATGGAGGAAGTAGCTGGTACTGTGTGAAGAACTGCAGCAAGAACTATAGGGAAAGACTGCAATTTCTGTTAAATTTTATTTTTCAATTTTAATCAAGGCTCCTTGAAAATGCAGTTCTTTGTCCAGTTCCCACTTAACCACCTGAAGACTTTGATTAAGATGCACTGCTGAGATCAGACCTTGCATGAATTTTACTTTGAGGAGTTAAAAATCTCATCACTCTGTCCTACAGCTTCCTTAATAATGTGTTTTATGTTGAATATTCTGACATCCCAAAACCAGGCTGGGTTTTGTCAGTTGCAGTAATTAGCAGGTAGAGCAGCTCACTCAGCAAAAAATAGTGGAAGGCTGCATAAGCATTCATGAAGTATTGAAGGATTTTTGTCTTTTTTAATAAACTCTGACAGCTCTTACCTTTAATGAAGATTGAAAAATATTGTAATTTTTCTACACATTAAATATTCTAAGATATTAACTAGTTCTGGGTCTACAGTCACTGCCATTAAATGTGTCAGGCCAACTTGATGTTTATTAATTTGGACAAAGTGTATTCATAGACCGTTGATTTTGAAGGTAAATTTAATACAGAGCCATCAACAAAATGAATAAGCATGGGTAGGATAAGAAGCACAAAGAAAAACAATTATGTTGTCCAGTTTAGAGAAAATTCTGGCCTTGTATGTGAGTGGGAATTGAGAGAAGCTAATTTGCTTATTTGTTTTGCAGGAGCTCAGTTATTTAAGGCTTTTAGATGGAATGTAATTAAAACTGGTATTTCAGTGTCTTGTGCTGGTTCCCACACTTGCTCTGCTCCCTTTCCTCTAACCCTGGAGAGAACTCTGTGCATGTCTTGTGTAGGGTGTATAGAATGGTTTAAGTTAGGTTGATGTAGAATTTAAAGGTATCAAGTAGTTATTCTCATGACCAGCTTGTAGAAATTCGAACCAGGTACTGTTTTAGGTGTGCTCTTACATCACGTCTGGATTGAGTCTAATAAATCTGAATGTAACAGAGAACCAGGACAGAACAGCTTATTCATTAATAGGCTGCTTTTAAACTTGAACATTTGAGAGCTTGAATGTGTATTTAACCTCCTACACCTCGTGTGAGTCAGAAGTTTTTTACCACAGTATAATTTTTTTTTGCATAAAGTAATGATTTTCCCATTCCCAGATGGGGAAATTTATATTAGTTTGGAGTCTGAGAGATGTGGATGACAAGTCCACGTACCTGCTGAGTCTAACATATATTTTAGTTTTGGGTTATAACACAGATATGGGAACAGAAAGACACATTCACCAATAGTTTTGTAACCCTGCAGTTCTTTGACCTCTAGTTCTCATGCTGCTGAATGCTGCTGTCAACTTATTAACAGACTGAAATGCAAAGGAAAGACTCAAGTATATAAAAAGAAATAATTTTTCTACCCAGATTTCCATAATGCAACATAAAGTCCAGCAATTTAAAGGCTGTGAGTTAGCTTGGATATGAAAAAAGCAAAAAAAAAAAAAAATAAAAAAATAAAAATTAGCAAAGTAAAATTCAGCTGTTAAGAAATGTTATACCATTGACTTCCACTACTTGATTATCCCCTCTTCATTCTTTCCTTACGTCACCTGAAGACCATCCATGCTATTGATTGTATAGATAATTTTTCCCAAAGATTTAGTGAATCATGGAGTCAGGAGGCAGCATAGAAAATATTTTCTCTGAGCTGCAATACTGAACTTTCTGCTGTTCAGTGTCATCAGATGCATTGATTAGATTGACCTGTTTCCACTTCAAAAAAAGCCTTCAGCTATCCCAGCAGCAAAGCAGCCGTCACTCAGCAGCAGCTGCCTATCTGCATGCTGAAGATGTCATCAATAATGCACAGGATAACATCTCCAATGCGGTCTCTCTCTCTCTTGGAGCCCCCCCGGCTCAATTTTTGCCTCAGCTAGCTTGAGAGACAAACTACAGTTGAAGGATTTTTCCCTCAGGGTCCCAAAGATCTAAGAGCAGCTGGAACCTTTTCCTTTAGAGAGAGCATGCGTCTGTCAATGGCAAAAGGAAAGAGTCTGCCCTTGGTCTGGGAGGAATCACGGCGTTATTCAGTCTTTCTCCTGTGGTCCTGCCCCTGCAGGGTCAGGAGCCCCGGTCCCCGTCCCCAAGCCAAGAGAGGGATCCATGTGCTCTTCCTGGCTTTTATCCAGGGGGAAGGGGCTAGAGGAGGGGACAAGCCACTACCCAATCAGGGATAAGGTGGGAGTGGAACAGAGTTGGATTACATTCCAGTGTGGGACAATGGGTGGGGAAAAGGAGCAGGGACAAATTTCGGGATGATACATTTTCCAGGGGAACAGGGGGGTACAGAAGAAACCATTACAAAACCCAATAGAAAAATGAAATACAATATAAACCCAAATAATGCACAACATCTCCCCCTTTCTTATCAAATTGAGAAGGAGGAAGGCTCAGTCCATGGGAGATGCTCAGAGTTTGGATCTTGAGTACTTTTAAAGCTGAAAAGTAAAAAATTACCTTTAGTGCAAACAAACTGTCTAGAAAAACACTGTTAAGTAATAATGATAATTATAAGGAGAAGGTTCTGTGCTTTCTCCTCCTCCAGGCAGAACTGGCCACTTGTGGGGCCTCTGCAGGTGGCTTTGCACTTTTAGGGATGAAAGGTTTCACCCACTTGGCTGGCACCCACTTGGGACCTGAGGGAGTGGACACGCAGGTGTACCCACGACCCCAGGTGACCAGATCATGAGGACCCTCTGTTTCCCCGGTTGCTGGATCCTTTACCATTACCGGAGGCTTTGCTTTCAGCTGCAGTTGGCAGTTCTCTCTGAAAAGGTGCACAATCGGTGGGTTAAGATTTTCAAATGTTCAATTTAAAAAATTCAAAGTGAGCAAGGCTTTGGACAACTGGATTTGGGGTGTTTCTAGTTTTAGAGACTGATGTTGTTGGTTGAGGACCCGTTTGAGATTTTGATGGGTCCTTTCCAAGATGGCCTGACCTGTCAGGGAGTAGGGGATGCCTGTTTTGTGCTTTACTCCCCATTGTTGCAGGAAGCTTCTGAACTCCTTGGATGTGTACGTGGGTCCATTATCAGTTTTTATTGATTTGGGGATGCCCAGGAAGGAGAAAGCCTGTATTAGGTGTTTCACGGCATCACTAGACTTCTCCCCTGTGTGGGCAGAGGCATAGACAGCTCCAGAAAAAGTGTCCACAGATACGTGGACATACCTTTGCCTACCAAAAGACATGACGTGTGTCACATCCGTATGCCATACCTCACAGCTGTTCAATCCCCTGGGGTTTGCTCCTGCACTCAGGGCTGGGAGTGCGTGTTGCTGGCATGAGGGGCACATTGCAACAATTGCCCGAGCCTGTTCCCGAGTTAGGTGGAACTGATGGACTAGGCCTGGTGCATTCTGGTGAAAAAGCTGATGGCTGATTTTGGCTTGTCCAAAGATGTCTGGGAGTGGGGCCATCTCCACAGGCACAGCAAGAGCATCAGCCCTTCTGTTGCCCTCGGCTATGAATCCTGGTAAATCGGTGTGAGACCTGATGTGCATCACATAAAATTGTTGCTCTCGGTGGGAGATCAGATTTACTAGTTTTGAGAGCAAGTTGAAAAGTGCAGCATTGGAGACCTCACTCAGTACAGCTTGTTCAGCTCTGGATACTACACCTGCTACATAGGCCGAATCTGTGATCAAATTGAATGGTTCAGGAAACTTTTCAAAAACTCTGACAACTGTGGGTAACTCAGCTACCTGAGGTGATCCTTCCACCTCGACAGTGTCTTTTTCCCACTGCTGAGTTTGAGGATCCTTCCAAGTTATTACTGACTTGTGGGATGCTCCGGATGCATCTGTAAAAATGATTAGAGCCTTTAAGGGGATCCTGCTCTGAACACTTTTTAATGACAATTTGAACTGAATTTGTTTGCTAAATAATTTGTGAGCAGGCTGATGAATTGAAATTTGACCTGTGTAGCTATCTAGAGCAAACTGTAAAGATTCATTTTCATGAATCAGGTGCTCCAACATTGCTTTTGTGATTTGGCCCGAGTTTATCTCAATTGGGATGTGAATACACTCAAAATCACATCCTGCCAACTCCCTGATCCGAGTCCTGGCTTTCCGGATCAATTCCGCTACCAGTTCCTGTGGCCTGGTCATTCTTTTGGACCAGTGGTGACTGAGGAAAACCCACTCTATGATTAAGAGGGGATCCCTACAGTCTTTGTCCTTTTTTGATTTTTCCACTTTTTCCCACTGAAAGATCACCCCGTGGAGGTGTGGCAATTTGCCTAAAATGATGAATTTAAATGGCAAGTCTGATTTGCTCCTATTGTCCTGTCTGGTGACCATACACTCCTGTACCTTTTCTAGGGCTGTTCATGCCTCTTGAGTGAGGGCCCTAGGAGAACTTAGCTCCTCTCCCCCTTTTAACATATGAAAGAGGGGGTCTAGGTCTTCAGTGGTCAGACCTAGCCAAGGTCTTACCCAATTTAAGGACCCACACAACTGCTGGACATCTGCTAAGGTCCTGATGTTATTTTTGACAACCAATTTTTGCATCACAATGGTCCGCTTACCAATCTCCAGACCCAGGTACTTCCAAGGCAGCATCCTTTGAATCTTTTCCTCCTGAAGCTCAAACCCTGCAGCAACCAAAGAATCGATTGTCAGGTTAAGCACGTGGGACAGTAAGTCATCATTGCGGGCACACACGAGCACATCATCCATGTAGTGCAGGATGATGGCTTCTCCTACAGCTGCGCGCACTGGGGACAGCAGGGAAGAGAGGTACCACTGACAAATAGATGGCGAGTTTTTCATCCCTTGGGGAAGAAATTTCCAGTGGTATCTTTTCCTCGGGGCTTCTCGGTTGAGGGTAGGGACCGAGAAGGCGAAATGTGGGGCATCGTCAGGGTGCAGAGGGATCTGGAAAAAACGATCTTTGATATCAATAATTGCCAAATTCCAATTTTGGGGGAGCATTGCTGGGGATGGCATCCCTGGCTGGAGAGAACCCATGTCCTCAATGACATTATTAATTAGACGTAGATTGTGGAGGAGCCGCCACTTGCCTTTGTTTGCCTTTTTTATAACAAAGACTGGGGAATTCCACAGAGACGTGGTTTCCACAATGTGGCCTTTAGCTAGCTGTTCACCCACTAGCTCCTGAAGCACCTTCAATTTTTCTTTACTGAGCAGCCACTGCTCTACCCAGACTGGTGAATCAGTTTTCTATTGAGTTTCTGGGTAGGGCGCTCTTCAGTGGCCGCAGCCTGAAAAACCGGGGGGGGCATCTGGAATGCCAATCGTGACCCCCCACTGGGCCATCAGGTCTCTCCCCCACAAGGGCTCCGAATAACCCAAAACAAACGGACTCAGTGTAGCTAATTGCCCATTTGGCCCCTTAATTTGCACAATACTTTTTGATTGTTTTGCCAATTTCATCCCCCCTACACCTTGCATGTGCCCTGCCACATTTTGCAGTTCCCAATGTGAGGGCCACATCCTTTCTGGTACAATTGTTACACCTGCGCCTGTGTCCAAAACCCCCTTCATGCTTATGATTTCCCCACCGTGACGGACCTCACACCATATTATGAGCTTGTCCCTCCCAAACACTCGTGTGGGGCAAACCTCAGGGTATTTCTTCCCTGTGATATCGTTTTCAGGGAATGGGTCAGGTGCTGGAATTGCCTGAGCTATTATCTGCCCCTTAGGGAGAGACAGGGGTGGACGGACACAGCGCAGCCAGAGAACTAGTTGTTCAGGGTTTGATGAGATGCGACCTGGGAGGATCTCGATCTCTCTTGGTGTGTATTTGGTGTCCCCAAGGATGACATACTTACTGCCAGCATGTTGCCAGGAGCCTGGCACCTGCAGATCCAAGGAACCTAAATGCCAGTCTGTGTCACCTAGGTGCAAGGACTCTGTCAGCTGCAACCTAAAAGGCTTTCAGAAACATTCAGTGGTTAGATTGGGTCTGCTCACATCATGATCTGAAAGGATCACATCTGGTGACTTCTGCTGAAAAGCAGAACTGATTATAGCAGGATTAGTTAATTTAACATCTGCATTTTCTAGTTTTTCATCCCGCCTCCTCGGACTTGCCCCGTTTACGTCAGCACACTGGGCAAGGCGGCGCTCACCTTTTAGTTTTTTGAAAAATTCCCTTTGGACCCTCGAGACCCCCACCCCCATTGTCCTGAAAGTCCAAAAATTGTCTCTTTAAAGGACATTGAGATGCCCAATGTCCAGCCTGATCACACAGGAGACACATTGTTCTTCTCTTGGGTGGTGGTCGTGGCACAGGCACAGGAGGCACGGTGTCTGCAGCAGCGGCTCTTTGAGGTGGCTTGAATGCATCTCTGGAACTGTGGCTTTGGTGAGCTGTCATGAAGGGAACCTTCCTGGCACACACCTGGAGCATGTCATCTAAGGCTGGAGCCGGTTCCATGGGCAGGCTGAGGATGGCTGCCTTGCACTGTTCCTTTGCATTGGTCAGCACCATTTCCTCCAGGACCTGTTCTTGGGCTCCTTCTTTCTTAACCCGTAACTCAATAGCTCTGGTTAATTGCTCCACAGATTTTACAAAAGGTTCTGATGGAAGCTGCTTTATTTTACTGTAAGCTTGGAAAGGCCCATTGGGCTGGATTGAAAAAGAATGCTTTGGAAGCAGCATCTTTCATGCACTCCAAAACAGCTAAAGGAATTTCCTGAGCCTGCTTGAGGGCTGAGACCCATTCACCATCACCACATAGATGTTCTAATTGAACTGGGAAATAGTTATTATCAACAGCCATTTCAGGATTTTGCCAAAGCTCGGGAATTAAATCTCTTAACCTTTTTTTCCATGTTGTTTCCCAAAGTCTAAATTCTGTGGACGAAAGGAGGGACGAGAAAAGCTGTTGGAGGTCAAAAGGAACTATAGGATTCCCTGCTAAATTTGCTTTTAAAAGGTTGAGAAAGTATTCACTTTCGTGTTCAAATTCGGTAAGAGCTTTGCATAAATCCAGAATCGCTTGTTGGGGGAACGGGGTCCCAATCACCATGGACAACACCCCCTCTTTTTGACCGTTGATATGGGACAGGGGTAACAGAAAAGCTGGGATCGGTTCCTGCTTCCGGGTTCCCGGCTCCCAGCCACACTCCCCCGGGTGTGGGAACTGGGATTGTGGGCGAGGAAACAATGGGAACTAGAGGCAGGGAGGGGCTGGAGGCTTGACTCACACAGGGAAGGGGTCGGAGGGCAGAGGTTTGAGGGTAGGGGGTGCAGTCAGAGGAGAGGGCGGTGCCGGGGGCGGCACTGAAGGGAAGGTGGGGTCACAAAAGGGATTGTGGGAAGAAGGAGGCGCAGACAAAGAAAGAGGCTCCTCATGTTTCGGGGGCATGCAGCTTTGGCCATTTTGGGGAACAAAGGAAAAAATGCAGCATGATCTCTGCCATCTTGTGACCCCCCCCCAGAACTGAAACTAGCTTGGGGATCACTAAAATGGGGATTTTGAGCACTCAAAACTGTCTGCAAAAGTAAACCAAACACGGGATTTACAAACTGGGAAGAAGGGAGGTTTGGGGAAAGATTAGGGGTTTTTCGAGGAATCTGGCCAGAGTTACTCAAGCAGGGGGACTCAGGAATTCGGGGAAAGCCAGGGGAGCTGCAGCTTCCCTGCCCTGTCTGGTGGGCTGCTTTCCTTAGAATACCCAAGCTCGGGGAAGGGATTTTGGGGTCAGGAGAGGGAGAAACTGAGGAAACTGGGGAAAAATCACAAAGAACTGGCTGTTTTTCCCCCTCATTTTGCTTTTGAAATGCAAGCCGAATTTGCAAGCTCCAGAGAGCAAAATTTGCAATTTCTGTATCCTTAGGAGTGGCTGGTTCAGCCAATTTATTTGCAACAGCCTCCCAAAATTCCAGGAAGCTTATTTGTTCTAATGATACATGTGGATAGTTATAAAACAACCAGCGTATAAATTTCTTCAACTGTTTCTTTGAACAATGGGTCCCCCATCATCCAAGGCACTAAAAATTTGGCAAAAGACTCTTTTTTGAGACACAGACAGCCTAGCACCCATTTTTGGCTCCGATTTTAAGTTCTTGCATCCCCTTTTAACTGCAACTGGGAAGCCAAAAGGGAAAAACAAAACAAAACAAAACAAAAACAAAAACAAACAAACAATAAAACTTCCCTGGAGAGGGAAAAAAAACGGAGGCGAAACTGTTACTCTTTCCACCCCAGGGCTGCGCAGCCTAAACTGAATTGCTTTTAAAAGCACCCTGAAGGTTTGCCCTGAAGTCAAGAACCTTCCCCCAAAGGAAAACACCCCTCCCTGAGGTTTATAGCCTCTGAAAGATTTTTCCTAAGATTCCCAAGGCGGGAATATTTACCAAAATCCAGCGTGGAGATTAAAAGCTTCCCAGTAGCTCCTTGCCTGAAACTGACCCTTTTGGTGCAAAAAGAGCTTCCACTTTCGGTTCCCAGGGTCGGCTGTCCACATACATGTGGTCGCCTACTCTGGGAGCAGCCTGTCGTCCAGGAGGCTTCTTCGCAGCAATCTGAGGGTTTTTTAAGTCCAAAGGAAAACCACAGCCTCTCTGTGTGGAGTCCTGTGTTTTGGAGACTCCACAGCGAACGCCAAGCCTGACGGGTCTGTCTCTCTGCGTGGATGGGCCACGTTTTTGGACTCACTTGCCTGCATGAGGTTCCTCAGCCACGTGCTCCACACGTGGTTCTTCGAGCTTTCTGGGAGCCCCTTGTGGCTTCAGGCACCACGCTTGGGCATCACCTGCAGTGTCTCTCTCTCGGAGACCCCCACTCCGTTTTTGCCTCGGCTAGCTTGAGAGACAAACCGCAGTTGAAGGATTTTTCCCTCAGGGTCCCAAAGATCAGAGCAGCTGGAACCTTTTCCTTTAGAGAGAGCATGCGTCTGTCGATGGTGAATGGAAAGAGTCTGCCCTTGGTCTGGGGGGAATCACGGCTTTATTCAGTCTTTCTCCTGTGGTCCTGCCCCTGCAGGGTCAGGAGCCCCGGTCCCCATCCCCAAGCCAAGAGAGGGATCCATGTGCTCTTCCTGGCTTTTATCCAGGGGGAAGGGGCTAGAGGCGGGGACAAGCCACTACCCAATCAGGGATAAGGTGGGAGTGGAACAGAGTTGGATTACATTCCAGTGTGGGACAATGGGTGGGGAAAAGGAGCAGGGACAAATTTCGGGATGATACATTTTCCAGGGGAACAGGGGGGTACAGAAGAAACCATTACAAAACCCAATAGAAAAATGAAATACAATATAAACCCAAATAATGCACAACAACACTCCCAAGTTGAAAGAACAGTAGGATTGGTATCAGTTTTGCCTAATGGAGAATCACCCCCAAAGCAGGCAGTGCTACCTGCATTGCCAGCAGCTTTGCACTGAGATGTGACTCTCTCTTATTTGGCAGCATTATGGGAACATGACAACACTTGGACTTTTATTTCTTTCTAAAGTCTGGTATCAGTGGTGCTAATCTAAGTTTCTTTTCCTGCTGCTCTCAGAGGGTGACGAGACAGGAGTGATGGACAGTCTGCTGGAGGCCTTGCAGTCGGGAGCAGCTTTCAGAGACCGCAGGAAACGAACACCACGAGCACAAGGTAAGAGAATTTCTGCAATCTCTGGGTTATGAACCGAGCAGGCTGAAGCTGTTTGACAAAGATTTTCCAACAATTTTCACTGGAAACTATTGGGCCAATGTTGGGTATTGAGCTCCTGTGAAAGCCCAGCATGGTCTGTGACCCCATGGATTTTTAACCTGCAGCTCTGTCTCCAGGTTACTGTGTGCTCTAAGGGCTCCTGCTGTGTTTGAAATGGCATTTAAACATCCCTGCACTAAGTGAGTTTAATTCTTACAACTGTAAGTATAATTAATTTATTGTAGGCGATGCCATGCGGAATATTAGCTTCTTAACAAATGAGACTTTGAGTGTTCAACTGATCATCATTTCCAAGCACTGCTCTTGGGTCTGTTCTGCTTTGGTAGGAACTTGCAGTATTTGGAGTCTTGAAAGTAAAAATACATTAAGATAGCTTTGTTTTCCTGAGGAAGGCAATAGTATTGGACTGAACTTTGTCCAGTTTACTGAGCAATTGCTTCTTCCTGCAAAGCTGGTTTTGAGAAAATTTGAGAAATTAATCAGTGGCAATGTTTCCTTTGTTCACTTCTCTGCTTGTGATATTCCAGTGGCACACAGATTGTGAAAAACACTTGAGTACTTACTTAAGTACTCTACTTTTACTTTTCATCAAAGCTCATAGTAACTGTGTTTTGCAATTTTTCATTTTAAACATGTCTTACAGTAAAAAATTCAGTCTTAAAAATCTAGTTTAAGTTATTTGGCATAAAATCAAAACCTTGGTTTGGATATGTTTGGCAAAAGAGAGTCATAAATAAGCCATATTTATCCACCTGATCCTCAGTGAGCTGGGGCTAGGTTCATGTTGGCTGATGACTTTTTTGTAGAGGAACAGAAGAGTAAAGGCAAATTCTATCACCCTCTTTAATAGCAAAGGTAGTGCATCATTATTTTTAATTTGCTATATGCATGATCTTATGAAAACAATAAAAATAAGTGACTCGATTTGTTCATACTGTGAAGTCAATTCTGCTACAGTTCCAGTATCATTCTTAATTCAGGGCTTGTTTCTGCTCTCATATCAGATGTGAAAGAACTCCTCAGTCAAAATTTGGTTTTTTCCCTTTCTTGAGAAGTATCATTTTGAGAGATGCTTTATCTGTATTGTGACTTGAGGAGACATTTGTCATCAAGTGGGGACAAAGCAAAGCTTCCCAGGGACCAGAGGAGATTGCACAAAACCTGCTGCAGCTGAGAAAACCGAGAAGATGATTGAACCCGGGTCAAAACCAGGGACTCCTCACCATGACTAGCGGACAGAGCTAATTAAAAATCCCTTTGACTGATCTTCTGGTTTATGTAATTACTCTGACTTCTGCATTTGGAATTTCATTGAGTTAGATGATATTCCAGTGGAGACTGGCTTTTAAATTTAAGGAGCTGACTGACTTTGGAGAACTCACTATGAGAAAAGGACTGGGTCTTACAATTCCAAACTCTGGCCAACTGTAAGTGCTCTATAAGAGAAGAAGGCCATAAGGTAAAATTTTCAGGGGTAGCTAAAAATTGAGAATAGGAGGCAATAAATGTTAGTCCCAGTCAAATATCTCATTTAAACTTTCATGTAAATTTTCTCATGTGGTTTAGAAACATATGTGACATCTAGTGAGTAACTTGTCTACATGCCAAAAGGTGCCTGAAAATGTGGCTGTGACATTTCTGAGCAGTGATCTAGAACATGAAAAACCTGGGACCACATTTACAAACTTCCACATCTCTCCTTCAAAAACAGAAGGAACAATGGCAGTTCCTTCTTTGGTGCCACTCTGTCCCACAGAGTTCCAGCCAGTGAGATTGGAATAAACAACTCCATGCCTCCTGTGGTTCAGTGGAAGGGGAAAAGAAGGAAACAAAAGGCATGGAAAGTAGAAATTGGGGAATTTCTGGGCTTGCTGGGTTGTGTGGTTGTGATTGGCAGTTGTATAGCAAATGGAATAATTCTGTCTGTGGGCAGTGCACAGTGCAGGAGTTTGCTGTACATTATTAGAGCTGAACTCCTCTGGAATCAGCCTGGGTTTGGGACACTAGTGGGAAAAACAAAACAAAACAAAAAAAAAAAAGGTGCTGCTATTTCCAAAGTTAGACTTGTCCAGCAAAGTTTTGGGTTTGAACTTGTCTTGGTTACACATTATGGTCTGAGAGGAAAATCTATCATTTTCTGTTTGGACGCAGATCTCATTTTCCTGTGTCAGTTGTGGTTGTTGTTTAGCAAAAAGAAAAAAAAACTTCTGCTTGCTTACTTTTTGTAGTTTTGCTAATTACTTGGTAACAGGTGGCCCCTACAGAAAGGCAAAAAAACCCTATCCAAACCCCTAGAAAACCCACAAAGAAAATGCCCCCCAAACCACTCAGCAATACAGTAAGTTCACTTTTGTACATTTTTCCTGTATGTGCTCTAGATCTGTCTTTTTCCAAACTTGCTTATTCTGTTTGCATCTTCTCATGGTGAAAATTAAAACCATAGAGGTTTCATGTCACCGAGACACACAAAGAAATCACACGCAGACAAGAGATTTTTGCAGAGGTTCTTCTGATCCAGCTCCCAGCTGAAAGAGCGGAGAGAAGAGACCCCTTTGTTTATTTTTTTACTTTTTATACATTTGTGGGTCTAGCAGAAGATTGGCTTTTTGGGGTTTCCACCCCTCAGCCTCAGTGGCCAGACAAATTGTCAGTTACAACTGTTTTCAGGTTAGAAATATGCAAACAAAGGGCAGAGAATGAAAAACAAAGGATTTGTTTATATTACTTCTGTGGGAAAGGTAGAAAACTGCTCTAATATTCTACAGTAACTAAAAGATCTGACTCCATTTATGAAAATCAAAAGGCTAATAAAGAAACTCAGAAAAACCAGGGTAACATCTCACCCTTTTAACTTTAAAAAAAGAAAAACAGAAAAAGAAAAATGAACAAATTTACAAAGGGAATATATACAAGTTCAATCACTGTCTGTGGAGGAATCATCAGAGTGATCACTCGAGGATTCATCCACTTGGTGGTTTTCAAGTTGATCACGGCTTCCACCGTGCCTGTCAGCTGAATTCTGCCTCTGTGGTCGCAGGTCAGGACGGACACACTTTGAAGGTAGCCAGCGTGTCCCAGTGTCCGTGAACACACACGCATACCCTCGCCCCATAGCAATTAGGTCATAGGGTCCTTCCCATTGCTTGGTGACTAAATTTCGGACCCGTACCTTCGCTCGAGGCTGTTGCTCACCGTCCAAAGCCTGCAACGAGAGATGATGGTTCAAAATGACAGGATTATTTGAGTTCTGCGGCACCGTAAGGTGATTGATGGTGTACAAAGCCTTTGCCAACCGACTGTGTGGGGTTTCACCCTGCATTCCCCATTTTTGTTTTTGAAGAACATGCTTGAGTGTACCATGAGCACGTTCTACAATTGCCTGTCCCGTCGGAGAATGAGGGATGCCAAAGTTATGTGACACACCCCATGACTGTAGGAACTGCCGTACCTGCTGCGAGGCATAAGCAGGACCATTGTCGGTTTTCACAGCAGAAGGTATGCCAAGAACAGCAAAGGCCTGCCTCCAGTGGGCAATGACATCACGGGCTTTCTCTCCTGTGTGAGCAGAAGCCCACATCGCAGAGGAGAACGTGTCCACCGTGACATGCACATATTTGAGCCGGCCAAACTCGGCGAACTGGGTAACATCGGTCTGCCAAAGCTCCAAGGCTGGCAATGGCGCACCAAGGGCGTGACAGTTGTCACACGACTCAACAATTTCACGAGCCTCAGTGGCCATCAGTTGGAACTGCTTCTGCAGCGTATGCGCATTTTGGTGGAAAAACCCATGCGATGCCTTGGCCTGCGCAAGCACGTCAGGCTGAGGGGCTACCCACGCTGGGTTAGCCAACTTGTCAGCCCTTGCGTTACCTTCTGCTACAAATCCTGGCAAGTTAGTGTGACTCCGTACATGCAGAATGTAGTATGGATGAACTCTGGCCTGAATTGCACACCACAGGGCCTTCAGTAAATGAAACAAGGCAGGGTTACTGACCTCCTTCAAAACTGAACAACCCAATCGCTGTGCGATGTCAGCAACATAGGCAGAGTCCATGATCAAATTGAAAGGTTCCTGGGAAAATTTCTCAAATGCCATGACAGCAGCCTTTAGTTCAACCAGTTGGGCTGACCCATCCTCATGGCCTTCCAAAACCTGCCACTCAGATCCATCCTGCCAGGTAACAATGGCTTTTCCTGTTTTGCCCGAACCGTCAGTGAAGACGGTGGATCCTTGCACTGGCTCTTGGCTATTTTTGGGTTGTAGAGAAAATTGAGTATTTTTGGCCACTTGCAATAGCTTGTGGCTAGGCAGATGATAAATGGTCTGCCCTGAAAAACCCTCGAGAGCACTTTGCAGCGAAACATTGTTCGCATAGCTCCAATCAAATTCCTCCCTGTGAACCGGGAGTATGATCTTTGAGGGATCTGCACCCATCAATTGCAAACAGCGTTGCCGGCACTTGATTATCAAGCGTGCAATCAATTCAAACAGCGCCGTCACCGTCTTATGCGGCTGATGAGGCAGGAAGACCCATTCCAAGACGTGCAGAGGATCAGTCCAATCATCATTCCATTGGCCGATGATACCTGTAGGATGTAAATCAGGAGTGGTAATGAACACAGTGACATCAATGGAAGGTTCAATGCGGTACACCTGGCAAGCCGAAACAGCTTGCTGAACCTCCTCCAGCACTTTTCGTGCCTCAGGGGTCAATTCACGAGGTGACTTTAAATCAGTGTCCCCTTTCAGCAATTCAAACAAGGGAGACAGTTGTGCTGTGGTCAGTCCCAAGTAAGGACGTAACCAAGTGATGACACCTACCAGCTTCTGAGCATCATTCAGTGTCTTCACCGATTGCACAAATTGCACCTCCTGGTGACGGATTGTCCGTTCCAGAATTTTGACCCCCAAATATTTCCAGGGAGGTTGTTGTTGTACCTTTTCTGGAGCCACCTGCAGTCCATGTGAATGCAGAGCATTCAACAACTGAGGCTGTAGCCTCAGCAGCTCTTCCTGGGTGGGCGTAGCCACCAAAATGTCGTCCATATAATGATAGACGTGAGCATCAGGAAACTGCTTGCGAACTCCAGACAAGGCACGGGCTACATACCATTGGCATAACATTGGCTAATTCCGCATTCCTTGAGGCAAAACTCTCCATTGATACCGCTGTGTGGGCTCGGCATTATTTATTGTTGGTACCGTGAAGGCAAATTTTGGTCTGTCATCGGGATGCAGAGGGATCGTAAAAAACCAGTCCTTCAGATCCACAATGAGGACCGACCAATCTGCAGGAAGCATGGTAGGCGATGGCATGCCCGCCTGCAATGTCCCCATGCCTTCCATCACGGCATTGATGTTTCGGAGGTCTTGTAGCAACCTCCATTTCCCAGACTTCTTTTTGATACAAAAGACAGGAGTGTTCCAGGGACTGGTAGATGGTTCCAAATGCCCCTGATCCAACTGCTCCTGTACAAGTTCACGAAGGGCGACTAGCTTGTCATGAGGGAGGGGCCACTGGTTCTCCCAGATGGGCCTGTCCACCAGCCACCGTAAAGGAGGTGTGGGACACTCTGTGCCCTTCATCACAGTGGCCCCCATCAAAAATCCGTCCCCAATCGCACCCCCCACGTGGCCAAAACATCCCTCCCCCAGAGGTTCTGAGGAATCTCAGTAACATGAGGCCAAATTATGGCCGTCTGTCCCTCCGGGTTCCTGATGGCCACAGGATTCTGGCTCACGTAGCATTGCTTCGTTCCTCCTAAGCCCGAGATCGATGTCTGAGCCAGGGTCAAAGGCCACTGCGGGGGCCAAGCAGCCAGGGAGAGAATGCTCACGTCAGCCCCCATATCTAGGAGGCCACGAAGGTGAATCTCCGATGGCGTGGCACCAACCATGGACACGGTACACAGCGTCTCAGGACGGTCTTTGGTCAGGACAGCAGTCCAGCGCACTTGAGGTGGCCCTGTAGAGCCGAAGCCACTGTCACCTCGCAACCGGTCCTCGGTCCTGGAAACAGAAGACTTAAAAGGAACAAGTTGAGCAATTTGTGTGCCTTTTGGGATAGTCAAAGGGGGGGTGGGTGTGGAGACCATTGCTTGAATCCATCCCGAAAAATCCGCATCAATCAGTTCCAGGTACACCATGATACCCTGAATGGTGGCACTGGACCTGCCTATCAAGAAAGCACTCATGCCATCACCCAAGGGACCAAAGGCATCCAGGGGAACCTTGTGTATTTTGTCCGAATCAATCACGACAGACTCGGCTGTGCAGACATCAACACCTGCTGAACCGCGGGTGCTGGCTGCAAGCCTGCTGAGCAGATCTCCATTGGTTGGGGCTGAGGCAGAGACATTTGTGTCGGCACGCGTCTCGCCTTCGCGCTCTGTGTTGCATTTCCCGAACTGCCCAACGAATGACCATTCACATGCACTGTCGCCTTACACACATTCGCAGCGATTCGGCCTTCCACATCGTGCACAATAAAACAAGACAGCCGTAGGCTTCTGTGCCTTTCTGCTCTGTTTCTTCCTGGCCCTAGCACCCCACTGCTGCTGTTGCACCTCCTGGGGAACGACCCAAGCAGGCTGCACAGCAGCAGCCACAGCCGGTTGCACAGCCGCAGGCACGGCCGGCTGGACTGCCGTAGTCACCGTCGGTTGGACAATCATAGCCACAGCTGGCTGCACAGCTGTAGGCACGGCAAGCACCTGTTGGCTGGAAGGGGATACTTTTGCACAGGCCCCAACCATGTCTGACGTGGATGGTTCCCCGGGAAGCGTCTCAATTATCCTCTTGCAAGCAGCATTACAGTTGCCCTGAGCAACAGACTGAATCATGAGCTTCCTTGCTGCCGGATCACTCACCTGCTTCTCAACTGCAGCAGTTAACCTTCCTGCAAAACACAGGAAGGGTTCATCAATTCCCTGGACGATAGTTGCAAAGGGCTGCTGTGGAGTAGCCAGCTGCAAAGTCTGAACCAGGGCTGCCATGCCTGTCTGCTGGCACTGCTCCTGGACCAAGGGCTCATAACCAGCCTGCCCTTCGGCCCTGGTATAATTGCCTGTTCCCATTAGCATATCAATAGTAACCATATGCCTAGGATCACCCTGACCCAGTGTCCTGTTTCGTTCCACCGCTCTGACTGCCAAATGAGTCCATTTATTCTCAAAGAAGTCATATTCAACCGGTGGGAAAAGGGCCTGAGCCAAGCTCCGAATGTCAAAGGGTGTCAAAAGACTGGCATTAAAATAACGAAGAACCTGCATCACCTCGGCTGAGCCCAAACCGTATTTCCCGACTGCATCAAGCAGTTCTGACAAGGCCTGCCAAGCCAAGGGTTGATAGGTGTTATGAGTAGCACCCTGAAGGACAGGGAAGGCCTGAAGACCCTCAGATGAAGCAGCAGCACCTGCCTTATCCTGCCCTGTGGACCCCACAGGGTCAGAGGCAGGCACTCGACTGGGGACTAGCTGAACATCAGACATGGCAGGTCCAGCACCAGCATCAGCATCTCCACTTAGTCCTTCAACCTTAGCCTTTACTTCTCCCCAAAAGCGCCCGCGGTCTTTTGGGCATACAGTCACCTGACAAGGGGGTAGCGTCCAGGCTGTAGACGAAGAGCCAACAGCGCGGGAATTTCTGCTCTTGTCAAAGACCGGCCGCATTCCAGCCGCGTCCCTGTTCATGCTGAATTTAAACACCTCGCCGCCCGTAGCTGCCGCCGTAACGCTCGCAGCGGGAAGCGGGGGTGGGGTCGGACTAGCCGCTGCTGCCTGGCCCGCTGCATCCGCAGCAGGGGGCTGGACCCCGCACCAGCCGCCGGAGACCAGTCCGACGGCTCCACGGCGGGCACACATCCCAGCCCGGCTGGGGAGCTTGTGTTGCGTTCAGGCGGAGGCAGCGACCGCGCCTCCTTCCCTGGCGGGGCCGCATTGGTCCCTGCTGGCAGCTCATTAGAACTGGCCACATCAGAGCCTCTCCCCGCCCCACGAGCACCGCCTGCAGCCCATGGGGCTGGCGTGGGAGGTGGAGTGTCCGGAACCCCCCCGAGAAGGGGTCCCGCAGGGGCCCGGGAGCCCGCGGCCCCCCCCGCCCCGGAGCGGGGCGAAGCTGCTCCCGCGCAGGGAGGCGGCGCCCGCCGAGGGACCGACCGGGGCCCTGCCTTCGGCAGCGTCCCCGCCCCGTGTTGCCAGCAGCGCAAGGGCAGAGGCGGCCGACGCAGCCGCCTCCGGGCCCAGCCCAAGCAGCAGAGCGGGGAACTCCACGTCGCCCGACCCCATCGGATACGTAACGGTCGTGCGGCAGAACAGACAATGCACAGTGACCGAATCTCGGCCAAAAGAAAGCGGAGCCCGCTTTCCCGGGCAGCCCTCATCCACCAATGCCGGAAAGGCATGGAGAGGAGGCGGCCCCGCCCCGCTCTGGCGACTCCGCTGCGCGGGGACCGGCAGTACTGGCCCCGGGCTCGGCAGGGCTCTGCCCCCGCTCTGCCCGAGACCAGCGCCGGAACCCGAGGGGGGGGAACCCCCCCGGGGGGGAACCCCCCCGCGCAGGAACGGGGGAGGAAGGGTGTTACTTCCACTGAGGCGTAGCGACCTGGTTCAGGAACAACACGGCAGCCACACCCAGGCTGCTCGGACCACCAGCTCACAGACACCAGTGTGGTGGATGGCTAATGGCGTTTATTAACTGGTTACATGGAGTTATAAAACCTCTGTTTGCTACATCACATCCGTCTGCTTACGTTACAAGTTAGGTGTTGCTTACCTTATCAAGGACACTAACCAACTAAGAGTTGAGGGAGGGATTCTGTCTGCCCGTACAACGCGATATCTTCCGACCGCCTGTCCCTAATCTCCCACATTTCCCCCCCCTCCCATGACTAAGTAAAAAAGTATAAAAGTATAAAAGTATAAATGTTATAAAAATATAAATGTCATAAAAATACAAAAGCTGTTAAAGTTAGTATAATAGGATACAAAAATGGTATAAAATGTTAGTAACAAGCGCACTTCACGGTAATTGCATGCGTTCGACAACTAGGATGTCGTTTTCTCTAAACGTCTTCTAACAAACGACACTAACTTGTTCAAAATGCAAGGCCCAAAAATCAATGTCAGGAGTATCATGGTGAGAGGGCCTATTAATGTGGGAACAAGGGTGGCTAGCCATGGGGACTGATTGAACCATGACTCGAACCATCCTTGTTGGGCCTCTCTCTCTCTCTTTCTCTGGGCCAGTCTTCCTCTCAGTTCGGCCATGGAGTCTCGCACGACTCCGGTATGGTCTGCATAAAAACAGCATTCTTCTCTCAAGGCGGCACACAGGCCTCCTTGCTGCATGAGCAAGAGGTCCAGTCCTCGCCTGTTCTGCAGGACGACTTCCGAAAGCGAGGAGATAGATCTTTCCAGAGAGGAGATGGATTTTTCAATTCTCAGTAAGTCTTTGTCAATTGTCATTTGCAGCTGAGAAAGTCTTTGATGTTGGGTCACGAGAGCTGAAACACCTGTGGCTGTGCCAGTGGCTCCTAGGCCAAGGAGCATTGCAATGGTTATACCTGTTATTACTTCTCTTTTGCGGAGCAGGATGGTTTCTTCTAAAAAGCGATACATTTCTTCTTCTTGGTGATACAGGACTCTAGGAACAATCAGAACTTGGACACAAAAGTCAGCAAGGTTATTGAATTTGCTAAGGTACACACAGGGAGTTATTCCGATTTGTTGACAGACCCACATTCCTGATAGGAACGGAACTGCCCACTTATCAGTCTTTTGACTAGGTTGGATGAACTCAATACAGATATTTCCCATCTGCTTTGCTACGGTTACACTGCCAAAGCATTTGCCTCGGCCTGTGACTTGACTCAGGGTAATTTCTCTCCGGGGTGTGTCCCACTTACAGTTGTGTGGATTGTTTGCTGCAGAGTATTCAAAAGGAGCATCAAGGGCGACACCCTCATAAAAAGGAGGTTCTGCATTATAACATAACCAGCATGATTTTGTAAAGTTCGGATTGGATTGGTTGCTTCCAGGCTCTGGACCCTTTTGGTCGGGCTCCGACCCTGCCCCTTTCTCTCAGGGCTGGGCCGTCCCTTCCCTCTGGGCCCCCGCCCCTTTCCCTCGGGGCTGGGCCACTCCTTCCCCCTGGGCCTCCGCCCCTTTCCCTCGGGGCTGGGCCACTCCTTCCCCCTGGGCCTCCGCCCCTTTCCCTCAGGGCTGGGCCACTCCTTCCCCCTGGGCCTCCGCCCCTTTCCCTCGGGGCTGAGCCGCCCCCTGCACCTGCGCTGCCCCCGCCTCCTACTGTGGGAGCTTCTTGCCTTAGAAAAATGTACTTTTTGGCAAAGATTAGCTTCAGCTCTCTCTTTGCGCTCTCCTCCCTTTTTCTGCTCGCGCGCCCCCGCGTTAGCAAACGAGCTCTCTTTGTTTTCAGCGCTATCAGTGAGCGACCTTGAGCTTGGAGGCTTTGAAGTGAGCTCTTGATTTTCTGAGCCTGAGCCTTTGCATTCGGCCGAACTGACTTCATCAACACTCTGAGCATTATCACTAACATTCAGAGTACATTCTTTTACAGTCTGAAAATTCTCAACAACAGTTCCCTCTGAGAAAGTTTGCGTTGCTGCTGCAATACCTAATTGGGGGGAAACCTTTAAACAATTTCGCGCAGCTCTCCAGGTGTCCTGTTCCTGCAACGCCTTCTGTAAAGATTTTATGACCCTTCCCCATGCTTTAAGATTTTTCCCTGAGCTGGAAGACATTGTGTCTTCGGCAAGAGCTTTAGTACATTGATCCCAAACATCTGGGTGGAGGATATCCACCGGTCTATCAATAATACTAAGTTGCAAAAGCCTCGTCACTGCGAGGGTAAAATCTTTTGCTTTACAATCAATTCCCCACTGCTTATGAATCTGAGAAACGACCTTCACGAGAGCTTCCATCCTCTGCGTGGGTCCGGAGGTGTCCCTCCCGCTGAGCTGGCCCCACCGCTCGGCCGTCGTTCACCCGTCCAGGCGACTCCCATTCTCCCAGGCGACTCCCGGGGCTTCGGCACCACTTGATACCTCCGCTGAGGCGTAGCGACCTGGTTCAGGAACGACACGGCAGCCACACCCAGGCTGCTCGGACCACCAGCTCACAGACACCAGTGTGGTGGACGGCTAATGGCGTTTATTAACTGGTTACATGGAGTTATAAAACCTCTGTTTGCTACATCACATCCGTCTGCTTACATTACAAGTTAGGTGTTGCTTACCTTATCAAGGACACTAACCAACTAAGAGTTGAGGGAGGGGTTCTGTCTGCCCGTACAACGCGATATCTTCCGACCGCCTGTCCCTAATCTCCCACAGAAGGGGAAGAATCCACATCACAAAGCAGCTGAAATTCAGATTCCGGGTCTGACTTAACGACCCCGCCTCCCTCCAGCTCTCCATCCTGCTTCAGACTTGGGCTCTCAGCTGGCGAGTTGGCAGGAGTCGACTTAAACACAGCTCTCTCAAATAATTTCAACTGCAATAAGAGTTCTGCAATGTCTTCATCATATTCTATATCAAGGGAGTCTAACATACAGTCCCCCAGGAGGTACCACTCCCGTCGACTGAGCACAGACCCAGGCGTGGGAAAAAACCCACGCCGCCTGCCCCATGCAAATAGATCCTGGAGTCCCTCACGGGATATCTGAGCATCCTTCCGCTCCAAGAGATCTCCCCAAAGTTCCAAAACTAAAGAATCCTCCATGATAAACACAAAACAGGGAAAAAGGGAAAGGAAAAACCTCACCAAACTGTTCACCCACACTCGAGGTCACCAGATGTCACCGAGACATACAAAGAAATCACAGGCAGACAAGAGATTTTTGCAGAGGTTCTTCTGATCCAGCTCCCAGCTGAAAGAGCAGAGAGAAGAGACCCCTTTGTTTATTTTTTTACTTTTTATACATTTGTGGGTCTAGCAGAAGATTGGCTTTTTGGGGTTTCCACCCCTCAGCCTCAGTGGCCAGACAAATTGTCAGTTACAATTGTTTTCAGGTTAGAAATATGCAAACAAAGGGCAGAGAATGAAAAACAAAGGATTTGTTTATATTACTTCTGTGGGAAAGGTAGAAAAACTGCTCTAATATTCTACAGTAACTAAAAGATCTGACTCCATTTATGAAAATCAAAAGGCTAATAAAGAAACTCAGAAAAACCAGCGTAACAGTTTCACACCCTCACAGTGGCTGCAACCAGAAGATCATGGAAATTTAGCTTTTGTTGTGTTTTCTTCCAGTGTTTTCACAAAGGGAATTTAACTCAAAAGGAACAAACTATAGTATCACTACTTGTCACAGTGTCCCTCACGCCTAGCAGGCGTTGACCACAGGCTAGCTTAGTTCTGCACTGCGGCAACGTGGATCGGTTGGGGTTACAGGCTGGGCGAGTAACCTCCTCCCGGTGGGTTTTTGGTTCCCCACACAGGTGAGTGGACCTGATGGCATCACGACTGCGGCAACGGAAAAAGGGTCGACTCTCTTTGAGCAGGGTAAAAGGTAGTTTATTAAGGCGAGTCTGGCAAGGAGCTCCGCCTCGGACCCTTGCTGCCCAGAGAGAGCCTAGATCAAAGCCTTGCGGCCACTTATAAATGGGGGAGGATCCAGGGGTGGTGACAACGGGTCAGCCAATCAAGGAACACGGGGGTGTAACAGGGGGTGTCAACTTCTGAACAAGGAACGAATCACAAGAGGGGAGGAGGGGATTCCCCGGGCACCAGCCTATCACTTGACACCTCTCCTGGATCTTTCCAGAATCCAGGGAAGGGTCTCGAAATGACAGACAGGGCGACCAAGAGGAGAGAGGGGGGATTGACAGGGACAGGTGCAGGGGGGAATGATTGACACAAAACATCTGGTTATATAACCAACTCATAGGGGGGAAACCATTACAGAAAACTAGTGGGGTACACAGTGGAATAAACCATTACAACAAACTTATAAAACAAACAAAAATAACTTAACTTAATAAAACAACTCTTGCACCACTACAACTACTAGTGGCATTTTTGATCAGTTTGGCTCAAACCTCACAACTCTGCAAAAATAAAAAGCCAAAACCCCCCCGTGTGTGTTCCCTGATGGCTTTAGGTGAGTGGGTTGGACCTGGGAGGGATTAATTAATATTTGGATAACAGAGCTCCAATTACTACAGGCTTACAACCAGCCCAAAAGAGTGTCATTCCACCTCTTCAATTTGCTTTTTTACAGAGGTTGCTGCTGTACCTGTAGACTGTTTGTGCTTACATGCTCATGTCTTTAAAGTATTTCCAATCAGATTCAGACTAGGTAAGAAGTAGAAAAGGGAAGGGAGTGCTCTGTTCCTCTAGAACACAGGGGGCCTGCTCAACATTGCAGTACTCCTGCTGGGCAAAAGTCAGATGGTGAAATTTACAGACAGGTTCAGAAAAATAAAGCCCATTTCAGATATGTTTAAGTGCATTATGTTTGTTTGCTAAGCCTGGAAATGAAAAGCTGTGCTTTAATGGGTTGCATTACAACCCCAAACTTTTACAGTAAAACTGACTTTGTGATCAGGTCATGGAAGTAATAATAATAAATTCCTGCCCCCCTCTTCTAGTTTTACATTTAATTCTATTTTAATGTGTTCTTTTTTCTGTAGACTTCTCAATGTGCAAAACCATTGTGTGGTTTCTCTCTCCTGAGCTCCTTACTCCAGCTTTATTGCTTCTAGCCATTGGATTTTAGGGAAAGAGATTGTCCTTTCAGTGGATTGCTTTGCTTATAGAGCCTATAAAATTATAATTAGAAATCAGTTTCTATAAATGTTGGTTCCTTTTCCAAAAATACACTTGCATTTTGTAAGTTTGCCAATATTGGTATAATAAAGAACAGTGTTGGATGGCGTTTATCACAGGGTGCCATTAAAATCTGCATCCAGCACTACTGCTGCACAATAATCCCTGCCCTTTTTCCTGGCCCTGGGGTATGAAATTCTTAAAAGAAGACCAATTCAGGAATAATTCTTTCTCTAAATTAGCTCAAGCAAATTTCTGCACAGAGCTAACTATTCTGCTAGGGTTCTTTCTATTAAGTTTTAAAGCTATTTTGCCATGGAATTTAATTTCTTTAAGAAATGGTAATAACCAGTGCCCTCTCCCATATATACAAACTCTGGCAGCCTCCCTGATACCCTGGGCCATTGTTTCTGTGGGAAGGCAGTGCTGCAAAGGACATAGATGAAGGTTCTTCTGCTTTAGATCTCAGTGAATTTCTTGAGGATGTCCTGTGCTCTCTGAGCACACATTTTGGATTAGTTTTTAATTCCTGCATCAAAATCAAATCAGTTGCTGCTCTGTCATTATTTCCATACTAAGAGTACACCTTGAAAGTGAAAGGGAAACAATGAACCTCCCTGGTTCTGTGTCAGCATCTGATTTGTGTCTTTGGTGGAAGCCATCAGAAGGGCTTCCACTCCTTGTTTATCTTTTGCAAGAGAAAAAGGAGTTGTGGCAATGGAGTGCTCCTATTTTAATGATTTTTTTATAATTTTTACGTGGCATTCAGACATTTTAATTTTAAATATGGGTTTGTTTAAATAGATGGATATTTTACATGGCATCAGAATTAATCTAATAAAAGGTTATCACTTTAGGAATATTGTGTCTTCTGCTTGGAGATACAGCTGTGCTTAAAGACACTTGATGGTCTACCTTGCTAAACTGATTTTACCTTTGCACTGATTATATTAAATAAAATCTGGAGGGTGAGTTGGGTTTCTGGGTGCACAATCCTCATTTACTTGAATCACATTCAAATAAAAACCTTCAGTCAAAGCAAATTTGCTTTCCTGAAAGCATTGCCAGTCATTCTGGATGTGACAGTTGTCTAAATAAGCTGGGTTTTGATATGCTTGCATCTGTGAATTGGTGAGAATATCATAAATGTTAAAATGCAGGGAGGTGGGAGGTGCACTGAATTTGTGCTCAATAAAATGTCTTTCAGATGAACAGATCCTTAACATTAAATACCTGTTATGAAGTTGGAAATGTGGTCTGGTCAGATGGTCAAGGTGCCGCAACCTTCCTCATCAGAAGCGTCTTTAAAAAGACACCCAGTTTGACGGGGGCACAGGCACTCTCAGGCATAGTGACTAGCTCTTTTGTGAGCAGCAGATCCATGCTTGCTACCTTGGGTGACACAGGAATAAAACAGCGAGATGGGGTCTTTCCAATTTCCAAGAAAGCTTCTTTATTCCACAAGATCCGAAGGGAAAGAACCAAATAGTCCAAGGGGAGAGAGACTTTATAGGGTAGCCAGGGCAGGGTTTCACAACTTGGCCAATGGGGAAAGGAATTGGGAAAGGGACCAACCAGGGGAAGGATCCAAAAAGAACCAATCAGGAGGGGTAAAAACCAGGACCAAGGGGAATAACCAATGGGGTACAAAACAGTAACACAGAACTGCAAAGGCTCATGGGTTGAAGCATTTCGCTCACCCTGAACTACAAGGAAGTCTCCCAAGGGGATGTCCCAAAGGGGTGTCACTGCTATCTGTGGCAGCCTAGAGGTTGCATACTCTCCAAGGGAGTGAAACGTCTTCTGTGGATGGTCTAGGGACCACCACATGGAAATATCCTTGATGGACTATAAAAATTTAATCTCAGGTTTAAAAATCAGTTTGTATTTTAAGCTTCTTCATATTTTCAAACATTTTTTACTTTTAGGAGCTGAGTATTTAAAAGCATGTTTGCTATTCAGTTGTGTAATGGAGGATTTTTGCTTACAGTCAGGTCTTGCGGACTAATGAGATTGACACGTGATCCAAATGCTTCAAAATTAGCACATCTGTAATAGCAAGAGCTAAACAAGATCACCAATAATACATTCACTCATTTTGCTATCATGGCATTATTGTAGATTTAAGTTTGCTTTTATTTCTAAATATAAATATGGGCACCATTCAAATAGAATCTTGGCAAATTACCTGAGTCCTGAGAGCTCCATAAACAGTCCCAAAGCTGTTTTAAAATAGGTCTTTTTGGTACTATCTATTTTTACTGTCTGCATTTTGTCTTATGGCTTTTGTAATTAAAGGAGTAGGTAGGTAATACATTTTTCTGGTGGCCTGGCATGAAAGAAACAGCTTTAATATGTGGAGATTTTACTTGATAGGGGGAGGTGTCTCTGCCCATAGCAGGGGGTTGGAAATAGAGTATTTTTAAAGTCCCTTGCAGCCCAAACCTGAATTCCAGGAGTTTTCAGAGTTCTCCTTAGAAGCAGGATGGAGGATAAGTGGACACAAAGGGACTAAAGAGACTTCAGCCTCCAGCCTGCTCTGGATTCTCCAGGTTTTTAGATGGACACCTCATTCCTTCGAGGAGGCAAGGAGCAAGGAGGCTCTAGAAACACCTCAGGACCACAGACTGGGCAGACAGAAAGACAGAAATTGGAGAATTCTATATATTTGCATAATTGCTTTCACCTCTGTTGGTGTGTTACCCTTCTCTGAAGCAAGTGCTGGAGATTGATTTCTTGTCTTTAAAATTAATTTTCTGATCTTGGTATGCAGGAGATTGTTCACGTGTTGGCCTAGAGCATGTCAGGTGTTTATAAATGTTTGGTGAACTCGACAGACACAGAGAAATGGGATTGTGAGCTCTGGACTTCCTATCTATTGCTGCTGCTTTCCCTAAACCTAAGTTGTTATTTGTCATTTAATGTATTTTTATTTCCCAATACAAGAATGTTTCCTGAACAAATGAAAATGGGCCATCAAATGGCAAAGCCATGTGCATGTTCTGCTAAATGTCCTTCAGAAAGTTGTTGTGCTATGTAATTGTAACTAATTACCACTGAGTTTGTTGTTCATCTAAAGCATTTAATTACTTACCCAGGCTAAGAAGAGTTCTGTACCCCTTGCTTTTATTAGTGTGCTTCAGAGTGCATTTCAGTGCAGTGGGGAAAGTTTTCCCTGTAAAGTTCCAGAATATTTTTCAAGTTCCAGCATTTTTAAAAATCAGCACGGTTGTTACTTTACTCATCAAATTGCCCTAAGATCCAAAAATAGGAAATTCTAAATTTTTGTGCCTTTTGAAGTAAAAACCCACTGTCCATGAATGATGATGGGAGTTCCATGGAAGCACTGCAGCCTCATGGCATTTGCAGGTTGTACCACAGAACATCTGAGCTTGTGCCAGACAGGTGCAGAACTGTGCCAGTTGCTCCAGACCTTGAAATTGAGTGTCGTATTTAATTTAATTTAATTTAAAATTTTCATACATATTTGTGTTTATTTATGTTTATTTCTTTAAAGTTGTTTTGGTCTGTTTGATCACAGGAGTCTGCAGGCACCCAGAACAGCTCTAGAGTTACACACAGTGTTTATTATAGAGCTTCTTTCTCTTAGAGTTGATTTGGCACAGTTGCCTCTGAACCTCCTAAGAGCCCTTAGAAATCCAAAAGCCCCTTTGAATGTCCTGTGTTGTGAAATAGATTTTTAGAAATAAAACAAAGAACCAGGGAATTCTTCATAGTAACCAGCCTATCAAAAAGAGTGATCCAGGAGGAGGCTGCCGAGGTCACATAGGAGGATTTTATACGAGCTGGAAGTCACTCACTGTTCTGAATATATTTATTTCTTAATTCACACTGAATCTGAAAACTGTTGTATTTTAATGAGCTATGTCCTGTTAGATGGGAAGGCCTCCATTTCCAGAGATTCATAGCTCAGTTTTGGCTACATCTTTATGCAGTAGCTGAAGTTAGAGGAACTTCTTTTACATGCAGAAAAAGGATATTCATGCATTCATTTACCAACTACATGAGTAGTAATGAATGATATGCAAGGCTAACTTAATTTGCATTTGGCCATTTGAATTTTCTTTGTCAGTGCTGACACTGTTATGCAATTATTGAGAAACACTTTGTAGTGGGTTCATGTTCACTAAATTCTGGTCTGAGTACTCACTCTTTTTCTGTGGGAGAGAGACTAGGAGAAAAACAAAGCAGGCTCAACTTTAAAAATTATCAAATAGTTTTATTAACACACACTAAAAGAATGGAAAAAGGAAGTAGGAAAAAAAACTAAAACAAAACAGAATGAAACTTCAAAAACACTCTTCCCTCCCCTTACAAACTGTTAACTTTTCTACAAAACAACATAAAGAGACAAAACTTGTAATTTTCAGTCAGTTTCACCACCTGACAATAGTCTTTCATCAATTCTTTAGGGGAAGAGTCTCTCTTAGAGTCATGGATCCCACTGACAACCTAGAACAGTTCTCTAGAGGGTTTTTTAACTGTCCCAAAAACAGCTGCCTGGGGAAACCTGCTTTCATGACCCTCCCAGGAGCAGTTTCCCAAGCTGCTTATAGGTCATGGGTCTTAGACTTTTGCATACTGGGGTGTCAGCTTTTAAAGATTAATAACTCTAAAGCAAAGGATTCTTCATCTCAAGGTACAGAGATATCTTCTCACTTCTTCACTGGCACAGGGGGCTTCTCATCTCTATCTCTGTTTAAGCATCTTATAGGATTAATATCACTTAGTCCATTACAAACACCTTTGCTCAAATCCACACACAAATCTTAACAATCATCTCCCCAAACGCATATCTTTCCCATGATTTAAAGGAATGATCTAAATATAGAGTTCATTTCCATGGCTCAAGTAAGAATGGAACAACCAACTCTTTAACCCTCTGTCCCAATAGTCTTTTCACTCTTGCTCTACTGACTTCATGCTGTTTTTTTCTTTATGTTCACTCTGTCCCTTTCTTTTCTCTCTCAGAGAAGGGCCAAGCTCTGGAAGCTTCATGTTGCCAGGAAAGGGTTAAATATGCCCAGAGTCTTTGTCTCTCTCTCTGTAGCTTGTGGTGTTAGATGTTCAAGGCCGCGCTGGTGAGGGAGGAAGAACTCATGCAGAAACATCAGAGATCAGAGCACCCGGGCAGTCCGGAATCACAAAAAACCAGGCAGGATCATAAATGCCTTTTTGGCCCTCGGTGTAAATTGGGGCGGCCTCAGCCTAAATGGTGCCCATAGCTCTTATCAGGGGCCCGGCAGAGATCTCTCCCTACTCTAGGAAGTTTGGAGAAAGTAGTTGTTGTAAAGCAGCGACCTCTCCTTCCCCCCCTCACCCAAGAACTGATAGAATCCGGTCAGGCCTCAGGCCAGCTTCCCCCCAAAAGGGGGGAGCAGCAGGCCCAACTCGATGTTACCTGTTTCTCTCTGGCCAAAGAAAAGAAGGAAGGGCCCACCTGCAGGAAATCAAGGGGTTTAATATGGTACTTCCGAAAGTCGTAGCCGACAATTTTCAGTGGTCAAAAGATGCCAATATTCCAACTAACCCTCTGATAGGTCCCTGTCTTTTCTAAAGCAATTCCCAGGTCCTGACCCGGAAAATCATTCTACATTCCTCTATGACCAAAAAACTAAACTATACTAACCCATGACACACTTCTATTTGAAAAACTGCCTCCCACAGTACTGTTTACTGAGGTAAAGCACATTGGCTTTAATATTTTAATATATATACATAATAAATGGAAAGAAAGAGATGAAAATCACTGTTGCAGTGCATGACTTGGGAGGGGATTAATTGAAGTGACATTAGGTCCAAATGGTTATTTTGTAGATAAGGGAGAATTTCTGTTCCATCCTGTTCTGGGCACATGGTGTAGAATTGAGTCCCCCAACCTCAGCAAGGAGACACTGGCCCAGAGTTCTTAACTGTGGCTGTTATCTGAACTGTAAGAACTTAATTAGTTTCCTTTCTGCAAAGACAATATTTGCCCTATGAGTTATGATGTAACAGAGCAAACCATGAAACTTCTCATTTTCTTGTTGCATTAGCAGGAGAAAATAAGATTCTCTGTTCAGCACACCCAAAACTGTCGCAGTGTCCAGTTCGTGCTGACCAGCGCAGCCACAGGCTAGCTCAGTGTGTCTCACTGCGGCAGTGTGGTAAGATCGGGGCGGCAGGCTGGGCGAGCCACCTCCTTCCTGTGGGGACTTGATTCCCCCTCACCAGCGACGGGCACAATGACGAAATAGCAACCGCAGCAGCTGAATGAAAGGCAGACTCCTTTAGGCAGGGTATAATGGTGTTTATTGCAGGGAGAGGGGCACGTGGCTCGGCACTCTCTGTCTCCCTGCCCAAAAGAGCCCAGATCAAAGCCTGACAGCCACTTATAAATGGGTCAGCCAATCAGGGAACATGGGGGTGGTAACAGGGGTGTCAACCTTTGAACCATTAACAAATCACAGGAGGGTAGGAGGGGATTCCCCAGGCACCAGCCTATCACTCGACACCTCTCCTGGATCTTTCCAGAATCCAGGGAAGGGTCTCGAAGTGACAGACAGGGCGACCACGAGGAGAGAGGGGGGATTGACAGTGACAGGTGCAGGGAAGGAATGAATGACAGAAAACGTCTGGTTATACAGTGGACTAAATAACCTAACTCATAAGGGGAAAACTAATACAGAACACAGGGGTATACAGTGGACTAGATCATTATAAAAATAACTTAAAAATCTTACAAAAATAACTTAATAACTTAATAAAACAACTCTCACACCACCACACAAAATAACCATGCTCAGTTACAGAGTTGTCGTTTCGTGCCTGGTGATAAGGTACTTTGCGGAGGCACGACACTACCCCTGGGGTCCTAGAGTCCTAAGCAGTCGCCGCTGGTCAGTGTAAAAAGGAGTGAAGTGGGCTTCACATGCAGTCTGAGATTCCTTTATTAAGGTCACATAACTCGAATACAGTGCAGAGGTGAAGACCAGGAACAAAGGCTCGACCATGGGTTTTAAGGGACAGAAACAGGGTGGAGTTTGGGGGTCAAGGGACCAATAGGGAGAAGACCAGGGAGGGATACAAAGTGAAGTTTACAAAACATAAACCCAATGGGAAGGCTAATGTCATGAGATTTATATAAGCAGACCAATGGAGCTTCGAGGAATAGGGGATTCCCCAAGGGGCAGTCCAGACAGGGGCTGACACCAGGAAGGATTGACAGGGAACATTCAGGAATAAGGGTAGGTATCAGAGAAGACAGACAACCCAGGCTAAACTACCACCCCGGGGGGGGGGGGGGGGGGGGGGGGGGGGGGGGGGGGGGAAGGAATAAACCATAGGGTATTAAAACACAAAATTACACACAGCAACACATCTATCATCTTAGTTATGTCATTCTGCGAGAGGCCAGCACTGCAGTTGTCTCAAGTAATTTTATTTTCCTGATGTTTTTAGTTTAATAATCTCTGAGGGGATAAGATCTAACACGTGTGCAGTGGCAGAGGGACAGGTTGAGGCCAGCAGTGCTTTTGGAGAAGCTCTGCAGAGGAGGACACCACATGTGGAATGGACAATGCAACCTGCATTCTGTGCTTAAACTTCTGTTATTATGGTGCTTGTCCGAGGTGTGCTACCCAAAACCAGAGTTTGATCTTTGTAGCTTATTACAAATGGAAAATGTTACCAGTTTTGTGGTATAGATTTTGTAATATCACCTCATCCTCAATTTGATTGCTTTTATGCTTTTAGGAATTTGGGAGATCATTTTAGGGAGCTGTTTTGTGTATAGGCAGGTTGTTGGCCATTTTATACTGTGATTTTTGCATCTTTCTACAAAGCAGCTCTGAGCATTTATTCACCATGTATTGAGCTTAAAAGACTGCAGGCCTGGCTTTGCATGGCAATGTACTTTGTCAGGGTGCATTCAGTGTTGTGCTGCAGGCAAGTTGGAATTTCAGGAGCCGTGTTGAGACCTGGTCAATCATCCTTTCAAACCTAATTTCCTGTTGGTATCTCCATTGCAGTCCTGAAACTGCAGCACAGGTGCTTCATCTAATTATTGCACATTATTGCCTCAACATAGTGTAGCTGAGCTGGTACATTTGTAATGTATGTAGTTCCAGAATTGCTCTAACATCCTGAACATGATCCATGCTGGTTAATTGTAGGACATTTGCACTGCTAGGTTGTTTCAGTTTCAATGCTGTTATATTCTAAAGGGTGCTGCAATTAGGGTGAAGTTATTTTTAATGATGACTAAAACCAGATGTGAGATATTTATGATGTACATTAATAATAATTCTGATAGTCCTGTATTTTGCGGAACTAGTTTCAAATACTAGAATTGCCTTTATTCTGTAAAAACCACACACCCCTTAAAACAGTTGGTTTTATTTAGCCATCCTCAAAACACACTGCAGAAGTGAACCTTTGATATGATTTGTTGTGTCTCATTAGAAGATCTCTGCATGTTACACACCTGATTTCTCTTCTGGAGGAAAAAGTGATATAATAGGTTTTGATATAAGATTTTGTAAGAACATTATCACTAATACATCTATTAGTGTGTGCATCAGCTCATCTCCTTTACCCTCTCATGGAAGTATATAATATCATATTTTTATTTAAAAACTATGTACACACTGTACAGTGCCTTCCAGATGGAGGTCTAAAAATAAGAAAGATACTAGAGTTCTTCCTTAGATCTACATTACATTCACTTCTCATTTTCTCTGTGATTTCTGCATTTCTTTCTTCCTTTTTTTGTCGCATTGGGTATTTCTTCTGCTGGTAAAGAAGATTCTATTTAAATAATTATAAGGCGAGTATATAAAATTTTACAATGCTGTCTATGTGTCTGGAATTCCATGAATATATTACTGGAGTGGAATATCAGCCTTCCTGCATTTTTTCCCTACAAATTAAAATAGACATACCACACTGAAATAGGGAAAATGTTCAGTCATTGTGAGGATGATTTTTTTTTTTCATTTTAAAGGGAACACATTTCTAAAATAATATAAGAGCAAAAAAAGCCATTACTGCCAGTGTTCTCTCAAGAGAGGGAGAAATAATTCAGCTTGGAGGGCCCCAGCATTTTCTGTTCTCTGATCAAGTTCTATTGTCAGCTCACCTGGCTGTGAGCTCTGTAAGAATTATGTCCAAAATACAATGGGATGGAGGACCCAAAAAGTCCTTATGACTTCATAGAGCAGAATTTGAGTCTGAGAACAACAGCAAATTCCATCATTACTGGGGGCTGATTAAAATCCAGCAAGATATTGAATCAACAATTTGGAAATTAATTATTTCCTTACAAAAAAGAAAAACAAAATAAGACAAACCACCCAAAAAACCTACCAAAAAAACCCAAACCAGAACAAGAAAAAACACCTAGATCTGATGATTCACTCCTGAAAAAATACTTTGTCATCTGTGGTGGTGCAGAACTGTTTTATTAGGTTTTTATAAGAAGTTTATGTTATGGTTCATTTCACTGTATCCCCAATGTTGTAACCCTTTTTGTGTTTTCTGTATAACAAGGTGTTTTGTGTCAGTCCTCCCACTCCCCTTGCTCTGGGGCAGCCTGTCTCTCCAGGAGCCCTCCCAGGTTGCGAAATCTCAGGGAGAGGGCTTCAGGTGATAGGCCCCCTGGGGGGGAATTCCTTTCCTCTGGATTTTAGTGGTCCGAGGCTTGGGGGTGGGCACACCTTGTTACCCCCTGAATCCCCTGATTTGTTGTCTTGTTGTAACCTCCCTTGAACCCCTCCCCCGCTTATAAGGGGTAGGAGGGAGATTCAAACCCTCTCAGCCCAGAGCTCTCTGCTCCTCAGCTCTTCAGCTAATAAACATCTTCTAACCCGCTAAGCTGAGAGCCAGCCTTTTCTCTTCTGCTGCCGTTGCTGTCACGACACTATTGGGTCCAGCTGCTAAGCTGAGAAGCCGAAACGAACTGGAACCTTCTGTGGCTGTGCTGACCTGAGCTAGCCGGAGGTCAGCTCCCGCCCGGTGCGGGAACAGGAACCAGACACAGAGAGTCATCCCTCTTAGAGATTCCAAAGATGACTGGCAATTTCTTTACTCGTAAAATCTGTTCCTTACAAGATGGTTTTGACAAAAGCTTATTTTATTTTTACATCTACTTTACCAGAGTGTAAACCTTAAAGGGAGATTTACTAGAAGTTTCATTTTTTTTCCTGATGGGTAACCACTCAGAAGGAAGCTGGAATGTTTATGGAGTCTTCTGAATATTTCCTTTCTGTTGAAATAATAGAGACACTATTACTAAGGAATATACATTTCAAAAAAAGATATCTCTTCACTGAAGGCAATAATGATTTTGTTTTAAAGAAGTAGCAGCTCATCATCAAAGTGAACAGATATGAATCAATTTCTGAGTTGTCCTTAAACTTCTTAGAAAAACTCTTAAAATATGTTGTTAAAGAATCAGAAAGTTCTGTAGCACTGAGGGGGGAGAATTTAGGGAGATGGATGAACCTTTATAAAGCAGCTTTAGCAGTTTGCTGGAATTGCATTTGTGCTAAAGCCCTTATTGGTAGGACAGGAGGGGAAAGGATGGAACAGTCAAACACCAAGCAAGGCAGTGGAACACAAAGCCTGTTTCAGAGAATTGCTCCTCAGTGTGGGGAGGTGCTGTCCAAGGTCTGCAAAACTCTGTAATTCCATGTAGACTGAACTGGAGGATGAAATTGTATCATGGGAGGGAGAAGCAGAAAAGCCTTTAGTCCTTGCCTGAGTCCCTGTGGTCAGGCACTGCAGCCCAGCCTGGGGCAGGGGCTGCTGGCCCTCCAGGGCTGGCCTTGTCCTCCTGAGTGACCGCATTTTGCAAGCACCTCAGCATTTAAATATACCCAGTGAGACCTCCCTCTCTTGCCATGTGTATTTTGGGTCCTCCATCCCATTGTGTTTTGGCCATAATTCTTACAGAGCTCAAAGCCAGGTGAGCTGACAATGGAACCTGATCACAGAACAGAAAATGCTGGGGCCCTCCAAGCTGAATTATTTCTCCCTCTCTTGAGAGAACACTGGCAGTAATGGCTTTTTTTGCTCTTATATTATTTTAGAAATGTGTTCCCTTTAAAATGAAAAAAAAAAAATCATCCTCACAATGCACACCTGTACAGATTTGAGGGGAAAAACATCCTGAAAGGCTTCAGTACACTGTGGTCTCTTGAGGTTTTTGTTTGTCATCCAGAAGAGCAGAAAGGCTGTGGGTTTTTGCATTTCCCAGTGTCCTGGTTTAGGGCAAATTTGGGAGGAAACCTCCCAATACGGTCCCTCTGGGAAGCAAACCCAAACAGCTCCTCTGTAGCTTTGACTCCAGAGTCCTAGTGGTCGGCCTCAAGTCTCCCCAGGCACCTTCTGCCAAAGGCTCCAGGACAGACCATGGCTCCTAGCTGCAGAGTAGAGCACGTTCTTCACATCTGGTCCTGTCCTGACTGGGCCAAGGGCTACTGCATGAGCAATCTCCTGCTTGATCTGGGCAAAAGCTTGTTGCTGTTCAAGGCCCCAGTGGAAAGTGTTCTTCTTGCGGGCGACCAGGTAGAGAGGGCTCACAATCTGGCTGTACGTTCATGACATCGGTGGGAATCTGGCGCCATCCGTCTTGCCACTTCATTCCCAGGAACTGGATCTCTCAAGCAGGTCCCTTAACTTTGCTCTTCTTGATAGCAAAACTGGCTTTCAGGAGAATCTGGATGATTTTCTCTCCTTTATCAAACACTTCTCCTGCAGTATTCCCCCACACAATGATGTCATTGATGTACTGTAGATGTTCTGGAGTGTCACCCTTTTCTAGTGCAGCCTGGATCAGTCCATGGCAGATGGTAGGACTGTGCTTCCACACCTGGGGCAATCGGTTCAAAGTGTACTGCACTCCCCTCCACGTGAAGGCAAACTGAGGCCTGCATTCTGCTGCCAGAGGAATGGAGAAAAATGGATTAGCAATGCCAATAGTGGTGTACCATTTTGCTGCCTTGGACTCCAGCTTGGACTGGAGCTCTAACATGTCTGGCACAGCAGTGCTCAACGGTAGAGTCACTTCATTCAAGGCCCGATAGTCTTCAGTCAATCTCTGTTCTCCTTCAGATTTACGAACAGGCCAGATGGGGCTGTTGAAGCGTGAGTGTGTTTTGCTGACCATCCCTTGGCTCTCCAGATCACAGATCATCTTGTGGATGGGGATTACGTCATCTTGTGTCCTTCTATAACAGTCGGTGACGCACTGGTGAAGTTGCAATTGGCACTCATTGCTCTTCCCCCTTCAGGAGTCCTACTGCAGATGGGTTTTCTGATAGTCCAGGCAAGGTGTTCAATTGCTTAACACCCTCTGTCTCTACAGCTGCTATCCTGAATGCCCATCTGAGTCCCTTTGGCTCTTTGAAATACCCATTTTGGGGGAAGTCTGCGCCCAAAATGCATGGGGCCTCTGGGCCAGTCACAATAGGGTGTTTCTTCCACTCATTTCCAGTCAGGCTCACATCAGCTTCCACCAAAGTAAAATCCTGTGATCCCCCTGTCATGCCAGCAATAGAAACAGATTCTGTCTCTACATGTCCTGATGGGATTAATGTGCACTGCGCAGCAGTGTCGACCAAGGCCGCATACTTTTGTGGTTCTGATGTGCTAGGCCAACAAATCCATGCAGTCAAAAAAACACGGTTTTCCCTAGCCTCTACCTGGCTAGAGGCAGGACCCCTCTAAGCCTGGTTATCCTTCTTTCCCTGGGTAACTGGAGCTGCTTCCTTTTTAATGGAACTTCCTCTCTTAGTCTTGCTGACCTCCAATTCAAGCACCTGTCGCGCCAGAGCAGCAGTAGATTTTCCATCCCATTTCCTCATGTTTTCTCCACGATCATGCAGGAAGGACCACAGCTCAGCTCGTGGGGTGCCCCTTCTCTCCCTATCTGGAGAACGTCTGCGTTTGGTGCCAGAACCTCTGATCTGTACTGCAGACACTTGGAGAAAGCCCTCTTTAATCTCCTCCCTGAGTTTCTTGTGACTCTCCTCTATCTTATCTTCTAATTTCTGCAGACGGGTTTCCACAGCTGCGATTCTTGCATGTGTTAGACCATGCACAGCATCTGCATATGCTTGGAGCTTCTTCACCATATCAAGCACAGTCTCCTCCATGTCATCCTGCTTCATTACTGCTAAAGCAGAAGAGTATTCTTGTGGCCCAAGTCATACAAGTTTTTACCACATCACGGGTGTACATGGTACCAAGTTGGGGTTCCTAGTGTTTAGGTCATCTGAGAAGACAATCTCTGCCACTGCCATTTTTCTCAAGTGTTGAATCCTTTGTTCTATGGTCTTCCACTGGGTTTGCTGCATATAGAGATCATCTGCACACAGATATCTTTGTGCCACACTTCCCAAGGACCCATACTCAGAGACTGCAAGGGTGAGCCTCCCTCATCATTCCTTGGTCAATAACTGGATCATATGACAGGGATCCTAAATGCCTTGCTTCAGTGCCATCCAGTATTGTAGCCTCGCCTGCAGCATCCCAAAGATGGACTAACCAACTAATTATAGATTCATCAGGTTGTCGAGTGTAATCCTTTCTCAGGCCACAAAGGTCCTTCAGGGAATAGGACTCAATAGTGGCTTCTGATCTTGTGCCAGTTGTTTGGGCTTCTGATTTTGTGTCAGGAGCTTGCATTGAAGGTCCTTCATCTGGATCACTGCCCATTGATCGATCAGTTTTGAGTGTGTGCTTCTTTCCCGCAGCAACTGCCAGTGTCTTAGGCTCAATATCTGGTTTAGCTGCTGGTTTAGGTTCCCTATCTGGTGTAGCTGCTGACTTAGGCTCACTGTCTGGTTTAGCTGCTGTCTGAGTAGCTGGAGTGTTTGCTGCAGCCTGCATGAATGGGGTAGCTGCTGATTTATCTTCCTGCCCCCCTGCTTTATCTGCTGCCCTACAGTATCTAGCAGCGTGCGATAAGCATATGCCAGGGCCCAGCTTATTGCAATGGGCTTTTTCTCCTTAGAGTCATCATGGCAGTTCTCTTTCAAGTATCTCCCCACCTCAGCTGGGTTCTGAATTTGTTCACGTGGAAAGGCCCAGGCTATAGAGTCAAAAAATTCTTTCAGGGTTTGGCCCATATCCTCCCATTCTCCACACCACTCTGGATTTTCCACACCTGGGTCTACTTCTGAGTCTACTTCTGGGTCAGGGGTCTCATCAGCTCCTCTGGAAATCTCAGCCCTCATTCTAGAGAAGCTGCAGACTGTATAGAGGAAGCTCACCAGATGATATACCAGAAAGGTGGTATCTTTAACATTCAGAGGAAACTGAGCATTCTCCAAAAGTGATGTAACAGATTCAGAAGAGAAGAGGGAAAGAAAAGGCTGCAAAGTCTCATCTCCTACTCCTCCTCTAACAAACTCAGTGCAATTACTAATAAATCCCCAAAACATGCTGCTGGAACTAGGAAGCAGGGTAGGACAAAGAAACCATAAACCAAACATAGCTAGCACAAACACCAGTACCTTTATAAACTTTCTATAAATCATTATCACTGAGCCCAGCACAATAGCGATTCTAATCCGTGGACCTCTACTGTAAAAACTATGTGTTAGGGACAATGCTGGAGCTATTTCCAGATAAGAAAATAAACCTAGGGATCAGAAAGGTATTAAAACCTCAGAAAAGCCTAGGGAACAGAAACACAAGAAGGACTCCACCCCAAGAGACATTATGAATTCAAGCAGCAACGTGACTACTGACTGCTTTATCCCCACATAAAGTACAACCAAAATGCAATCAGTACAAATTTTTTCCACTTTCTTGTGCCATGCGCTGGGTGCCAATAAAATGTATTTGTCTTGGTTTAGGGCAAATTTGGGAGGAAACCTCCGAATAGGGTCCCTCTGGGGAGCAAACCCAAACAGCCCCTCCTTCCCAATTGGTCCAGGAAAAGAACTTCCTTGGAGAAAAGTGGAAAAGACTATTAATTTAACAAACAAAGTGCCCACAAGCATTAAAAATGAATAATATGAAACAATAAAATCTCTCGATGCTCTGAAGAGAGATGGCAAATTCATAAAGTCCTTGCCATGGGTGCAGCTCGGCTCGCTCAGTCTCTTATCAGTCCCTCCGAAGGTCCAGGCCCCGGTGGGCTGCAGGTGTGAGCTCCTGGTGTCTCTCTGAGTTTTTCATTCCAGGATAGGTTTTAACCGTCCTAAGAAAAAGGAAGAAAAACAATCCAGGGAACTTCTCTGCCCCAGCTAGCTAAAAACTAACTAAAAGCACAGGAGATCTCTGTCTTGCTGTCTGTCCATGCTGCAGACAACACAGTCCAGGAGCAGAATGTGTAGGAGTCAGAGCAGTTTCTCAAAACAAATTGCGCACTTCTCCTTGCTTCACTCTCAGAACCAGTCTTAAAGGTACAGAACACAATATCCAACATAAACAGAACAGACGATTGGGGATACAAGCATCATAAAGTCACCCTAGGACACCCAGGAAAATTTAATGTTCAGAGAGCTCTCTGAAATGGTCTGCACGACTCTTTGGCACTGAAGCTTCACGTGCTATCAAGATTGTTTTTGAATTATCACTGATGGTTTTCTAGACACAGCTCATTGCCTGCCATCCTTGGGAGGTTTTGTTCTCCAGCTCTGCAGTTTCCTGGGATGCTTTCAGACCTGCTTTGCCTTCACACCTGCCCCTTATTTCCTTTCAGGATGAATACAATAAGCTGTCGTAAATAAAAGTAAAACTTATTAGAGGGCAGGGGAGATGAGTAATAAAACAGAAAGCACCTTGTGTTTCTTAAGCAATTGTTCTTTTTGAAACCCCTTAGAGCACCACAGTTCCTGTGCTGAGGCAGTTCTTCCCTTGCTTGCTGTCCAGTGCCTGAGTTTGGAGCACATTTTGCCCTCCAGATGTCAGTAGAAACATCTTCCAGACAATTTTCAATTCTTGTGTGTGGCTAGAATTAGAATCCCTGACTTAGAAAAACCTGTTGGCATTTTCAGGGAAGCAAAGGTTTAAACTGTTTAAAGTCTCTATAACTGGAGGTAAAATTTTATTTAAAAAAGAAATCACTTTAAAACCAACCCACAACCTAAACAAAACAGCAACAAACCTACCTACAATCTTTGTTTAGGGCCTTCAGCTGCTAGAAGTGTCCTCTGGCCTTTGTAGTCATGACTAGAGTTGGTAGCAAACTCAAAAGTTAGGACAAAAATAGTTCAAATCTTGATGTGTCTGGTAATTTTCCCAAAGCACATCTCCCATGCCCTGCAGTTTCTTTGCAGTTCATATGTATTGAAGAACAAAGAGACCAAATTCATGCTTGCATATTCATGGTTTTGTTTCAAAGAGGCTAATGGATGGTGGGAAAATGGAAAAAATTTCCTAAAGCTGCCACAAGATCAAAATATCTCAGAAATTATGCAAGAGGATTCTTTAAGGATCACTGAAATACCAATCTGAGAGACAAGTTCCTGCAAAATATTGATAATAAGGCAGTGTTACTCTGAGAATTACATGTATAGAAGTGTAAGAGAATCTGTGGATTTTAATTGCACATTGTCATCTTTAAACATGATGGCTGCAACTTTAGATTGCTGAGGACCTTTTAAAAATTAACTTATAAAGGAACCTTTTAAGGATAGAGGTTAGAGTACATTTGGAAAATATTGTTTGAACCGTTTGTGTTTTCTAGTATAAAATAACTTTTGTATTGTTTAGGACTGCAGATTTTGAATATGGCACAGCTTGTTGTAAATGAAAACAGGAACTCTTAAAATGTTTTTAATTTTTTTTTTTTTAACTTCCAAGGATTAAGGAGGAATAAAGTAGAATGAATTTCAAAAAGGAATTAGGAACTTCTAATTAGACTTCCTCAGACAATAACTGTACAATACTTTTAGACAGATCTGTTAAATTTACAGACATTACCAGGTTCTTGTTTGACTTCACTGATGTTCTAAGGAGTGCCATGAACCCAGGTGGAAGCTGGGATCTGCTCCAGTGAGGTATTTAATGGTCCATTATTCCATTTACAAAATATGAAGATGTATTCCTTCCTAAAACATCTTTTCTTGGAAGTGAACAAAAGGCAGTTGAATCTCAATAGAAGCATCTGAAAACAAGAAAAAAACCCCAAATTGCAGCTCCAGCTATTAACAGGTTGTATTTAATATGGAAACAAGAAACACTTGTAGGAATGTTTAGAAGCAAACTCAATTATTTAATTGCAAAAGCAATGGCAAATAGGGACTGGATGTGAACAGAAGTTCTGTTTAAAAAAATAATAATCTTTTATCTAGAAATCAGATTAACAGCTGGTGTTTTGTACAGATTGTATCAGGAATTGAAATGCAGAGAGGGCTCTGGTTTCTCTTATTAAAAAGGGACTCAGCAGTACTGATGTAGGTGGTGCAGTGATGTGACCTGGAGTGACAGGAAACAGGAACAGCAGCACTGGGTACTTGAGAGCCCAGGAAATGTTGTCAGGTGCATGCAGCATCACCTGGAGGGGATGAGCACGTGTGAATCTCAGTACTCCGAGCTAGGTAAGCCTCAGTGCCAGGCACAGCCCACACCTGAAGCTGGTCTGTGTTGTGGGAGAAGCTTTTCCATAGCTTGGAAAGGGTTTGGATTTTTCTGCAATTCAGGGAGAATAGGAGGCTGCAATTCTCCTCCTTTCTGTACAAATGTTAATCAGTGAGGAGCAGGTTCAGAACTCATCAGTTAGACAAATTGGACAAAGACTCTCCCATCACATTTTTTGTTTCAAGTGCAGTTTGGAAACTCTCTGTCTGGCCAAAAGCAGCTCCACCTCTCCTGTGTTACATTCCCTGTTCTTTTCTGAGAGCCTGATCCACAAATAAGTGCAGGCAGAGCAGAACAAAGGAACCAAAGGCAGAGTTGCAGCCCCGAGCCTCCAAGCACAGATTTCTGCCTCTCCCTCAGCAGTCCTTGCACTTGTTCTGCACAACCCATTGCAACAAGAACATATTCACACTGCTGCAAACTGAAAGACAAACGTGGTTTTGTTACTTCAAAATTATCTTGTTTTGTTTTGTTTTCTAAAAGTCTTTCAGTGATTATGATTTTAGATTAATTTTTTACCAGATTTTTCTTACAGATATGAATATCTTTACAATGGACTTATCTTCAAGTGCAATTCCTGTTCCCCAGTATTTTTTCCTTTATTTAAAACATGATGTAAAATACAGAAGCAATGGAAAATATGATGTTTATGGGACTGTGTAGCCTTTTGATTTCCACTTTCAACTTCTTTTCTCTGTACATAGATAACCCACAGAATCTTCTGAGTTGGAAGGGACCTACAGGGATCATCAAATCCAAGTGTTAAGTGAATGGCCCATGAAGGTATTGACCCTTAACTTTGGTGGGTTTAGCACCCTGCTTTGACCAGCTGAGCTCATCTCTATTTAGATGTATATTTTTAGTTATTTTTTTTAAATGTCTATTTTAGAAAGGGCTTCACCTCAAACAATTGGCATGAAAAGGTTGCATTTGCTATTTTTTTAAGAAGAAATCTCTCCCAATAGCTCACTGTTACTGTCAGTACTTCAAGTTAAGTGTAAATACTCTGGGCTCTGGCTTTAGCCTTTTGAAAATTACTTGATATGAATTTACTGTAATGATGGGCTAATTAGTTAAAGTTCATTCAGTTTTGCTAAACACACAGTGTTTGATTTAGAGAGATAAATCTGTGCTCTGTCAACCTTTTCAGACATAATCCTACTCCCAACATTATGTGACATGTAGTCAGCCCATCAGGCCCAGGGATGTGCTGCAGCTCTTCACTAGTTATTTATCTCGTGGAGCAGAATTCACAACTGCCAGATGGGAAGTGGGGAGTGCCAAAGGAAACATTCCCAGCCTTCCTTTCCTTCTTTCATGCAGCAAGAAATGGTCTGGAGATGTGGCTGTAACTCACATTGCTGTGTTTTGGGGTTTTGGTTGCTGTAAACTCTCTCTTTGCCCTGTATATTCTGAAATATCTATATTTAGAAATGCTCCATTATAAATAAGACTCTGTTATAAATAAGACTCTGCAAGCATTTTTAACATTTTGGATTTTCAGGATGTTATACAATTCCAAAAGGTAATTTCAGAAATGTCTTCACAAGTGAGGTATTCACACTTTACCAGATGAACCAAAACCCCCAAACCTTATTTAGCTAATCTGTGGCATCTCTGGATGTTATTTTATTTGAAGGAAAAGGATGAGTTGTTTCTGATGTAGTTTGAGGCATCCAGACAGATGTGTTTAAATCAATTATTTACTGAAGACTGTTCCTGTCAGCGGGGAGATAAAAGTCAGTGAAACAGGGTGATGGTCCTCAGGTTCCTGTGCTGATGGGTGAGCAGGGCCACTGGATAAAAGCAGCTTTCTTGAGAGAGCATCAAAACCCCCAGCAGCAAAACCCTTTTTTCTCTCGGTTGCTCGAGCAGTCTGACCCAGGAAGAACTTGCTCCTCAGCCATAGATGAGAGCAGTTGTTTAAAAAAAACAACCAAACAACAAAAGGACCCACAAATGTCATCTTGTACACAGAATTTTCTGACTTCATTGTAGAAATCCTGTCTTTGTAGCAAATGAATAAATTGGAAGGGATTCCTGGGAAGAGCCCTTATAGTTTAAGGAGAAAATGACACTGACTGGATTCTGGCTTGCAATGAAAATTAACGTTCAGCAAGTGAATAATTGAACTAACTTGTACAAACTGAAAGCTTATCCCTTAAATATTTGATGGACCTATGAGCACGTGAGAACTATGATGGGTTGAAGTGATGTCACCAGAAGTTGTGGGCCTGAAAGTCTGTTCCCAGTTTTTGTCCCAGTGCTGCCCACTGGGGCCGTGTGGATACCACTAGGTGGAACCATCAACCCTCCCTTCCTGGCAGGGTAAAGCTCACTCACAATTCAAAGAGCCTTTTAAAAGGATGTGAAAAAAGAGTTTTTGTATTATTTTTTCGTGCGTCTGTGAGGGAAGAAATAAATTGCTGCCTGCTTGGCTGAAATTGTTTTTACTAAAATAGGCAATACAATCTTTCCTATATGACCACTGGGATTATGTGTACTGGCAGTAATGCAACCTTTGCAGTGTTCTCACCCCAAAGTTTTTGGGTATATGTCCCAGTTCCTGCCTAAAATCCCCTTTCATAGTATATAATCAGTTCTCAAAAAATTAGGCCGGGCTTTAATATAAATTTCATTCTTTGTAGGTTTTTGAATGAGTACTGTCAGTGAAGGAGAGCCCTAGAAATACATTTTTTAGAATCACATTTAGTATTGATACACTTTAATTCTCTTCTTAGCAAAAGAATAAATGGTTTTTCATCAGGGAAAACATGAATTCCGAACAATGACTGTGAGTAAGGAATAAGACTTCTTGGTTTTTTCAGATTTACTGTTTGCTTGCATTGTCCTATATTGTACATGAGTCCTTTCATACTGTAATTAATCTTTCAGTGCTGTCACAAGGCCATGCTCACTCCAACTGCAAACCCCTGACACATTGCTGGAAGTGGGGATCTGTTGTGAAATGATGCAACAGCACTAAAAATAATTGCACCTTGAAATTGAGAACATCTAGGAATGGAAACAGTTTGTCAGTGCTTTTTTTTTTCATTGACAGCAGTGATTGTAGTAAAAGATAAGCAGAAAGGAGAACTTTTATGCTGAGAATAGTTCCCTATGTCTTATTTCCTCTCTTTTTTTTTCTGTCTTTGGTGTAACAAAGGGGAAGCTTTTCATCTGGGGACCCACAGAATGCAGCTGCAGACAGCAGGGGGAAGAATTTGGTCAAATTGCCACTCTACCAAACATCTATATAGCAAAACAAAAAAAATTTACATTCCCAATGACAAATCCAAGCTGAAAGTTTGCCTTGCCTGTTGTCATTCATTGCCATTCATATTTAGGAAGTAGACTGCAGTGATAATTGATTTGATGGTCCAACTTGAGTGGAAGCACTTTCAGACATAGCAGGCCTCAGAGATGCCAAAAAATAAGAAAAGGTGGGAATGAAATAATGCACTACTTTCTCCTCAGAGGTGTTATAAATTAAGTAGCCAAATTAATAATTAAAACAGATTTTATTGCACGACCAAAATTGGTCTCGGAAAGCCTCAATCAAAAGAAACAGCGTCAAGCCCGGGTTCGGCGCTGGGTGAACACAGATTCGGACTCTATCGCTCCAAAATCCCCTCTGTTCACAAATTCTGCCTCTGCTGGGCCAGTTTTATACAGTTTTTCCAACTAAGGCAGTTTTTTTTTTTTTCTATTCTTTCTGTCGCTCTTGCTTACTTCGCATATTCATGCAGTTTCTTTTCTTTGCTGTTGGCTTGACAAAACAGTTTCTGGGAAGAGATGAATTGTTGAGATGCACACCCGTGAGCCCTTGACAATGCAGATTGTCCTTATCATAGATGTGTAATAAATGATCAAGCTTAATTTCGTAAATCAAAATATAGAATTTTATTTGGAGACTTAAATTTAGTCTCTAACAGCTACAATTAAAAGGAACAGTGTCGAACCCCGGGTTTCGGCGCTGGGTGAACACAGAAACGGACCTTATTGCTCCAAATCTGCCCTGTTCACAAAGTGTGTCCTGAGCCGCTGGTTTTTATACAGTCTTTCACTGAGAGTGGAGGGTGACCATAGTGCTCTTGCTTCTTGGTCGCCTCATTAGGTATTCATGTTCAGGTCTCTGGTCAGTTGAATAGGTTCTCGGAATTAAACAGTGTCATGATTGCTGGGTCTGGGGAAGGTTTTTGGAAATGTTAAGCTTGGCCGGAGCAGATAAGATATCTATCTTCTCTTAATCACTGGGTCGTTAGCAGGTCTATCTCCGGAGGAGACATGGTCTATCTCACCATCTCTCCTATTTTCTGAGTTAACGGTTGTCCTGAGGCTTTTCCCCGGCAGGGGCCTTCTTTGTCTTTCAACCCTCGTGTCCCCTTCTTACAGTTTAGTTTTTTTAACCTTAAATACACTTTAGGTTTTTACAGAGCTTAATTCCGACTGAGCGCGAATTAACTTTATATTACATATCACAATACCTAACGCGAATTAACTTTATATTACATATTACAATACCTAACACGAATTAACTTTAGGTCACATATCACAATCCCTCCCCTTCTATATAAACACATTTAATTCGTGTTCTTGTTATTGCCTGTTTTTTCTTTGACAAAAAAGCCTCTTAACAAGAATTTTACTAAACACTAAAACACTTTTTATACTTTAAACATCATCTTTGTAGTCATCCCACTCTTTTTCTGGTTTATCTTAATATTTTTTACACTCTTTTTTTTCTTGTACTCGGGCTTCGAATTTTGCTAGAACTTCTGCTGCCCTGCTTCTTTCTTTATTTAATTTTATGATTTTCAATATTTTGCTGTTCTTGCTAAAGCCCCCTGAGGCTAATTTGGGATCTGTGGGTAATGCTGCAATTTGCATACTTTGTACTACTGTGTGTATGAGTCGAATGAAACATGGTATCAGGCATGGTAGGAAGATAACTCCTGCTACTGAACATAAAATGAAGAACCCTACTTTCTTCTACTAAGCCCCGGTCCCAAACAATTGATCCTATTAAGAGGCTTGGAGGATCGAGTTCTATTTCTGAACTGGTACACATGCCACCTTCTTTATTTCAGCTGCTAGGCCTCTGATGGTTTCTCTGTAGTCATTTATCTCTATGCAACATTCTGATTCGTTGAATTTTCCACATACTCCTCTTTGTTCTGCTAACAAGTAGTCTAGAGCAATTCTATTTTGATACATGAAAGCTCTCATGAGTGCTGCTGGGCTAATAGCTCTAAGGCATCTGAAGTGTGGTTTGAGACTATTTCTACTACGGCCTGCAATCTGATTAACTTATTCAGTAAATAGACTGGGGTTCTGTAACTCCAACTTACATCCTGGGTCCAAGTTGCAGGGCTATAATATTTTATTATTCATTTAGCAGGCTATTCCTCGCTTCCCTATTTCTGGTTTCCTACTGCATTCGGAAGTTCTCTTTTTATCTCCCTTTTCTGCTTGTTTAGGGTCTCATATAGCTGAGCACATAGTAGGTTGCTTTCTGATCAGGGTAGCGTGAAAAAGGAGGGTTTGATCATCCTTAGAGTGCAAGACCCCTTCTATCTGCGGGGTAGCTCGCTATAGGCTTTTTTCTTACATATCTAATAGATTCTACTTGGGGCTTTCTACTTAATTTCTGTGCTTTTAGGCATTTCCTAAAAATCTTTTAAGTTCCCTAATGATTGGTAGGGGATGGCTTTAGCAAGTTTATTCTAGCATAACTTAATTTCATTAATTTAATCACTTTTTTTTTCTTTTCTTTCTACTCTAATATCCTGCAGGTGGCTCAGGTTGCCAGACCTTAGTTTTATTATTAGAATTGACAGCTAGAGTGGATATGCAAGGGGTATATCCCACTATCTCGGTATACTTATTCCCTTCTCTACTAATACATATTGTCTTTATTATTCTTTGGTCTAAGGTCCACCTCTCAGACTGTGATATAGTTTTATTATTTGATTGTCCCATTTTAGAAATTGTTTTGGAGCTAAACTCTCACCTTTTCAGGGCTATTTCTCAGCCGATTTCAGTCCCCTGCAAATCTAACAGTTTGACAGTCCCAATTCGGTGGCAATTTCTTGCATTAGTTTTATAAAAAGATTTTTACTAGAGGCCGGCAAACTTCAATCATTATATTGCCTTTCTAATTGCTCGTATTGTTCACTGAGGGACCTTATTCTCTCTTGTTCTATTCTTTTTCTTTTCGCTTCTGACTCCTGTCTCTTTAATTCCTGGGCTACTTTCTGTATTTTGCTTTCTGGGTCTATCCCCTCCTCATTTTTTGAGAAGTAGAAGGTTCCTTCTTGTAATAAACTATGAACACGAAGAAAAGTTCCAATAGGAATTTATTACATTGCAGCAGGCAAAGCAAAGGCAAATACAGCGCTGGACGGCAGGGGAGTCTCGCTCCACCAACTGCCGTGAATTGGCAGGTTTTTCAGTCTTGCTTTTATCTTGCTTCTTTCCTCCGATGATGTATGTGTGACGTGTTGCTGGGAGGGTCTCTTTCTGTCCCTCGGTGGTCGCAGAGATGAAGGCTGTAGCTGTAAGCTGGAATTCCTGAAACTTAAAGCTGATTAAGCAAGTAGAGAGAGAAAGAAGGAATGGGCAAGGGTATGTTTGCCTATAAGCTTAGATAGTAACATAGTAACTTCCTGTTATCTTGAGTTATTTGATCTCCAGTGAACAAAAAATAGTTAATGTTTATCACAATTCCCCCATTTCTCTTGTTCTTACTTATTTTTGTTCACTGTATCTTTGCAGTTCTTGTCTAGCTAACTCTAAAGTTTCTAAATTTTCTTCTTCAGGTATCTGATCATACTTAGTCCTAAGAAGCATAAGATGTGCCGCTTCCAGCCGGCTTTTCACTATAGTAATCAGTTTATTAAATATACATGGTCCAAAGGTAAGCCCGAGTGCCACTAGAATTACTGGCCCCGCAATAGTAGAAAGCAGTGTGGTTAACCAAGGGGAGTGGTTGAACCAATTTTCATACCAATTTTGATGTGCTTCATTTTCTCTTTTCCGCTGTTCTATCTGCTTCCTTAGTTCATTCATAGTATTGATTACTACTCCTGTGTGATCTGCATACGAACAGCATTCCTCTTTTAGCGCTACACAAAGGCCCCTTTGTTGTAAAAACAGCAGATCTAAACCCCTTCGATTTTGTAATACTACTTCTGACAGTGATCTTACTGATTTTACTAACCCATCAATTGCTTTTTCTATTTTACTTAAATCTTCATCTACAGAGATTCTTAGTGCTCTAAATTCTTTCTGTTGGTTGACTAATGAGGTTATCCCTGTTCCAGCTCCTACTCCTCCTACAGTTAGAAGAGTTGCTATAGTCAGGGCGGTGAAAGGTTCTCTTCTCATGAGGTGATGTTCTGGGGTTGAGTGCTGTTCAAGGACATAATCTTTTGGATGATAAGTAATTTTCGGTATAATAGTTGCTTGAATACAATAGTCATGGGTGTGATTGAAAATTTTTAAAGATAAACAAGGAGTAATTCCTATACTCTGGCAAACCCATCGAGTATTGGGAGCTGGGAGCAACCAATCTGCTTTTTGTTTTTGCTTGGGGTTTTTCACAGTGATGTTACACAAATGTTCTCTATTAGGGGGAACAGTACCCACACACCGTCCCTGTCCGGTTACCTGAGACAGTGTTACTCCTTGAGTACTCTCTTTAGTCTTTTTCCAAAGGCATTCTTTTGGATTAGTCCCATTTATTCTTCTTGCTTTAGCCGTTACCCCAATGGCTTCATAAAAAGGAGGTTGGATGTTATAGCAAAGCCAGCATTCTCTTGTTAAATCAGGGTTTGTTCTATTTAGAATGCCATAACTAGCTTGCATTATTTTCCACAGAGTACCATATTTAGAGGCTTCTTCAGGGGCATCAGCCTGAGGCACTGTTAATTCTCCCGATCCCCTGCTATTTGTAGTGTTTGTCCTGCTCTGCCTTACTACCAGTACTGGGTTTGGTCCTACACCCCCCCCCCCCCCATCTCTGGCGAATGGGGAGCGGGTTCCTTCTTTATTTGGATTATATTCCCCCTATCTCTCCCGGATTCCCAATGTCTAACTCCCCAATTTTTACCTAATAGCCATTCTTGTTTCTCTGGTTGGGTGACATTGAGATAAACAAACGAGCAGTCCCCTATATAGGTCATTTCTCCTGAAGGACCCCTCCATGGCTTTGTGCATCCTGCTGGTCCAAAGTCTGCTTGCAAATATTTATCATGCCCTCCCCTGGATGTCCAGTCAGAGGCGATTGTTTCACAGCCCCAATATCCACAAAAATATTCCCCAGGATAATTACAATATCCTTTACCGTGATTTGAGCTTGGGCACATGTAAAATCCCATTAGGTTCAGTACTTTTCCACAATGATCTATGTTGGTCAGATCACACAATCCTAGTCTGAAACTGGGTGCTCCTACAGTAGTTACAGTTTGCAAAATCTCATTGTCATCCCATCGCCATAGTGACCATTTAAAGGGTTGGTGTGGTAGATTGTCTAAGGCATTAATCCCTCTTAAGTATAACATCAGCAAAAGAAAAGTAATTGGCTGGGTCACGTGGTGAGCATCATTGGGGGCATAGGAATGGGAGTATATTTGAGGATTGTTCCATTTCATAGACTGCAACCTGTCTCTCTGCCCAGGGTCCTTGCTCTTATTCCCATTCCTGAGGCAATTCCTCAAATATTGTTTTGTTGTCCCACTCTGGGGTTTCTTTCCTCCACAGCTTTTTACCCCTCTGCCTTTCCCGTCGACTCGGTTGCCTCGAGCCACGGGGGGTACCATCTTCTCGGCAGCAGGGATATTCTTCAGGAGGTCCCCGGGGGCAACTCTGTTGCCTCTTGACATAGGAATCCCAGTTCCGATACTTAACCGGGGGTGTATCACACCGGATTCCCTTTAGGCGTGTGCGGCAGGTGCAGTCAACAATTTCAGCTATGAACGGGATGGGTTCATTAGGGTGATAACAATAATATTTTGGTTCAATCCCTAATGCAAAAATCCTCCACCACTCTTCTGATTCTTCTACTAATCTCTCATATTTAACTTTATATTCTAGAATCCAATCAGTTATGTTCTGCTGCAGTACCCAACAGGGGCTGCAAATTCCTCTAGGAGGGGTTCCTCGCCTACAATGACTCCACCACCTGTCCCCGCAGATTTTACAAATATAACAAACAAAAGGATAACAATTGCACTCTGGGTCTCTACACTTTATCTTAACATCAGAGTTACAAATTAATCTTTCCTCCGTGTAGTGTGGTTCTGGTGCATATTCTACACGGTGTCCATTCATTGATGATCTCTCCTCTGGATCCGTAACTTCAGGTCTCCAGGATTGCTTGTTACCTGCTACTCAGGAGTCGGTTTGCTCACTGGCCTTTTAATTCTGCTAGCATGGGTCCCTCCCTTCTCTGCTGTTCTGACTGCAGTATCTGTAGTAAGCAATACAAGGTAAGGGCCCTCCCATTGTGGGGCCAAGGTTGCTTCTTTCCAGGACTTTATCATTACCCAATCTCCTGGTTGCACCTGGTGCAGTTTCAAATCTAGTGGGGGTCTCTGAGCTAACCTTCCCTTTTTCCATAGATTTTCCCTATATTTCATTAGGCTGGTAATGTATACATTCATATTTTGATCCCTCAACTTTGGATGATCTTGCGGTTCCTCTATGTTGTAGGGCATTCCATACAACATTTCAAATGGAGATATTCCCATATCCGATCTAGGTTGTGTCTGGATATTTAGCAATGCTAATGGTAGGCATTTTACCCATGACAGTTTGGTCTCAATCACGAGTTTGGTCAATTGTTTTTTAATTTCCCCATTCATTCTTTCTACTCTTCCCGAACTTTGGGGGTGCCAGGGGGTGTGATAATCCCATTGTATTCCCATTATTGCCATGGTTTCCTTAATTATTTTGGATGTAAAGTGGGGGCCTCTGTCCGAGTCAATGGTTTCCGTGACCCCATATCTGGGAATAATCTGCTCTAATAGGGTCTTGATCACTGTTTGTGCCGTTGCCTTTGCCGTAGGGAATGCCTCTACATAATGGGTTAGGTGATCTACTATTACCAATAGATATTTATACCTCCCAGTCTTTGGTAACTCAGTAAAGTCTAGTTGGATGTTAGCAAATGGCCGGTATGCTGTAGGTCGTCCCCCCATTAAGGTTTTTCTTAAATTGGCCCTATTTACCTTTAGGCAGGTAACGCACCCCCTCACTACTTGCTTTGCCAAGTCATCTGCCCCAATACACATATGTTTGGTGGCAAATTGATCTACCAATGCTTGTGCCCCCCAATGTGTTTTGCTATGTATTCTCCTCATAATATCCATAGCTATGGATTTAGGCAGTACAGTTCTATTATCCTCTGGAAGTTGCCATTCCCCTTCTGGGTCTTCTCTCAACCCCATTCTTTTTATCTTTTCTTTTTCCTGCATAGTAAAACTATATATCTTTTGCAAATTCCCTCTGCTAGTCTCACGCTCTTTTCTTTCAGCCTTCGGATCTTTCTGGGGGGTAGATTGTGACGTCTGCAAAGCAGCCCTTCTTGCTTCCTGATCTGCTGCATTATTTCCCCTGCTTTTAAAATCCAATCCCTTTTGATGCCCTTTCAGGTGAACAACAGCAATTTTCCTAGGTCCCCTCAAGGCCTTCAGCAGTTTCCTGATTAGATCCTGGTGAACCAGGTTTTTTCCCTGGGAGTTTATCAACCCCCGTTCTTCCCATATTTTCCCAAAAGTGTGTATAATCCCATAGGCATATTTTGAGTCAGTATAGATGGTACCTGATTTATCCTTCAACAACTGCAATGCCCGCAGTACAGCATAAAGTTCACAGGCCTGCGCCGACCAAGATCCACTTAGAGGGCCTGATTCGATAACTGCAAGTCCTTTTCCCCCAACTATTGCATGGCCAGAGACCCTTTTTCCATTAATTACTCGCAATGAGCCATCTACAAACAACCTATCCCCCTCTTCTAATTCTTCTTCATCCAAGTCTGGTCTTATTTTGGTTTGTTCTTCTATGGTAGATAAGCACTCATGGGCCAATCCATCCTCACTTGGCCTTCCATATAAGAATTGGGCCGGATTTTGTAAGGCTGTAACCTCCAGGGTTAATTTTGGGGAGTCTAATAGGATTCCCTCATACTTCAAGAGTCGGGCATCCGTTATCCATTTTTCTGCCTTTTGTTGCAAAATTCCCCGGATATTATGAGGGGATAATACTCTCAGTTCCCCGTTGAAAGTGATTTTATTAGCCTCCTCCACAAGCAGGGCGCAGGCTACTAGAGCTTGCAAACATGTAGGCCAACCCCTGCTTACAGGGTCTAACAGCTTAGATAAGTACCCAACAGGTTTCCTTTTTCCCAGCCCATTCCTGGGTCAGTACTCCATAAGCTGTCCCACTATCTGTGTTTACAAATAGATAAAAGGGTCTCTTCAGATCGGGTAGGCTCAACACAGGGGCATTGACCAAATCATGCCGCAGAGCTTTCAGATGCTTGTCGTCTTTCTCATCCCATTTCACTAGCCCTCCTTGACTCAATTTCTCATATAAAAACTTAACCTTGGTGCTATAGTTCTCAATCCACTGTCGGCAATACCCCATGAGACCTAACAACTGCCTAATTTGCTTCTTGCTCTTTGGAGGCGGTATGGATCATTTTAGCTTTATCTTTACCCCCTGTGTTAGGGTAATGTTTCCAATTGTCTAATATGAACCCCAGTGGGCTATCTCTAGGCACCGGGGGGAGTTTTATGGGAGTAGAGGGCCTGCTCTTCCCCTGTCCCATCTTCTGGAGTGCCCTCACACAAGTGTGGTGCAGAAATCACTCGCTTCCCCTTGTTCGTGGCTCACGCCCTCTCGGACAATGAGAACCGCACTACTGAGGGTCCACAATCGCTTGGAAAATCCGAGCTGCCGGTTCTCCTCTCACACACACACACACTCGCAGCACTCCAGGATACCCGACCCAGACCGAATGGAATCTTCCACACAGATACTCACGCGTCTTGCGTCTTCGTCCGGACCTTTGTGCACAAAGTTTATAGGGTCTGCCGGCTTCCTTTGCCTAATGCTTTGAATTTAGGTTCGTCGGTCCAACCGAGACAGGAATCGGGTCTACCAGGGCCGCTGACTGATCGGCGGGGCGCCCCCCAGGCAGAACCAAAAGTCCTATCTTGCAGGTGGATCCGAGTCACGGCACCAAATTGTAATAGACTATGAACACGAAGAAAAGTTCCAATAGGAATTTATTACATTGCAGCAGGCAAAGCAAAGGCAAATACAGCACTGGACGGCAGGAGGAGTCTCGCTCCACCAACTGCCGTGAATTGGCAGGTTTTTCAGTCTTGCTTTTATCTTGCTTCTTTCCTCCGATGATGTATGTGTGACGTGTTGCTGGGAGGGTCTCTTTCTGTCCCTCGGTGGTCGCAGAGATGAAGGCTGTAGTTGTAAGCTGGAATTCCTGAAACTTAAAGCTGATTAAGCAAGTAGAGAGAGAAAGAAGGAATGGGCAAGGGTCTGTTTGCCTATAAGCTTAGATAGTAACATAGTAACTTCCTGTTATCTTGAGTTATTTGATCTCCAGTGAACAAAAAATAGTTAATGTTTATCACATTCTAGTTTCAAGCAAACTCTTTCATCATTTTTATTTAACAGATCTAATATGATGGGCCCGCTGTTTAGGGAAGCTGTCTTAAGCTTTACATTCTTCCCTACCCAATAGGTT